>NC_064567.1:72070734-72670734 GCF_937001465.1 Orcinus orca
TGACCTGGAATTACTGTTCCCCATGCACTTGGTGGGATAATAACATTGTAGAAATGTTAAACAAACCACCAGGGGCCTGAGCAGCTGTACCACTTGGGCCTTGGACCAGAGCTCTCATCCTTGGAAAAAATTACCTCCATAAAGTTATTGTCAACAAGTCCATTGAGATCTCAGTGCTGTTGCTTCTTGGCTGCTTCAAACTATTACAGTCCTGGAAACTAGGAGGTTAACCATTAAAAAAAAAATGTTATGAAAAAATAAACCAAAGACAGAGAACTGAATGTGTAATATGATATCAAAATATTTGCATATCATATATCTGATGAAGGACTTGTATCCAAAATATACAAGGAACTCTTACAATTCAATAAGGAAATAACTAAAGACATAAACAAAGATCTTCCCAAAGAAGACAGACAGATGGTAAATAACTATATGAAAAAATGCTCAAAATAATTTGTTTTTAAGGAAATATAAATTAAAACAACAATGAGATGCCACCACACACCTACTGGAATGGTTAAATGCAAGAAATCGATACCAAGTGAAGGGAGGATTGCAGAGAGCTCATCCATTGCCAGTGGGCATGCAAAACTGTATAGCCACTTCAGAAGATAGTCTCTTAGGAAGCTGAACGAAGTCTCAGCATGCAATCCAGCAATTGTGCTCCTAGGTATTTACTCAAGCAAGCTGAAAACTTATGTCCACACAAAAACCTACACATGAATGTTTACAGCAGCTTTATTCATAATTGCTAAAAGCTCGGAGCAACCAAGATGTTCTTCAATAGGTGAATGGATAAACAAATGAGTACATCCATACAATATAATATAGATACAAAAATAAGCTATTGTATTAGTAGTTAGGGTTTTCCAGATAAAAATAGGATATCAGTAGGATGTATACATATATGTGTGTGTGTGTGTGTGTGTGTGTGTATATATATATATATATACATATATATATATATATTCAGAAGAATATATAACAAAAGGTAGAATTGGTTCAAACAATTATGAAGGCCCAGAAGTCCTTAGATTTGCAGTTGACAAGCTCAAGAAAATCAAAGTTTAGGTCAAGTCTGAGTCCAAAGGCCTGAAACTAGAAGAACCAATGGTATGGGTTCCAGTCTGAAAGCCGGCAGACTTAAGATACAAGAAGAGCCCATGCAGTCAAAGGAGGTGGTTCCTGCTGACTGCATTCTGGATTCCAGCAGGAAGCCTGCCCATAAGCTGTGGGGAGACTGTATTTTGTATGATACTGAAGTGATGGCTACATGACACTGTGCATTTGTCAAAACTCATAGAACTTTATAGCAGAAAAAGTGTACCTTGCTGTAAAAACTTTGTTTTAAACGAAAATCACTTAGGAAATCAGATCCCAGGACGGAATGCAGACCGTGATTTAAAACATCTGATTATATACAATATATGGCATAACCTCACTGAAGGGGTAGGAGAAAAGATGCTAACCTAAATAACTTTGGAAATGAGTGGAGGCTGTAAGACTTCATTTTAATATATCTATATAAACTGTATACAAGCACTGTTCTCTGGTTGAAAAAGTTGTTACTCAGAGAGGGTACGTGTTAACAAATAAAACAATTCAGATATAATCCATTCCCAAATATTTCAGGCTCCCTTACACCTGCTCTTCTTTATGTTTTTGCTTTCGTCTTTTTTTTTCCCCACAGTGTGCTTATAATCTCCTAAAAGAGTAGATTACTCATTTACTTATTTATTAGGTTAATTGTCCATCGTTTCTCCTTATTCAGATTTGAGCTCTACAGAGTTAGGCATCTTGGGCCTAGATCATAGTAGGTTCTCAATAAATTCTGTTGAATCATTTTGAATTGAATAGAACATGCTTTGTTAAATATCAATATAATGTCCATTAGAGACACTACAGAAAAAAATGGTTAATGTGGAACCTCCAGAACCAGCTCATCTAGAAGTGAATCCTACCTCCAATAGTTACTTGCTCTACGACCCTAGGAAAGTAACTTAAAATTCAGCTAGGGAAACTGCCATGGCATACAGTTAAAAAGCAGGTTCAAACATCACGAAATATCAAATAATCCTCATACCTATTTACTCAAATTTCATTTTCTTTGGGGAGTAAGACTAGAATTTTTTTTTCTCCCTACCAGTAATTTTAGTGCTATTAAAGCCAATATTGAAGCACAGAGGAAAAAAATTCTACCACAAATGTGAAACATGCATCTCTACAGACTTTAAAAAATCTATTTTATTTACAATGAAAAGTACATAGACAGCCTGGAGTCTTTGAGGGTGCAAGAAATAATGTTTTATTTGACTTTACCTACATCAGAGTTCACACAGCAGTATTTCTGCAAGAGCAGTGCAATGAGTAGATCAGTCAGCAAGGTTACTTGTTGAGTAAGGTTCCAAATAAAATTTTTTGTTGTTCTGATTGACTATACAGAGAGGACGCCAACAGTACTGTGGAAATAATGGGTTGTACTCCAAATTGGGCCCCTCTGATAGTGATTATCATAGATTAGAATGGGGGAAATCAAATGCCCAATTCTAATAAGTAAAGCATTAGCAGAAAATGATTGCTTTTCTACTAACCACTAAATTCTGAACACTGAATGCCAAAGATTTTATCTAATGTACTTTAACTTATTCCTCTTAAAATAATTTTTAAAATGTGTCTGGTAAAGGGACTGTATTTCAGAACAGCAAAGATTGTTTTAAGTATTTTCTAAACATCTAAGACATTTAAACATATTAAGTATTAAGAGTAGCTAAATTTGCTGAATTTCAAAAAATAGAAATGATTGTTATCTATTAGCTGGGCCTGAATAAGATAACCACAACCAAATGATATGGAGAAGAACTAAACCTATGAAAACGGACTGAGTGATGAATTCTCTTTAATGAAGCTTGATAGAGAAGAATTTTAGTAAAATATTAATTCACAATTAACCTGTTCTATTTACTTGCAAAGGTGAGCTAATGTTGCTATCATTTACAGGAGCAAAATAGTCTTTACATCATTATGCCACCATCTGTTTTTCTTCTAACTTTCCAAGACCCTTGCTCTTTGACTAGCCCAAACATAACAGTAGCTTAGTGCAAGATAGTCCCAATGGTCATTTAATGTACATAATAATCCTGAATGATTTTGGCTTCCATTAGGATGACCCATGATGCCATCATCTCTTGGGAGTTTGTTAACTAATAGTATCTCAGAAAGGAGCTATACTACAATCCAGATTCCTCAAATACTTCCTGAGTGGCCTGTACAACTATTCCCCAGACACTGAGACAGAAACTGGAGGTACAAGGTATGAAAATGAGAAATACATTCTATCTGTCCTTAGATTGCCCATAGTCTTGTAAATGAAACAGGCATGTAAAAAAATAATAATGATACAGTGTGATATAAAACAACAGAATTGTGTACAATGAATTTTACAGAGTGAAGATTGTGTTTAAAAAATCAGGAGTCATGAAATCTTCAAAGAGAAACTTAAACATGTTTTAAATTGATAAGAGTTTTATAACCAACAGCCTGAGAATAGGCATTCCAGAGAATAAAGAGCACTGACAAGGAATTGGAGGGGTATTCAGGGAAATACCAGTGTTTTGGTACTTCTAGAGCCTAAGACCAGAGACAAGGCCAATACTCAAGATTCATATATTTTTGGCACTCTAAAAAAACATTACCTGGCTGGAAATAAGTCATGGAAGGTATCTGAACCTGAGAATGAGCAGAGGGGATTATGATCAGATCATCATTTCAGAGAACGCTCTGGCAGCAGTGGGGATGCTACGCCCTAGGGAAGTAAGGCCGAAAGCAGGTAAATTAGAGTCCACAGCAATGGTGTGGTATCAGATGACAAGTGTTTGAACTAAAGTAATGAAAGTGGAGATGTAGAGAAAGCAGAAAATTTGAAATAAATTTAAGAAATTAAACTGACAGTTGGGGTGGATTACAGAGGAGAGAGAAATTCTAGAAGGACTCTTGGGAACTCTGTACTGTGTTAGTAAGGAATCGCTTTCTACTGCTAGTAACAGATACCAGAAATAACAGTGGTTAAAATAAGTAGCAGTTTATTTCTCTCTGCAATGAGCAGAATGCGGGTAGCATTCTCGGCCCAGATGACAGCCATGCAGTGTTAACAGAGACTCAGGCTCCTTCAACCTGCTGCTCCACCATCTGTTTTTCTTCTTCGTTAGATTTTGCAGCGTCCAGGGTGGTTGCTGCAGCTCAAGTACCATTTCCATATACCACGCAGGGAGCAGAAAGTGGAAGACAAAATAAGCACAGCACAGCCTTTTCTCTCCCTTTTAAAAGGCTCACAGAATCCTCACCTAACAACTTCCACATTTATTTCTTTGGCCAGAACTTAGTAACATGGTCAAACCTAGTGGCAAGGGTGGCTGGGAAGTGTACTTTATCTGAACACGTTGCCACTCTGAATATATTTAACGTTGGGTTACCAAACAAGAAGGAGAAATGGGTATTAGAAGGACAATTACTTTCTTTACAAGTGTCTTGTAACCAACAAGAAAAAGTATATAGTGAAAGAATATTATTAGGTGTGGGATAGAGTTGGGGAGAAGAGGAGCTAATGTATTTACTTTTGGATAAACTGAACACGGTACGCTGTTGGTCTTAGGGAATATACAATTGATATTGGTCAGGTGTACCAATGTCCAATGGAGAATTCAACTCTTGATTTAAAAGTAAAAGTACAGTTAGCTATATTGACTTGAGAGTCATCTCATAGTATGAAAATAAAAAAGATAAGCCCAGTATTCCTGATCTCCTCAAAAGTACTAAAGCTGAAGACAGACATGAATTGCAACAACGGAGCCGGGTATAATAACCACAGTTCAGTACATTTCTATACCTCCCTAGAGGGGTGGTTTTTCTTGAATTTGAACTGTCATAAGGAATATACAGAATATTCTCAAATACAAACCAGGCTGAGGTCAGTAATGTCTTCTGCTCTTACAAAGGTATCATCACCATGACCTTGGGTGAAACAGGATGCTTCTTCCTCTTTTGTTTTTATTTTTGTTTTTTTTTAGGTTGTGTTATTCCTCCAGATTAATGAGAAATAGTCTTTCTACCTTTTTTTAAAATTTAAATAAATGTTTTTAAAGCACCTATTACCAAGCTCCAGGCACTGAAGAAAAGGAAAATCAAAAAAGGATCTATGTTACTTGACAAATGTGACTCAACTCATAACCTTTTATCAATCAGTATGGAAATGAAATTAGTAGCCTATTCCCCTGACATCCACACTCTTGTCAGAAACTTTTCCAAATATATGACATGTAACAACAAAGAAGAGTTACATCTCTGGCAGGTGTGGGAATTCCTGATTTTTTAATTTAATATCCCTCTATTTCAAAGAGTCAAAGCACTCTTTTTTTCCAAGTTGCATATTGGAGATAGATGAATATATATTGTATATTTATAGTTATATATTATGAAAGACCAAGCCTATAATTATAGAGATGATTTTCCAGTGGAAACTATAAGATATGAAGTTATAAACAGGTTTGGTTGAGTGTGCTCCTTATGGAACATGAAGCTTTGTATTATTTAAAAATTTTATAACAAAAATGCTTTTCATGTTAAGTTTTTGATAAGCTGCTTCAATAGACTAAATACAGTTTTGTTCTCTTTATAATGTCCTAATTCTCAAGTACTTTCTTATTTTCTATAAACAAGGCTGATATAACAATTTTCAGATATCAAAGGTCTAAACTTGTTTAGGCTGGTTCCTAGATTGAAATCATTTAGTCTTTTAAAGATGTTTGGATTTATCTGAATAAGCTGAATTACTGAAGAATCCAAATTCCATCTTACTGGCTTATTAAATTTTGAAAATGCAAGGAATTTTAATTTAAAAGTATTATTTTTTCCCTGGAAATGATTCCTCTCTATGCTAGGATTAAAATTCAACAGAACTGAGTTACTGACACTATAACTAGTGCTAATTTTCTGACATAGTAATTAGTCTCTGTGAATGAGTTAATTAAAATGTGTGTAAGTTCTGTAATTCAAAATATAAAGATATTTTTCCAGCTGTACAAGATAAACGAATTCCTTTGCTTACTTTCTACTCTGTTTATTATTGACTTTAATAATATTGAACAACCTGGTTATCCTTTAAAACAACAGTGTCATTCTCGCATATTGGTAACTGGGTTTTACCGATCTTTTTAATAATATAATCACTTTGGTAACATCATACTCTAAGCTTTAATGCTGCAGTATTCAAGGAGTTAAATAGAATCCCTCTGTAAAATCCCTGATATAATTTGTAGCAGTAGTGTTTTTTAATCGCTATATAATTTCCCTCCTAAGTAAATTCTTTCTAATCCTCAGGACTACATTTCTAAATCCTTAGGACTATGCCTTTTGGAAAGGGAGACTTTATTACTTATTAAATAGCTTTTCAAGAGCTTTTCCTCAAATAGATGATCAAACTAGATAAAATAGAAAAGGTCAAGGGAAAAATATTTTATTATACTCATCAGCTATGAGCTCATGTGTTTCTCCTTTACATAATTTTGGTTGAAAAAGTTTTCATATTCTCAAATACATAGTTATCGTCATGTAATTTAACAAAAATAATCCTAAATGATAATAAAATAGGTCTCAAAGTCCAGCAACATTTTAAACTTCAGGTGAGCAGAGTGCTTAGTTTAATTTTATTGATTAATTCCATACTACCCTTTGGTTTCAAACCTTGTGATTAAAATGATCTATCAGCAATTTTATTGCTTTCTTGTCATAGTAACAAAAATTAAATATTAAACATAATTAACTTTTATTAACTAATTGAGGACTTAGTGTCATTATGCTATAGTTTTATGTAGTTACTCTCATGTAACTCATAAAGGGCACAGGTAAACTTTCATTACACCTATAAAGGTCTGTATTTAAAAAAATATTATTGTATTAATTTGTTTCTTTTACATTTGTCCCTTTGACCTAAAATTAAAGCTAAAAACCACTTCAGTAAAGTTCCTTGGTCACTGAGTTTGAGTACATTGGCATATGTAACTGCAAACAAAATAACAGCATATAGTTTATATACCTACAGTTCTAGAATAATTACATACTTAGATTGAAGGGAAAATGTCTATTCATCTTCTGCTGAGTTTTATCTTAATGACTTTTCCTTTTGTTTACTAGGGTGGAGTATTAATGATATTTGTTGATCTATTTCTGCATTATTTTTGTCTCTATTGAGATTCATCAACCTTCAGATAGTTTTACCAATATTTCTCATATTTCAAGCTTGTTCTGAAGTTACCGGAAATGTAACAGCTAGACATTTGATTTTGAATGTCCGAAATCCTACCTTGTCATACAAAAAAGACTCAAGGAGAAATTAGCTGATCACATATGATAACATATTATACTGTAGAAGAGGGAAAATCAATATACATAAATGCAAGACTTTTACACAATAGATAGGTCCTGGAAGGACTAATTTGCTAAAAGAGAAAGCAACACAAGAATAGCCATCAGCTGAGTACAGCACTTGAATTTCATTGCGGTCTTTTCTTGATACTGTATCTGCTACTATAATTGGAAGTAGAACTATCAGGGTTCAGAATTTTCCTTCTGACAGAAGCCTTTTTGACATTTATGTTCATTCTACCTGAACTATATGCTTCTGCTTCTGTTGCTGCAATGCTTGCAAATAGCTTTCAAACAGCTCTTCGTTCACTGGGCCTCAAATATAATGCTTTAAAATATTTTGAGCAAAAAACAGCATTGTGTTTTGTTTTTATCTTCATTTAGAATGTGAAGTATCGTTTTTGGAGTCAGTTAGGGTAAATAGTTCCAGGAATTTTTTTTACTTATTTTCCCCAACTCCCAGTTCTTTTGAATCAATTACTCCTCCAATTATGCAGCATCCTCATTACAAGATCATCACAAGGGAAAACAATTTGATCCTATTAGAATCCACAGATTCAAAACAGGAAACGCTGTGTTGAGTAAGTAAAAGATTATGTGTTGGGCTATTTTTCATGCGTATAGGCAGTACACATTTTCAGCCTTTTACAAACGAAACCACAGACATGAGAAGATGAAGTCAGTTTCCTTTGAGTTGAGTCTTTTAGTAATCAAGCAGTTTTCATATTATTAAGTGCATGCCTAAAGAAAAACAACGCCTTTAAAAACTTCTGTGCATTGGGAATACAGTGAGACTGTGCAGGCATTTTCTGAGAATCAACTGAAAGAGCGAATATAATGCCTCATGATATTAAAATACTGCCAGCTTTTCTTCCAGGGCAGAGAAAGGAAAAAGTAAAATCATCATACAACGAATATTTGAAATTGGAGTTGATGAAAAAGTCAAGAATTGTGAGTGCTCTCTAGCATGTTTTTCAAGTTAGGATTTTAATTCCATTTGACATTGAACTTTCCTCCTTCCTAAATTCCCTTATATTTATCATATAAATGTGAAATAAAAGAATAACTATCATATTTGAAAGTATAGAAGACTAACAATTAAAACTTGGAAGGCCTGAAATGATGAAGATAAAGTATTGGTTATAAAGATGCTTACAATTAAAACATAACTGGAATGAATTAGCAAACATGTAAATGCAAGTACAAAATAGAAATCCTTTGTGTGTGTTTTTTTTTTTTTTTTGCAAAGTACTGATCTAATTTGCCATCGTGTTTTTAAGATGAGTATTTGCTGTGAATGGCCCTACATTTGTTTAATGACTTTCCCTTACTGGAAACTAATAAACATTTTAGATTATTTCTGCTATCTCAGTTATGCCTCAGAAGGTAACACGAGTGGAGTTATAGATGTTTTATTTATGGCTTTCTGAAGGAACCCATTCCCTGGGATCTGTAGAATCAATATAATCCTAGGTCATCTCAAAGATAATGCTGTGCTTGTAGGTCAAGGATGGAGACTACAGAAGGACCAGATAAAAGGAAAGTTATACACCTTTGACCTTATTTAATGGAATCTCGTTGGACTGTAGTGATAGGAAGAGCCAACATTGAAATGATGCTGGAAAGTATTTTGTAATATCAAGGCTTTAAAAATCTTTTCTTGCCTTTCCCTCATGGAATGAAAATTACCATGTGATCCATAAAATCCCTTAGAGTTTACTTGTCTGTATCTGGTTCATAATACGTGGAACACCAAGCAGTCACTGCTACATGGACAGGTAGGAGAAAACAGTGAGGGGCAGAAACTGTGAGCAACTTTTGCAGGATGCGGGGGACACAGACGATCTTGACTGCATGTAAGATTGTGGGGACTGCCCCAGTCCTGTAAGAAGAATACCTGTCTGCCTCAGGTATACTACCTGCATACTCAGGCAACCAATCAGAAATGGAGAGACTCCTCAGTCTGCTTCTTAGCTGTCCTAACTATATACGCCATCTCCACACCACACAAGTAATACAAACTACCCAATAAAACTACAGAAAGGAGAAATTTTCCTCTTTCCCTTTTGATAAGAACTACTCTTTAACAGAAACCCACATAACATCTAACAGGTACTTACATGACAATAACAAAATTTTAGACTTTTCTTCATGAAGATTAAGAAAGCAATGGGGAAAAAAGACCAAACCAATCATTTTAAACTGACCTGATCCAGCTGGCTAGTCAATATTCGGTGGCCTTTGGAGATTAGAGTTGAGTGTATACTGCATGGCATCTGGTTATCAGGTGGTCTGTTAAAATAAAAGTAAGTTTAGACCAAATATGCCAATGGACCACATTTATTAACAGGAAGATACAAAACATCATACAAGTTCTTGCAAACGTGGGGATATATCTTCTGTCCTCAGGCACACTGACAAGAATGCAGACACATGTGACAGCAGAATCAGCCTAGCTTTAGTTGAGTTTGACTATGCAGTCCTCTGCACAGTAACAGAGACCTTGCACCGTGTGTCTAGTATCATGTTTTACTCCAAAGATGTTCAGCACCTGGACAAACAGGATATTTACATATTGTTCATGCCAGAGATATGCTGCCATTCCGATGACCTGCATATCTTGAGTGTCACTAAAATTCAGCAAACTAATTTCCCACAATCTTTACTGTGATGTTCCCTCTGGGGTACATTTAAATAATGTCATTTGAAACCCCTTGCTGGTGAAGCCGTGTGCTTAGTTGCTTCAATCCCTAACTACCTGGGCCTCCACACACGTACTCCACTGTTTTGCCACAGAACTTTGAAATAAATGACCAATATAATATTTATTATACAAAGATTACACAGTATAAAAGAGGAGAAATGTATTCTGAGTAACCAAATGAAATAAATCCAAAGAAGGGAGAAAATTAATAATAAACACTTTATAATATTAGGGAGATCGAAGGGTAAATTAAATCTATCACAGAGAATCATCCAAGATCAAGAAATAGAGCCCGTCGAAAAACCAAATTATCAAATTTAAATGTGCAATGGAGACCTTGAAGAACTGATAAGATACTATGGAAAATTAAGGCCATGAATTAGAAGGGCAGTTAGAGGAATTCTCCCAGAACACAGCAGAAAAGAAGAAAGAGAGAAACAAAAGGAAGAAAAGAGAAAAGATGAGAAATTCAATATACATGTAATATGAAGTCCAGAATATAAATACAATTTCTAATATTTAGGGAATCCAAAACTGCCAGTTCCATTATTTATTCAACAGTTATTCATG
Organism: Orcinus orca; assembly: GCF_937001465.1. Taxonomy (NCBI): domain Eukaryota; kingdom Metazoa; phylum Chordata; class Mammalia; order Artiodactyla; family Delphinidae; genus Orcinus; species Orcinus orca. The sequence goes on from NC_064567.1 coordinate 72,081,428, forward strand.
CTTATAATTAGACTAAAGTAATTTAATTTTAATGCAGGATTTGAATAATGGTTGTCACTCTAGATACATATTGTCCAATATGGTAGCCACATGCCATGATTAGCAACTGAGCACTTGAAATATGTCTAAATTGATATGTGTTGTAAATGTAAAATCCACACTGATTTTGAAGACTGAGTATAAAGCAAGAATATAAAATATCTACTTAATTTTTAAAACATTTATTACATGTTGAAATAATTGTTTGATATGTTGAGTTAAATAATAAAATGTATTACTAAAATTTATTCATCTGTTACTTTTTACTTTTTCATTGTATCCATTAGAAAATATTTTTATTGGATTGTGCTGCTCTAGACAATACTAACTTACCTTGGAAACAATTTCTTACTTTTATTTAGAATTACTTTCAAAACCTTGGGGCACATACCTAGGAAACTTTAGAACCAATTGACTGTGGACTGGATCTTGGAAAACAGTCAAAAGGCATTTTGAACAAAGTCTGTTAAGTGAGGTGGAAATAAAATTGGACAACACACTAGCAGTCAAAAACAAGGTTCCACAACTAAATATTGGATCTTCTAATTTTGGGTGACTCATTAATTGGATTGTAGTATATCTCTTCAGGCTTCAATTCCCTTTTCTATAAAATGAGAAGTTTCTACTAGCATATTTAAAGGCTCCTTCAGTTCTCTTTGTAATTTTGTTAATAATTTCACATTACCCTTAATGGTATAAGATTGTGGATTTGGTTTTGGAATCTGCTGAAATACCTAAGGAATTATGTTCGCCATGTTCAAATCTATTAATGGCACTATTCTCCACTGAGAATAGAGACTTTAATCATCATAATAGAAGCCCACTAAGGAAAACATTTCCTACTATTTCTTTCCTCTTGTGTGTTTGATTTCACTGGGCCCTTTCTTTGTAAATGAAATAAATGGATGTTTAAAGGTTTACTTATAATCAAACACTAAACTTAAATTCACCCCTATAATGATTCTTTAGGTTTCACAAAAGTTTCTACAATTTTCCTTTTATTTTTTAACAATTTTGATTAATGAAAGGCATTTCGCTGCATTTGATTTATTGAGCCTTTATAGTTATACTCCTCTTTGCCTTATATTTTGTTAATTTTTTCTTTAATGACTTTATAAACACTTCAGTAAGAACTGAAAGTAATACAATCATTTCAGCTGGTATTTAGAGAAAGCCTTTCAAAACCAAATGAATGGATTTTAAAGGTAATACATCCTTTGGTCTTTTTCCATGTGGTTCTGGCCGAGTTTGTAATAGGAAAATAAAATTCTTTCACTGCAAGTATATCTGTTATGTCTCTGAGCAGGAATGTGCTTTTTAATGAAATACTGAACCCGTATATGCTGTTCTAGTCAAATAACCTAAGGATAAAAATAGGTATTTGGTCATAACCTCAAACGCTCTGAAGTTTTCTCCTCCATTTTCAATGTCATAACCTCAAATGCTCTGAAGTTTTCTCCTCCATTTTCAATGAAGTCTACTACAATCACATTTTTTCAAGAACTGTAGGGAAAATGCTGTTTTCTTTAGATACTCTGTGTGTGGTTTATGTGTTTTGGGCTGATGCGAGGTATTTTCATACGGCCTCCACTGGATAACATGAAGTCTGTCCACACTGAATAAAAATGATCAAAGCCATTTGTTAATTAATTAATTAATTAAATCAGTTAATTGTGGATACAGTAATGGGTATTGTACCTGTGACCTACAATTCTCAAATCCTGAAGACCAATTTCAGTTCTATCTCTACGTGGTCATTAAGCAAATTGGGAAAACAATTCTTAGCACACAGTAAGGGCTCACACAATATTTCTTGAATTGATTGAATCACTGAACCATGATGTAATAACATAAATAACTAATGTTTATTAAGTGCCTGTTCTATGCCAGACAATGTGTAAGAACATGCTGTAGTTTAATACTCATAACAACTCTGTAAGTTATATATTACCCCAATTTGGTAAATGAGGAAAGGTGGCTCAGAGAAGTTGGGCAATTGACTATGGCCACACAGCTAGTAAATTATGGTGCTGGGATTTGGACCTAGGTCCGAAGAACTACAAAGACTGTCCTATGACACTGTCATCCGAACACCATTTTTAAACCTGTGGTGTTCTGTCAAGACACAGCCAGGTATGGTCCAGCTGGCTGTAAATCTCACTGTAAGCTTATAGGGTTGAGAATAAAATGTGATCACCAAAATGGGGCAGGCAGTGAAGAATGGACTCAGAGCAAGTTCAGTACCCCAGGCAGGCCATTTTATCCAATGTTAGTGATCATGAAATGATGACACTGATTTTACAGTTTACATAATTGAACATGCATAAGAAATATACTGAATCACTTTTCTATTGCTGCTCTAACAAAAGACCACAAACTTGGTGGCTTAAAACAACACAAATTTATTACCTTACAGTTCTTTGGGTTAGAAGTCCTAAAATCAAAGTGTCAGCTCCATTTCTTTGTGGAGGCTGTAGGCTTTGACTCTCCAGCTTCTAGAGGCTGCCCTGCATTCCTTGGCTTGTGACCCCCTTTCTCCATCTTAAAGGCCAGCAGCAGTGGTTTGAGACCTTCTCATATTTAGCATTCTGACCTTGTTTCTATTGTCACATATCTTTCTCTGATTTCTTCTGCCTCCTTTCTCCACTTTTAAAGCCCCTTGAGATTACACTGGGCCCATCTGGATAATCCAGTAGAATTTACCCATCTGGAGATCCTAATGATAATCACATCTCCAAAGTCCCTTTTGACATGTAAGGTAACATATTTACAGTTTCCAGGGATTAGAACATGGATATCTTTTGGGAGGTCATTATTTTATCTAACATATCTACTAGATCAAGTATCAGAGTCCTTCACTATCAATATTCAATATCACTACCAGTACCAGTATTCACTATCACCATTCAGTATTCTTGACTATTTATCTCACGTTGCTCTAATTTATAAGCTGTTGAAACTTGGTTACCTGAAAAACAGACTGAGATTCTGAGATTTTGCTGGAAGCATTCCTAGGATCAACACCAGTCAGTGAGTGAAGATCATAGGATACATGTTGAACTGTGATACAATTACAGCCAAGGTCTTGGACAATCCCACAGGGAGCTGTGGAGGTCCTCCAGAGTTGTCTCACCTTGAGAAAGGAATCTTGGGCCTTGATGGCCCTGAGTGACACAAATTTCCAGCACCTGAGGGAATGAGTGCCTCCATCCTGAAAGGGTGCGGCACAGCATCCACACACAAACTAAGTCAATTCAGGAGCAGAACACTGGCCATGCTTTATGCCATTATTCTTCATTATCAGAAAATCCAGGGGAACACACTTTGAGTTAAATACATTCACCAAAGAGCAACAGAACCCAGCATCCACAGATTAAGTTTAACGTAGCTTCTTGTTTTGCCTTGGCATAATCTATCCCCACAGGCACAGTGTTAATTATTTTTTTCTCTTTTATTTTTCAAGCTGCAAAAGTGCCACTTGAAATAAAATGATGTCTCTTACCAGTGCTTATATGTATAATTAGATAAAGTATTTAATGATAGGCACTTTCCCAAAACAATAAGAACAACAAATATCACTTTCACTGTTGCAATTACTCACCTGTATTTAAATTATGAAAATGTGTTATCATCTTTCCTTCAGGATGGTTATTTGGGTAATAAAGGGAAAATATTCTTAATGCTATATTACCTTGGATTCCTTATTTAATTCCACCAAATGTCCCCCTTTCTATAGAGAAGTAGACAGTAACTTTCCTTCATACAGCTGACAGAGGAAAACCTACCCCATCCTTCTTTGCCTAGCTATATCTGTGTGAAGAGCTCCAGGAAAGACAGGAAGACAAGAGGAATAAAGAGCGTTAATGAACTGACATCCATTTGACTCATTACCAAAAAAGGGGAAAATATACTTAACATTTTTATCACTTGGGAATCTGAGAAAAATTAGTTTGAGGGCTCAGTTTCTCAGAAGCATAACAGTTCTGTAGCCCCCAGGGCAGTTTTAGGTCATTTTGTTATTTTCCATGCAGAGGAGGTAATCCGGTAGAAAATGCACTAAGTAAACTGTATGTCAGGAAGAAAAAAAAACAACCCACAAAGACTTCTCATGCTTAACTTTCACGAAGCAGTTAAACATTCCTGACATCCTGGGTAATCAGTGATTCACTGACAAAAGAAACCAAAAAACTTGGTGTGGGTAATGAGAAGATATGAATCATTTTAAATTCCTTTAGTATTTATAAAGATAAGGAAAAAAAGATACTCATCCATCTCCTTTCATCCTCTCATTGATAAGTATTATGCTAAATATCACAGCAATTTGACATTACAGCATACAAAAGTGTATTAGTTTCCTAGGTCTTTTGTAACAAAGTATTTCAGAATTAAATGGCTTAAAACTACAGAAATTTGTCACACAGTTCTGAAAGCCAGAAGTCCAAAACCAAGGTGTCAGCAGTGTTGGTTCCATCTGAGAACTCTGAGAATTTTTCCCATGCCTCTCAGCTTCTGGGGACAACCAGAAATCCTTGGCATTCTCTGGTTTGTAGATGCATTACTCCAATCTCCCCATCAGTCACTGCAAGATTTTGTGTCCAAATTTCCCTCTTCTTATTAAGGCACCAGTCGTGTGGATTACGGTGCACTCTAATAACCTCATCGTAACTTGATTACATCTGCAAAGACCCTATTTCCATATACGGTTATACGGTCGCACTCACAGGTACCGGTAGTTAGGTCAGCAACAACTCTTTGGTGGGGGGGAGCGGGGGCGGGGGGAGCGACACAATTCAATCCATAACAAAAGACTTGACCAGGAGAGTTAAACATGTAGAGAAGACTAGAGGTTTCATATCCAGTGAGGGAAAGAGAATGCTCTAGTTACAGCCTTGTTCCTTATATAGAGTGTGGTTTGCAGACCAGCAGCATGGGGGACACCTGGGAACTTGTTAGAAATGCAGAATCTCAGGCCTTATCCCAGACCTACCAAATCAGAATGTGATTTTAACAAAATCCTTCATTTATTCAAATGCACAGATTTGGTTTGAGATGCATGCTCTAAGTCCCATAACCTAGAACTTTATTACATACATAGCAGTATTAAACAATGCCTCTAGCACACCGTTTATGATTTTTCATCTATCTTTTAGCTGCAAAATGACACTTGAAGTAAAATAATGTCTCTTACCAGTGTGTTCAAGTAGGTAAAATATTTAATTATAGGTAGACAATTTACCAAAATGACACAACAAACACCACTTTTAACCCTGCACAAACATACAAAAAAATGTATAGTGTCTCAAAATAGAAGTTTACAGCTCACTCACACAAGTTCTGAGATATTCCTGATCTCAGAGCAACTTTCCTCTAAGTGATAATTTAGAGATCCAGGATCCTTCCATCTTGGGCTCTACCATCTTCATCATGTGGTTTCCACATTCAACCTGATCATCTTCTGTGAGCCAGTGGACAGGGGAAGAGCAAGGGTAACTGTGAGGGAGATTTTATGGCTTAGAGAGGCACCCATCACCTCAATTCGCATTCGACTGATTACAATTCTGACTTATGGCCCTGTCTTCCTGGGAGCAGGATAAGAAGACATTACCTAGCTGTGTGCTTAGGAAGAAGAGAAAATAGGTTTGTTGTCCAACAAACCAACTCTACCTCAGGCATTTATGTATGAGGTAACAGATTATCTCAGGCACCAATTTGTGAGATCCTGTGCCACAAAGTCTTCACCATTAATTTGTAATTGTTCATTCTCTAATGGAGTTGTAAGAAATTGCATGGCTATCTTTTAATCCAATCTACGACAGACTCCAAACTACGACAGACTCCAAACTACGACAGGGTAATGTTGTGAGAAATAAGTAAAAGGAGGGAATTAAAGAGATGAAAATTAATTGCCAAAGCCTGACTTTTTATACATTTTTTCTTCCAGTTTTATTGAGATATAATTGATATACAGCACTGTATAAGTTTAAGGTGTTGAAAAAAATAATTTATAAAATGCATGAAAAATTTGACCAAACAAGAATGTCAAAATATAGTATCCTTTGGTATCTGTGAGGGATTGGTTCCAGGACCCCCCTCAGACACTGAAATCTGAGAGTACTCAAGTCCCTTATATAAAATGGATAGTATTTGTATATAATCTACATATATCTTCCTGTATATTTTAAATCATCTCTAGATTACTTACAAAACATAATGCAATGAAAATGCTATGTAAATAGTTGCCAGCACACAGCAAATTCAAATTTTGCTTTTTGGAACTTTCTGGAATTTTTTTTTTTTATTATTTTCGTTCCATGGTTGGTTGAATCCATGGATGCATAACCTGTGAATATGAAGGGCCAGCTGTACCTGTTTGGGAAGTTAGGAAAAAAGCTTTTCTGAATCTCTTCATTGTAAACTGTGATACTTATGCCACAGGCCTGTTTTATCCTATGTGCTTCCCTTTGGATGCTATGGGCATGATCCAAAGGCACTGCACTCAGGCTTCCACACAGCTTTGTGTGCTTGGAGGTAACAGCCAAAACTAGACTCTGCTAAGCAGGGTTGAAGTCTCCGCCTCTCCTTTGAATAGGGTGCTCCTTTTGGAATAGAATTAAAATAAATTTGAGGAAGTATAGTGGCTAAACTTAGAAAAGTAAAGCTGCAATTTACTACAATCTCAAAAATCAAACCAGCCTGCATAACTTTTTCTACTCACTGGCAAAGTATTCCTATTTCTCCTAATATTAGCATTAGAAATATATTAAGTGCCTGCCATGTACCAGGAGCAGTGCAAGAGGTCTCACATGATCCCTAATACTCGCAAAAACAGGTGTTATCACACTTAGTTTAAAAATGAAGATGGTGAATGTCAGAGAGGTTAATTAACATTTTCTTTGTCATGCATAGAGCAATATTTTATGCTGGCTATTTGTGATCCCAAAGTTTGTGATCCTTCCACTACCTTTGCTTCATGATATCCTGCAATATCAGGAGAACCCTGTTTGATAGTTGGTATTACTAAGAAAAAAATTTTATGGGTGCTTTGTTTATGACTAAGAATTTTTATACTTGTTTCTGGAAATTATTTTAGGGGTATCAAAACTTAATTATTTCTCATTGTCAGAGATTATATAAATACTCTATTTCACATATAAATCTTTTATTCAGATATAGTCTACTTGAAAATATAAAGTTCCATTATCTTGTTTCATTGATTCTAGGATACACTCTCCCTCCCTCCTTTTCAGCATCTCTGAAATCTATCTGTGAAACAGTTTACGGCATCTTAAAATTGCTGTCATGCATTTTTCACAGAACTAGAACAAATAATCCTAAAATTTGTATGGAACCACAAAAGACCCAGAAATGCCAAAGCAATAAAAAAAAAAAACAAAGCTTGAGGCATAACCCTTCCAGACTTCAGACAATACTACAAATACTACAATACTACAATACTACAAAGTTATAGTCAGCAAAACAGTGTGGTATAGGCACAAAAAACAGACATATAGATCAATGGAACAGGGTAGAGAGCCCAGAAATAAATCCACACATCTATGGCCAATTAATCTACAACAAATGAGGCAAGAATATACAATGGAGAAAAGACAGTCTCTTCAGCAAGTGGTGTGAAAAGCTGGACAGCTACATGTAAAGCAATGAAATTAGAACACTCCCTCATACCATATACAAAAATAAACTCAAAATGGTTTAAAGACCTAAATATAAGACATAATACCTAGAAGAAAAAAGAGGCAAAACATTCCTGGACATAAATTGCACGAATATTTTCTTAGATCACTCTCCCAAGGCAAAAGAAATAAAAGCAAAAATAAACAAATGGGACCTAACCCAACATAAAGGCTTTTGCACAACAAAGAAAACCATCAACAAAACGAAAAGACAACCTACTGAATGGGAGAAAATATTTGCAAGTGATGCAACCAACAAGGGGTTAATATCCAAAATATACAAACAGCTCATACAACTCAATATCAAAACAAAAAAACAAAAAAACCCAATCAAAAAATGAGCAGAAGACCTAATAGACATTTCTCCAAAGAAGACATACAGATGGCCAACCAGCCCATGAAAAGATGCTCAACATTGCTAATTATGAGAGAAATCCAAATCAAAAGTACAATGAGGTATCACCTCACAGCGGTCAGAATGGCCATCATCAAAAGTCTACAAATAGTAAATGTTGGAGACGGTGTGGAGAAAAGGGAACCCTCCTACACTGTTGGTGGGAATGTAAACTGGTGCAGCCACTTTGGAGAACAGTATGGAGTTTCCTTAAAAAAGCTAAAAACAGAGGTACCATATGATCCAGCAATCCCACTCCTGGATGTATATCTGGAAGGGATGAAAACTCTAATTTGAAAAGATACATGCACCCCAATGTTCACAGCAACACTATTTACAATAGCCAAGACTGGAAACAACCCAAGTGCCCATCAACAGAAGATTGGCTTAAGAAGATGTGGCATATCTATATATTGAATACAATGGAATATTACTCAGCCATAAAAAAAATGAAATATTGCCATTTGCAGCAATGTGGATGGACCTAGAGAATGTCATACTAAATGAAGTAAGAGAAAGACAAATATTATATGGCATCACTTATAATGCAGAAATCTAAAAAATAATACAAATGAATCTACATACCAAACAGAAACAGATTCACAAACATAGAAAACAAACTTAGGGCTACCAAAGGGGAAAGAGAATGGGGGAGGGATAAATTAGGCATATGGAATTAACAGATACAAACTACTATACATAAAATGGATAGGCAACAGGGATTTAATGTATAGCACAAGGAGCTATAGTCAGTATCTTGTAATAACCTATAATGGAAAATAATATGAAAAAATATACACATATAACTGAATCACTCTGCTCTACACCAGAAACTAACATGATATTATAAATCAACTATACTTTAATTTAAAAAATTGCTGTCATGGCCTGCACATACATGAATGTGGTCAAAGCCATTCATATTGATGAAATTTTAGAATAATTATTAACACCATCAGCACTACATATATTGAATTTAATTAACATCTTAAAAGTCATTAAAATGATTATACACAATCTTTGGTCACTGAAACAGAAAGTTATTATATACTCATTCAATTACAGAAATAGAACAACAGGGTGCTAGCATCAGTGAAGCAGATATGAACTGTAGAAGTAATTAAAATTCCATAATTTTTTGCAAAGATGAAGTACTTTGTAGGGCCTAATACAGCAAGATACCAGCAACATGTTGGAAAAAAATCTGTTAACACATTTTGCAAGATAACGAAGCGCTAGCATTAATATTGGTACAATGTGTGATGTTTGGCTTAGAATAAATTCCATTATTTTAAGAGATGCTGCATCACCATCGCTCTTTATTTCAAGAATATGATATTGAGAGAAAAATCTGGACGTTAATGATTCTGAGTTAAAAAGTGATTCAGAAGCATCAAATACTTCTGACTGAGAAAAATTTTAGAAATACTATAAACAACTTATTTTGCTTATATTTATCTTTTCATATACTCATGAGTGACAGGTGATTAAAAATTCATGTCTAAATACATCCAAAATAGTTTTTTTTAAGGATAATATAAAATGCTAAGAGATAACAGAATTATAGTTGAAGCAGCAGTGCTTTTCTTTTTTAGTAATATATAAAATAATAATTTGTCTACAGTCAATAATATCTTAGATTTGATAAAATAGAGTATTACCAAATGTATAATTGAGATCTGTTTAAATATCATACCACTGATAATAAAAATGTTATTTCATATGAACAAAAATGTATAATTATAAGATATAAATTGTACCAATTATCATAGTAAATATATCAAGGCTGTATGGAAGATGGACTCATATCCTTACAAAAGCAAAATTATTAAGAAAATTTAGAGGCTAGGTTAATGTCATCCTAATGTTAACGTGTGTAAGCTGTTTTCGGATCAAGGTTAAAAAAAAAAAGGAATCTAGAAAATCTTCTCATCAGTCCTTAAAATATTTTTTTCTTTCTAGCTGCCTGCTAGAGGCTTTGCCTTTATAGACACAGGAGTTATTTTAGGTGCCTGGGGATACAGGCTTAACTAATCATCCATAATTGTTTCCTGTTGAGAATACTGAACACCAAGAATTGACAGCAAAGGGAAATAAAAGTGTTAATGTGTTCAAAGGGCCATTATTCAACTACAGCTTTGGAAATGTGTGCAGCATCTCCAGAGGATTTAATACATTTATGGAGCAAACCTTTTCCATGAATATTTAATTTCCAGAAGTTGAAATTAGGGGCTTGGTTCATTACAGATTTACATATGTTACATACTTTGGCATGTTTGAATGACATTTAATTATTAATCAGAACTTTGCTTTTTTTTTTTTTTTTTTGTACCCGGGCCTCTCACTGTTGTGGCCTCTCCTGTTGGCGGAGCACAGGCTCCAGACGCGCAGGCTCAGCTGCCATGGCTCACGGGCCCAGCCGCTCCGCGGCATGTGGGATCTTCCCGGACCGGGGCACGAACCCATGTCCCCTGCATCAGCAGGTGGACTCTCAACCACTGCGCCACCAGGGAAGCCCAGAACTTTGCTTTTTAAGGCATAATTTGCTGTTAAAAACATGAATTAGGTAAAATGTTATGTTTCTAACATTCCTATTGCTTTTTTAAATGTTCAGATCCAGGCATAACACTGCAACCATTTATGCTTTCCCCTTACCTTCCCCAATGTGTCAATTAAAGACTAAAATGTTCCCCTTATATAGAATATTTATTAGAGATTCTTAAAGACAGAAAATCCCTTACACCCAGCTGAGAGTTTAGAAGTGGACCAACCTGAATTTCACTCCTAGATGTAGCATTCAATTAATTGTATGGTCTTGGATACGTTACTTAACCCTCTAAGTGCCTGTAAAACGGAAATAATAACTATCTTGTAGAATAATAACATATGTATATCTTATATATCTTAAATAGCTGGATATAATGCCGGACTTTCAAAATAGTAGCTATTTTTATTACTGCTTAAATTACAAAAAATTATGCCTTACAGTACATATACATATAATTTTATGTAAAATGTAAGGTATGACAGTCTCTGTAAATATGACAGAAAAAAATGACATAGTCTCTATAAAGGTAGAGACTATATCATTTTTTCTCTAATATTTATATCCTCAACATCTGGCGTGTGGTATATACATGATCAAACTTTCTGAATGGATGAATGAGTATTTAGACCTAATGAAATGCGTATCTGATGGAAGTCGAACAGGTAACAAGAGCAATTTCTGACACTCCAGTGAGCACATGACTTAAATGAACATCTTCATCTTTTCTTTAGTTTTCCTGTTTATATAGAGATCTGTGCCCCAGAAAATTCTTATGATTCGGTTCAGTAACTGAGTGAGCAAGCTTTTCTTCAGAGTTGGAAGGTACAGTATGAATATTAAATAGCAGCATGACGCTGGGATAGCCACATCCCTGTGATTTGAAGTATCTCAGTCTGTAAAATGACAGATTTGAACTAAATCATTGGTGCTAAAATATTTTCTTAGAAGAAATATTCTCAAAAATAATCTTATGGACCTCCACTAGAAAAAAACTGATAAAACCATAACAGATGCATGAAATGGGTCTACGTGTCTATGTGTGTATGGGAGTGGGCGTTTGTGCCCCCAAGAGAGGCAGAAAATACAGTCTATCAAGCACCCTTTGAGCCACACCTCCCACCTCCTACACTCCCACCCACCTTGACCATGAACACAAACCTATTAGCCTGTGAGACAACCCTGAGAGAATGCTAGAAATCCACTCACCACAGTTTGGAAATGGATAGGATGAACACCAGGTTCCACTCTTGCCTAATATTCTATGATATTGTGATTCTGAGATTCAAAAGACCCTACATTCCTATCTTCTCCCATCACTTTTTGAAAGCTGAGACAAATAAATTAAAAGAATAGGCTTAAAGAGTCGCTTCTCAGCTTCAGAGCATTGTGGTAGAGGTAAACCGGGAAAGACTGAAACAGGACAATGAGTAAGAGGCTGAAACTGGAAGCCCTAGGCTAACAGGTCTGTGCTCCTAACTGGCTCAAGCTCAGACTGAGTCAGACTGTTTATATCTATTCTGTGTTATCACTTTTACAGTAACCAATCAATAGAGTTAGAACAGACATCTTTTAAACTTACGGTATGACTGAATTGACCAGCTCTTTCTAGTATAACATGGACACAGCCTGAGAGTTCGTGAAAGGTGACAGAACTTTGCTTTTCCTTGTCCAGAGATAGGAAAAGCAAAAGAAGCAGGAGGCACGGAAAATGCAGGAGAATGATGGGTAGAGGAAGAATCAGCAGGAGAGCAATCAGTAGCCTACATAGGAGCCCCAGATATAATACTTGATTTCAAGGGAAATTCTCTCTATTTTAAAAGTTATTTTAAAATGAAGAAATGTTGAACAGAGATGATATGAGGCAGATAGAAGGAGAGGTTAATTTAAGACTAAAAAATGAAAACTACAGCAATTAATATATTATTCATCACTAACAGTAAGATAATCTTACCTGTCACTATGTAAAATTAATTTTGATTCTGTGAAGTTTCAGGTATATATCAGTACTAACTTTTAACATAAAGCAGAAAGAAAGCTGAACTGTTGAAAAATGTGCTAATATCCACACACACACCCCCCACACACACACCTGTAAATATGCAGTCTATTCCAAAGCCAAGGAAAATTTCTTTATGGCATTCTTTTTTTTTTTTTTGATTTAGATTCTGTCATTTTATTCACATAGTACCCAAAAAACTCTTTCCATGATTAAGCAGTAATTCACAATACATGTATCTTGAGGCATTTGCTGCTTTAATAGATGGTTTGTTCCTCTCTTTAATTACAAAAAGAATGAGACCCAAATGAAAAGACTCCTACATTTTTAATAAATGAAAATGTACAAAACTCAATACTTATTCATATTTACTAGAGCTACAAAGTATAATCACTATCAGAAAATTCTAAAATTAAAATTTGTATTCTCCTCTCCCCTTACTAATCGAATATTTATCAATATTCTAACTAAGCAGAGCATGTAATCCCACATTTGTCTCAGGAGTTACTCCAAGCACTAGATATGACTGGATTTTCTGATAATGAAATGTTTACCCTTCATGAGGTACAAAGTTCACCATGAGGCCTATCTTCCCTTCTCCTTCTAAGGACTTTCATTTCTCACGGTTGCCTCCATATCGGGTAACGGTGGCACCATGGGAGACACGACAATCCATGTATTCTTGTAATACATACAGAGTTTTATTAAGAATCCCTGGAAAGGGGGACGTTATGTTATATATCGTCAGAATACTTAAAAAAAAAACAGTCATTTACTTTTTAAACAAGAGAATCTGATTGAATTAAATGTGGGTTAAACTCAGTGGACTCTTTAAATCGAACTTTAGTGATTTTCTCATTTGTACAAGAGTATCAAAATCCAAGGTCTTAACATCATGATAAATTGTCTAGAAACTCATTTAGTAAGAATGCATAAGACCCTGAAAAGGTTGTCCTGGGATGCCTGAAACATGTTCACAGCTGATTTATGCCAGAACAGAGGCCATGAAGAACTCTGAAGGATAGTCACCAGCTGTTAAGGGTTCCCATTTCCAGGTAAGTACAGTTCTCCATTATGTGCTGCACTTACCAGGTAACATCAGTCTCGTTTGGACTGTCTTTTCTTCATCTTCCTTATTTCTTTATGTTACGGTGATCATCAACTTTATATAAGCACCGACAGATAACTGTTCATTATTAGAGCACTCATCATATTTAGGCCACTTCCTAAAGGCACGTAGAGCAAATCTTAATGCTTTCACTGAGATATTTCCAATATAAATTGTAAAGGAGATAAATTTTTTTTTCCTACACAGGAAATTACTTAGTATCATCAACAGTATGTATAGATATTATACATCAACTATACCTCAATTTTAAAAATTGAAACAAAACAGTATGTAGGTTCTCAGGTTTTTGTAAGAGAGAGACGAGTAAAGTCCCTTTACTCACCTGCTTCCTAACAATGACCCTGGACATTTCAGCTTAGGTCTTGAGGTACATATTCTTTTGGGTCTCCTCAATCCTATTCTCATATTTTGAATCAGGTAACAGAAAAATGAAACAGGAAATTTATTTTATTTTATTATTATTATTTTTGGCCATGCCACGTGACTTGGAGGATATTAGTTCCCTGATCAGGGACTGAATCCAGGCCTGCAGCAGTGAAAGTGTGGAGTCCTAACCACTGGACTGCCAGAGAATTTCCAGGAAATTTTTTTAAAAAACTGATTAAATCTTTGGTCTAGTAACTCCAATGTGCAAGTAATGAAATGGAGAATACCCACTTATATACTAACTCACACACTCCTTCTCAACAGGGAAAATGTACTTGTCTAAAAAGGAACATACTAGTTCATTATTTGTGTTAATAATGGAAACAGTAGAACATGTCTGAGAGTATCTTTTCAAGAGTTGCACTAGGGATGGAAATCCGATTTAAGCTTTAGAATCTCAATCATCTGAACTGACACTGTACAGAAAAGCAAACAATGCTGACAGAAAATATTCAACATTCTTTCCTGTGGCTTTTACAACCTTTGAAAGGAAATTGGTGCCCACTGAAACTACCGATTTATACTAAAGGAGTATTGGTGCCTTGTGTCTGCTCCCCTGTTGAAAAAGTTCTCAGTAAATGTTTTGACTCCCTCACAGCACTGATGGGACTTTCTCTCTAGTATGTTTTTTCCTATGTCTGAAAAGATTCGAGCTCTGACTAAAGGCTTTCCCACATTCATGACATTTGAAGGGTTTCTCCCCAGTGTGGGTTCTTCGATGTTGAATCAGGATTGCACTTCAGCTGAAAGCCTTTGCACACACGTCACATGTATAAGGTTTCTCTCCACTGTGGATCCTCTGATGTAGATTAAGGGCTGAGCTCTGAGTAAAGACTTTCCCACATTCATTACACTTGTGTTTTTTTCAATTACGGTTTCCCTGTCTTCTTTCAAACTTTCTATCTTGTTCACAGGTTCCTCTAAATGTGAAACTCTGGGAAGCATTCATTTGAAGAGTGTTAGAAACTTTGTGATGCAGTTCTTTGCCTGAAGAAGTCTTTCGCCTTGAAGCTCATTTCACATTTATAGTTCCGGTGTCTCTATCATTTTGTCTTAACGTGTGATGCTCCTTCGATGCCCACTGCAGTTGCTTTTTTGTGGGCTTAAGCTGGCTACGTGGTGTCTCCTGAGTGATTTCACAAGTTGATAGCTTCTTTGCAAGCATGTCCTCATTTCGTCCAAAAGAGACCTGTTCAGCCGCCCTGTCATGCTCTTTCTCCAGCTCCTCCAGCATCACCACGGCTTCCTCTCCACTCTCTGGTCGGTTCTCTTCAAACCAGGCCCGCAGCTCCTCAGGCAACATGGCCAGGAACTGCTCCAGCACCAGCAGCTCCAGGATCTGCTCCTTGCTATGCACCTCTGGCCTCAGCCACTGACAGCACAGCTCGCGGAGCTGGCTCAGAGCCTCCCGGGGCCCAGATGACTCTTGGTAGTCAAACTGCCTGAACCGCTGGCAGTAGGTCTCTGAGCTGTAGTAGCTGCTCCAGTGGCGGCTGGAGACCATATTAGAGGCCTGCCCTCCCTCTTCCACCTTCACTACCAGAATGCAGTCAGGGTCCCCTGAAGTTTGTGGAAGGAGTTTTGATGTCTCTCTCAATTTTGCAGACATTTGGTCTAGGAATAGCTCAGAACTGCTAGGCTTTAATCTTCAAGAAGGTGAAACTCTCCTTATGGACACTCCTCCTCTGCTGAGCCTGCTCCCGACGGTCCCGGGACACCTTCCTCCACCACACGGCGCCGCTCCCGGACGGGGACCCGACTCCGCGAGACCACATGAGGAGAATGTATGGCATTCTTTTAGCACTGATATCTGACCATTTATAATCATGCATCAGTCAGTCCTGGTAACTTTGGAAGTAGTTGTTTCTACTTAGTTTTTTTTTTTGTTGTTGTTGTTAAGTAATAACTATCTTGGGGGAGATACTTTGAGACTACCCGATAAAGATTTAAATTGGCTTTATATGAAACCTATATGTTGAATCAGAAAGTGTTTTATTTTACTTAGTTTTACTAGTTAGGAGCATGGTCTATTTTTCTATTTACCTGTTTTTCTTTAGAAAAACAAATAAGATGATTTTGTTCCATGCTTACAATGGAACAAAGTGGAATTTAAAACCAAGTAGAGTATAGAGGACAGGCTCTACTTGGTTTTAAATTCCACTTTGTTCCTTTGTAAGCACGGAACAAAATCATCTTATTTGTTTTTCTAAAAAGGCAGACTTTTTTTCAGCTCAGTAAAAAATGTAGATTCAAGCATGGGAATTTTATTCAAGAAATACTGATGAATATTCATGCATGGACTGAAGAATATAAAATATGAAATATCAACTTCCCTAAAAGTCATGGGATAAAAATTTTTGTGGAAGGCAATTATATTACTCAAAAAAAAATACCTATAAAAACCCCAACACCACAAAAGCAAATGATATATTTAATGTCATTGGTAAATTAGGATTCTTTTAGATAAACATAAAGAAGGAAATGGCATGCTACTTTGAATTGTTATCAGTTATGATGTATTTATAAAGTGACAGTGAGAGTAAGAAAAAAGTAGAAGAAATATTAAAACATATTCTAAAATATCCTTCTCTACTTTGTTTTCCTCCATAGTATTTATATCCTTATACTTTATTATTGCTAAGATCATTTACACTTCTTTGTTTATTTTTCTCTCTTCTCACTATAAAACAGGTCTCCTATTATAATTTTGTTGTTTTGTTCACTGCTGTATCCCCAACAATTTTTTTAATAGCTGGCACATAGTAGGTGATAAATATCGGCAGAATGAATGAACTGGTATGTGGCAGTATGTGCGAGAGATACCAAGTCACTCTCCTTGAGTATCAAGAGAGAATCCTTTTAAAGTCAAGGCAAAAAGACAAAGTTAACTACGAAAGGGGATAAAATTAACCTGGATTCAAATTCAAAGGAACTTTCAATGTTGGAAGGCAATGGAGAGATGCCTTTGGAAAGAAAAATGAGTTCAGACTGTGGTAAAGATAAGTAGCTTATATATAAGAGTAACTCTCCTACAAATAATTATTAAAAAATAATTTATAAACCAAGTTGAAGGCACTTTTAGAATGTCCAGAGGCAGGCAGCAATCATGGAATATTTCAACTTTTGAAAGAATAAATGGCCACTGAGTCAGATCCACACTTATTTGACTTTTCCCCAAAGGCAATTCCCACTTCATATAGCGTAGGGGAGCTATAATTCAAGCAGAAATCTGCTGTTTTATCAGGTTGAGGTGTCAGAGAACAGAGTTTGGGCTACCAGAGGAGCTATAAATAGAAGGGGGAAATCCTGAGAAGGAAAGCACCAGAGGGAAAGAGTTACCAACTCAGCATACACGCTTTCCTCAAATCCTTGGTTGATCTTTGAATGAATGCACAAGGAAGATTCCAAGAATTCTAGTGGAAAACAACAGCTGGAAATGTGAAAAAGCTGAGCAGATATCTTAGCTCCTGTCAACAGGAGAAGAGATAGAATATATCATCTGAGTCTGAATTTCTACCCATTGATGAAGGAATCCGCTTTGCCTTTTGTGCCTACCACTGTAAGCACAGCTCCTCTATCCAAGAGCTAGATCCTTTGTCTTGGTCATTTGTGAATTCAGACCAGGGTGAAGCCTTCAGATCTAATCCGAATTCAGCAAAGCAATCTCAACAGGAGCAATCCCATGATGCTAGTCTTAGACACCTGAAGGGTTGGATTTGTCTCATCCTAAGATGTCCCCTTTGCATTTTAATATGGGTACTCTGTTGAGCCACTTCTTTTGTGCTCTTGCTATTTGGCCTACTGTATGACTGGCACTTGAGTTCTAAAATTAACAGAGGTAGAGCCAGTTAAGAACTCAGCGGTTATTTAGGCATTATGAATGACTGGTGCCAATTTTTCTAACAGAGAGTACCAAGCTATTATGTGAATCATTTTTTTTACTTCAAAAAACCAATTGGTTGACATAGTTCAAGCCTGAACCCTAATGGTTGCAGCTGTGAAGACCAGGATCCATTCTTTATTAAGGTTATTTACTTCCTTTAATTTAAAGTCATTATACTTTGGTGTAAGGATCAGAGGCATAGAAAAACTGTAACATATGCTTGACTCTCTGCAATATTCTTTCATCCCTTTTTATGCATTTAAAATGTTGGGATTTTCTTATTATCTTATATAAGGATTCCCAAGTAAGAATTTATTTTTACAATAACAAATAGCACAACTTCAAGATGGCACAATTCTGGTACTGTTGGTTATGGCAGACCATCTACCTTATCTTTGGAGACAATTTTGTCATTTATTATTTCTGCATCAATATATCTGATCCAACATCATTTTTTTCTTTGCTTCAAAACTGTATTGTTTATTTTAGACAATCTATATTATCATTCTTAGAATGTTTAAAAAACAGTCATTGTATTACTACTGTAGTTATGCCCAGTGGTCAGAAAATTTTTCTCTAAGAAGCAAATGGCAAATATTTATGTCTTTGGAGCCCAAGAAGCAAAATTAAGCAACTGTTATTGCCAAAGAGCTAATAGTCCTTTTACACTTTACATTTTAATAGGTTAAAAAAATTCTTCATTTACAGGCCATACAAAAATAGGCAGAATATCAGATTTAGTCCATGGGCTATATTTTCCAGCCTTCCTCTTTAGCACACCTTTATCAGGTGAGGGGGTGACGTTCATTAGAATCTTTCAACTTCTTGACCTTCATCTCCATTAGTTCCACTTGATATTTCCTTATGTATTTAAACATATACCTACTCTATGATTCAGTCATTCTCTCCTAGGTATTTACTCCAAAAAAGGAAGCAATTTATCCATGGAAGAAGACTTACACAAAAATGCTTGTCACCTTTATTTCCAGTATTGCCAAATGTCCATCAGGATAAAAGATTTAAAAAGCATTGTAATATATTCACTCAATAAAATACTACTCAGCAATAAAAATGAATGAACCACTGATGTATGCAACAACATAGATGAATCTCAAAAACCATGTGTTGGGCAAAAGAAGTCAGGTACATAAGAGTGCTATATTATCTATATGAAGATCAAGAAAAGGCAAAACACATTTAGCTTAACAGAAATTGATTATGACAGGCTAATCTATGGGGGGTAGGGACTGGTTGTATAGGAGGCATGAGTAAATTTTATGGAATTAAAGAAATGGTCTATGTCTTTACAGGAGTGTAGGCTACATGGGTATAATCATATATCAAAACATTTAATTGTTGTCTAAATCTGTGCACTTCACCATATGTAAAGTTTACTTCAATAAAACCACAAAAAGGCATTTAAAAATATGAACAGATATCCCTCCTTAATATAAACAAATACAATATTTACTTAAATATATACTTGACAAAATATTACCATATCAAATTCAACAATACATGAAAGGGATTATAAACCCAAATTGTGTTTATTCCAGGAATGCAAGGTTGACTTACCCTTTGAAAATCAAAAATTTAATTCACAAAATTAATAGGAAAAGGATAAATCTCATATGATAATTTTAATGGATGCATAAAAATGTTTAGCAATACATGATAAAGAATAGTAGAGAGTATTCTCAATCTGATAAATTGCCTCTAACAAAAAACCTAAAGCTAATATTAAACTTACTCATGAAAGACTGAATTATTCACCTCCCCACACTAGGATCAAGAAAAAGACAATAATTCCTACTTCTACAACTTCTAGTCAATATTGTATTGGAGGTTTTAGCCATTGTTAGTAAGTCAAGAAAAACAAATAAAGCACATAAAAATCAGGAAGAAAAAAACTAAAGCTCAACAAACTTATTAAATTATTATACAGTAAAATAGACACATTTGTGTATAGTTCTATAAATATTAACACAAAAGTCAACTTTGAGTCCTACTTGCAATGAATCAATCAAGTCAACCCTTACCTCTCATACCACTCTCCTGACCCAAGGGTTGGACACTATGCTCTACTCTTTGATCAACTTATATCATTTCAATACTTAACATCTGAGATTATAGCTGCTAATATCACTGTCAACAATGCTGAAGAATGATTAGTATAAAAAATGGGCAAGGGAGGGCAAGAATGACACTGAAAGCCTCAGAAAATTATATTACATATCCTGCATGCAGGAGACAATTGTTCTACTTTTTGGTTAATTCATATCCTATAGGATATATTGGTTATGTGAAACACATCTGCTTGAATGATCAACACAATTGCATAGAAAATTTCATATTCTATTTAGGTAATACCTTAAATGCCAATAGTAAGTGAAATGCATTTACTGATTAATCTATGTAGGAGACACCTGCCTTTGAAAAAAACAATATCTTTTACTTATGAGCTGAATTATCAAACAGTTCTCAGATTACAGGGTCAGTTGGTTGCTGGTTGCCCTGGGAGCAACTCCATCTAATTAACTTCTTTGCTATTCTCATTTCATAGTGAAGGAATAAAATTGTGGGTTTGAAATTGCCTTCAGCTTTTGATGATATGCCCCTTAATATTCTTCTTGTTTTATGTACAGTTGGATTACATTCATCCCTTTGATGTTTGTGGGGTGCCCATTCCCATGTCCAAGTATTTTTTATAAAATAGGATTGAGCTACTATGAGATACATCATTTAGTAGAACTCGATATTAGACTAAGCAAGAGACTTCAGCCTATGGCTATGAGACATGGTCAGGAGCTGGCAGCCAACAGATGAAAGCACAAAGTAAAGAAAACCTTGCCTCCAACCCAAGTTTTCCGCCTCAGAATTTATTGTTGGAAAACAACTTACCCCTCTCCTGGTTTATGAGAGACTGGGATGCAAGCCTTAAAGCTCTGGCCATGACATAATGGAAATCTTGCTTCCAGTCCTATTTTGGCACTCAGGATTTATGAATGGAGAAGATCAGACCTTCCTCCAGCATCATAGAAATAATAAGGTCTGATTCTATAGATAGCAACTGTACGGCACAGGGGACGAGCAGCCTCTGTTTCTGATCCACCACTTCCACACTTCACCAGGATTGCTCATCTTACCTATTTAATTGGTACTTGTTTCCATGGAGCTTCTAGGGGTCTAGTACCTTTCTGAGAGGGAAGCCTGTAGATAACGGTCCTCAAAGTACAGACCCTGTACCAGCTGCATAAGCATCACCTGGGAAATTGTTAGGAGTTCAAATCTAATGTATACTGAGAATTTCCTTGATTTTAGTATTATGTGCAGTTCCCCAAACACACTTAGCCACAGAAACTTTTCTTTTTTACACAGGCATCTCTTCAGGCTTATGTTCTATGAAATACTCTCAATAAAACAGAGCTTTAGAGAATGCTGTTTGAACTGGGATGCAGTTCAAAATTATACCTAATGATATTTCCTTTCCTTTAGCCAAACAAAAAGGCGTACAATTGAAAAGCACATGAAGAAATAAGGCCATTACTTTTAAAAATAAATACATTCAATGTTCATTGCAGCTCTATTTACAATAGCCAGCACATGGAAGCAACCTAAGTGTCCATCGACAGATGAATGGATAAAGACAATGTGGCACATATATACAATGGAATATTACTCAGCCATATAAAGAAATGAAATTGAGTTATTTGTAGTGAGGTGGATGGACCTAGAGTTTGTCATACAGAGTGAAGTAAGTCAGAAAGAGCAAAACAAATACTGTATGCTAAAACATATATATGGAATCTAAAAAACAAAACATGGTTCTGAAGAACCTAGGGGCAGGACAGGAATAAAGACACAGATGTAGAGAATGGACTTGAGGACACGGGGAGGGGCAAGGGTAAGATGGGATGAAGTGAGAGAGTGGCATGGACATATATACACTACCACATGTAAAACAGATAGCTATTGGGAAGCAGCCACATAGCACAGGGAGATCAGCTCCGTGCTTTGTGACCACCTAGAGGGCTGGGATAGGGACAGTGGGAGGGAGACACAAGAGGGAGGAGATATGGGGATATATGTATACGTATAGCTGATTCACTTTGCTATACATCAGAAACTAACACAACATTGTAAAGCAATTATACTCCAATAAAGATGTTAAAAAATAAATAAAAACATTTATATTAAATGGATGAATTAATTCTTTGAAGTAACTAATGTTGAAATCTAGTTTTTCAAAAAAATTTATCTTGTGGTTAAATAATTTAAAATTTCTAACATGTGCCAACATATGCTGACTTGTCCCCTCTTATTATATTCCTCATTTTGTAAAATACTTGGCAAATATGGCTATAATCAAGACAAATTAGATTTTCAATTAAAGAAGTAAGGATAGAACAGTTAACTGAAATCCCCAGTTAATCCAAAGCTTTATTTTAACCAATAGATTCAGCTAAGCATATGGCTGCATTATATTCATGGCTAAATCATTAGGAATCTAGAAAATGAAAAGCAGATTTACTGTTACTGTGCATGTTCCCACAGTTTCAATGCCTATGAGACCCAATCTGCTGGAGTTTGTCAGTGTTCCAGGTTTTAAATAAGAAGATGTCTGCATACTTGCTCTAAATGGTATTCCAGGAAGCTCTTAAATTGATTTTAACTGCTATGTCACTTAATTTGAGCTGAGAACTCAATGAGTTCCTGTCCAAAATCAGTTCTGAAACTAATGTGTCTTTGTACCGTCACTGGTGGCCCCTTTTCCATATTTCATGAGCTATGAAGATTCACAGTTCTACCTCCATGTGAAGCTGGTTTACCGCTTGAATAATTAGGACCAAATGGAGATGGTAATTCAAATGAGAAATGTGCTTACATGTTAGTCATCTATCCAGGGGAAAAAAAATGAAGACAATTGATCATTTCACTTTTCAAGTAGAAAAGTTGGCAACTAATAATCATCATCATCACAACTTCCAGTTATTAACTGCTTAAGTATTCCAAAAATCATGCTCAGCAGGTTAAATTAATTATTAATTAATTTAGAGTAAGCTCCCTTTCTCGGAATTTATCTGTTGATATATTTCCACATATGTTAAACAATATACTTAATAGCAAAAGATTGGAAAAACCTAAATGATCACCAATAGAACCTTGTTTAAATAAAAATTAGCATATGTTTACAATGGAATCCCATTGTGGAAACAGATCACTGTATGCTCATGCTTGATTAGAAATTTTAACTGAAGCCACAAGCTTCAAACCTCAGCCTTGTGCCAAAGACCTTAAAGGAATACAAAATTATCAATACAAGGGTTTCAGGAGTGTTTCTCAGACATTTTCCATGACGGCACAAAACACGTAGAAATTAAAACAGAAGAACTTTTAGAAGTATTGACTTCAGTGAGTAGGTACTGTTTTAGGGATTGTGGGACATGCTTTAATTAGAAGAGCACTTGTTTGAAGAAGCCCTGCCTTCTGGTCTCAGTGCTGCCATGATTTTGGACAAGTCCCTGAATTTCTTTGAGTGACATGGTCCTCATTGGAAAAATCATGCAGCTAGGTCAGATAATCAAAAATTGTATAACTTCTCGTATCATTGCACTTAAATTGTTCTCATTAACATCTTTGGGAGATCATGGCTTCAGCAAGCTGAGAAAGATTCACAAAGAATTCCTTCAGAATCATATACTATACAGCAGTATGTTCTCACTCCCAAATCCTTTGAGTGTTGGGGAGGTTCCATATTTATTAGGGAGACTGTACTGCACATAGTGGGTCATTACAATGCATAGGCCCAATAGCCAATCCTAAGTATTCTTAAATATCAAGCTTCGCTAGACGTATCAACTTATAACAGGAAGGACAGGAGATGTAGTAAAGAAGAATAGATTTTAAAAAGATTTTTGGCCTAAGAAAAGACTTTAGGCTGGCTCAAGCTCCTTCTTTATTCTTTTTATGTAATACTGTGCCTGTCTTTTGAAAATGCGGTTATAAAACTGAGTCAAGTGTGGTGGGTAACTGATAAATATTAGATAAATAAGTGTTAATCCAATGGGTGGCGATTATATTTTAAATTTTAAAATGCCAAATAACTGGTGAAATTAACACAAGTGCCAGAAATTTATATACAATCTCCCACGTAACTGTTAAGGCATCTGACCTTATGACATCACATGGAGAAGAGGCTCCAGGCAGAGGTGGGAAGATTTCTAATGACCACTGGTGATTTAAACAGTGTTGATTAGATCACATTCCTGGCAGATTAGTTATTCTCTTCTGGAAATCTCTGAAAGCAGCATTTCTAACTCAGGATTTATTAGAAGTATAATAAAAAAAAAAAAAGAAACCCTTTGGATTAGGAGCTCTTCCTGAGTAATAGCAACAAAGGCATTAAATTATTTATATAAATGTTTTAAGAGATTCTTTAATAAGAACTACAAGCCTCATGCAGTTATGACGTTACTACTTTCAAATAATCTCATTCACTTGAAATGAAAGAGCAACAATAAAAAATATCATTCTCTTGCAATGCTACCTAATACCTATACAAAAGCTACCAGAAAAATAACTAGTGGGCATAAGCAAACTTTTCAGAAGACTCCAGGTATGAAACCTATATTAAATTATCTTTTTTGTTTCTTTATGGTTTCACGAGTACAACACCTTTCCTCCCAGTAGCTCAACCCCATTTCATTGATTAATTCATCTGCCTACCATGATCACTTTTACTGAACTCAGAGATGGAGCTAAGTACCTATATACACACTGAATGAACTAGGAGATACAGGTAGGGCTGGTGAATGGTCTCATTAAACTACACATTACAGATGTGCTCCTAGAGGGTCTAAGGAGATATCAGTCTATATTCATTGATAGTCTGTTACACTGGTAGATACTAGGATTAGCCAATAAAAATTGGAGATTTAGACAAAAAATATTCAGGGTACGTGGTTAAATTTTAATTTCAGATTAACAAGGAATAATGTTTCGGAATAGGTGTTCTACATATTGCATGGAACATACTTATACTAAAACAATTTCTGTTGTTTATCTGAAATCCAAAGTTAACTAAGTGTCTTGTATTTTACCTGGTAACGCCCACAGTGGTCCCTAACGAAACGCATCTCCTCAAATCCCTGCACTTGTATAACCCTCATCCCTTACATCTGGGCTGGGCCTGTGGCTTGCTAAAACTAAAAGAGTATAGTAGAAGTGATAATTGCCAGTTTCAGGCCTAAGCCTTGAAGAGACCTGGAAGCTTCTGCTTTTGTGGTTTGTGGGTACTAAGCCATCATAAGAACTCCGCCCACCCTGATGAGTCTGCATAGAAGTCAGCTCAGCTGACACCAAGAACTGAGACCCCTAGATATATGACCCCAGTTGAAATGCTGCAGTCAGCCCTAAAGCACCTGAGCCATCTTAGTGGAGGCACCAGATATGTGAGCTAAGAAGCCATTTTGGGTTTTTAGGGCCTGGTAGACATTGTGTGGAGCAAAGACTTATCAAGCCTGCAGTGGCCTGCTTGATTCCTGACCCAGAATCATGAGAAATAAAAAAAATACTGCTGTTTTAAGTGCTAAGTTTTGCATTAGCTGTCATGTAGCAATAGATGACCAAGACAGGCAAGTCCCAGCCCTGACTCTGCTAGCTCCTCCAAGGAAGCTGTCTGACCTCTCCAGACCTTTTGAAAGTAAGAGGAGAATATTTGCCTACTTCATAGGCATAGGAAGAGAGTGAATAAATTCCCTTGTCTAATGTGTTTGAGAATACTAAAAGCTGTAAAAATGTTAAACAGATATATGTAAAGGTTTTGTAAAATCAAGGTAAAAATTTAAAGGGAGCAAATTCAATGTTAAAGGAGTAAGTCTGAACATCAAAGGTGGAATACTCAGAGGAATTTTTCTTTTTTTAAACTTATTCCTTTCTATTGCTTTTTTCTTTTTTTTGATTAGCTTCTCAGAGCTTAAATTTGAATGTGACTGCAGTGGATTCTATTATTTTAACTTTGCTACCAATAATTTCTGAGAGGAGAGTTTAACTTTTGTCTCAAACACAAGAGTGAAAACTATAGAAGCAATAAGTCACACAGCACTTTTTCCCATCAGGAAGAGGGAAATAATTCTCCATAGATGTTAAAAAAGAAACAAAGTCGTACATTGTAATCTTGATGAAAAGTTGTACAGATTAGCCTGAAAATTGATTTTTATATAAAACCACACTTAAGCTAGATAAACCTAAAGATATCCATAATATCAATTAGGATGATATTTGGCTGCAACTAACCTAAGAAAATTCCTGAGGTGCACAGAGGGAGTAGTGTGGCAGCTCCCACAAAGTGTCACTCCTACCTGACTTCTTACACAGTTTACATGTGTTACCCCATGATCGATAAAACCTGCTTAAGCTCTAGTCATCACATCCACAATCCAGGCAGGAGGAAGAAGGAAGGGACAGAGAAGGGCATGCCCCCTCCTTTTAAGAAAACTTCCTAGAATTTTCACAAGAAAACTTTTGCTTAATTTCTTTCGGCCAGAACTTAATCACATGGTCATGAGGTTGGGAAAAGTAGTCTATTCTGAATGGCCAGATTTCCATTTTAAGTGGAAAAATGGAGATGGCTATTTCAAAGGAAGACTATCTAAGGATGACTATTCCTATTTTTTTTCCTACACTGTTTTAAAAATTAAGTTATAGTTGATGTAGAATGTAGTGATTCACAATTTTAAAAGGTTATATTCATTTATAGTTGATATAAAATATTGGCTATATTCCCTGTGTTGTACAATAGATCCTTGTAGCATATTCTATACATAAAAGTTTGTACCTCTTAATCCCTTACCCCTATATATTGCCCCCCCTTCCCTCTCCCCACTAGTAACCACTACTTTGTTCTCTATATCTGTGAGTCTGCTTCCTTTTGCTATGTTCACTAGTTTGTTGTATTTTTTAGATTCCACCTAAAAGTGGTATCACATAGTATTTGTCTTTCTTTGACTCGTTTTACTTAGCATAATACCCTCCAAATCCATCCATGTTGCTGCAAATGGCAATATTTCATTCTTTTTTATGGCTGAGTAGTATTCCATTGTGTGTGTGTGTGTGTGTGTGTGTGTGTGTGTGTGTGTGTGTGTGTGTGTGTATTTTTGTATCACATCTTCTTTACCCAATCATCTGTTGATGGACACTTAGGGTGACACTTCCATATCTTGGCAGTTGTAAATAATGCTGCTATAAACACTGGGGTGCATGTATCTTTTCAAATTAGTGTTTTTTTTGGGAAATATACCCAGGATTGGAATTGCTGAGTCATATGGTAGTTCTATTTTCAGTTTTTTGCCACAGTGGCTGTACCAATTTACATTCCCACCAACAGTATATGAGGATCCCTTTTCTCCAGATCCGTGTCAGCATTTGGTATTTGTGTTCTTTTTGATGATAGACATTCTGATGGGTGTGAGGTGATATTTCACTGTGGATTTGATTGGCATTTCCCTGATGGTTAGCGATATTGAACATCTTTTCATGTGCCTGTTGGCCATATGCATTTCCTCTTTGGAAAAATGTCTATTCGGTTCTTCTGCCCATTTTTTAATCAGGTTTTTTTTTTTTGATATTGAGTTGTATGAGCTTTTTGAATATGTTGGATATTAACTCCTTATCAGTTTTACCACTTGCAAATATTGTCTCCCATTCAGTAGGTAGTTTTCTCGTTTTGTTAATGGTTTCCTTTTCTGTGCAAAGCTTTTAAGTTTAATTAGGGACAGATACTTGTTAATAACTGACTCTGCATATATGCTAAAATTCTGTATATGTGTGCTTTCACCTAAAATTCATAAGGAATTATTGAGTACCTATTGCAGTGCAGGGAACTCTGTTAAGCACTGTGAGGGATATAAAGGTGAATAAGCTAGTTTTGACATCAAGAAGTGTACATCTATTTAAGAATTCTATAAAATATAATATATGATTGAAGAATCCTAATACAATATTTGATTAATAAAAGAAGTCCCAACAAAATGTTGAGATACTACAAGGTAAGGAAAGATGACAAATGGTAGAGATACTAAGCAAAATGGCGTGGGAAAAATCTACTCCCACCAAAAAAGAATTAGTGAGAATGTATGTTTGTGCTGATTTCCCTTCCAATCCTTTATGCTTCAGGTATGCTGATACCATTACAAAAACTGGCAAAACAATTTAAAAATAAAAACTTTATTCTCAGCCTCTTTACTCTTTCCATTTCCTTGCCTTGTTCAAACCTGGCTCTTCCTCCACCCTAGGGCCCTCTCAGAGCCCACTCATTTCCTACAGAGCCCAGATGTTATATCAAGGCTTCTGGTTCCCATTCCTTTTTTTTTTTACATCTTTACTGGAGTATTATTGCTTTACAATGGTGTGTTAGTTTCTGCTTTATAACAAAGTGAATCAGTCATACATATACATATGTTCCCATATCTCTTCCCTCTTGCATCTCCCTCCCTCCCACCCTCCCTATCTCACCTCTCTAGGTGGTCACATAGTGCCGAGCTGATCTCCCTGTGCTATGCGGCTGCTTCCCACTAGCTATCTATTTTACGTTTGGTAGTGTATATATGGCCATGCCACTCCACCACTTTGTCAGAGCTTACCCTTCCCCCTCCCCATATCCTCAAGTCCATTCTCTAGTAGGTCTGTGTCTTTATTCCTGTCTTACCCCTAGGTTCTTCATGACATTTTCTTTTTTTTTCTTAGATTCCATATATATGTGTTAGCATATGGTATTTGCCTTTCTCTTTCTGACTTACTTCATCTGTATGACAGACTCTAGGTCCATCCACCTCACTACAGATAACTCAATTTTATTTCTCTTTATGGCTGAGTAATATTCCATTGTATATATGTGCCACATCTTCTTTAACCATTCATCCGATGATGGACACTTAGACTGCTTCCATCTCCTGGCTATTGTAAATAGAGCTGCAATGACCATTTTGGTGCATGACTTTTTTTGAATTATGGTTTTCTCAGGGTATATGCCCAGTAGTGAGATTGCTGGGTCATATGGTAGTTCTATTTGTAGTTTTTTAAGGAACCTCCATACTGTTCTCCATAGTGGCTGTACCAATTCACATTCCCACCAGCAGTGCAAGTGTTCCCTTTTCTCCACACCCTCTCCAGCATTTATTGTTTCTAGATTTTGTGATGATAGCCATTCTGACCGGTGTGAGATGATATCTCATTGTAGTTTTGATTTGCATTTCTCTAATGATTAATGATGTTGAGCATTCTTTCATGTGTTTGTTGGCAATCTGTATATCTTCTTTGGAGAAATGTCTATTTAGGTCTTCTGCCCATTTTTGGATTTTTTTTTGTTACTGAGCTGCTTGTAAATATTGGAGATTAATCCTTTGTCAGTTGCTTCATCTGCAAATATTTTCTCCCATTCTGAGGGTTGTCTTTTGGTCTTGTTTATGGTTTCCTTTGCTGTGCAAAAGCTTTTAACTTTCATTAGGTTCCATTTGTTTATTTTTGTTTTTATTTCCATTTCTCTAGGAGGTGGGTCAAAAAGGATCTTGCTGTGATTTATATCATAGAGTGTTCTGCCTATGTTTTCCTCTAAGAGTTTGATAGTTTCTGGCCTTACATTTAGATCTTTAATCCATTTTGAGCTTATTTTTGTGTATGGTGTTAGGGAGTGTTCTAATCTCATATTTTTATATGTAGCTGTCCAGTTTTCCCAGCACCACTTATTGAAGAGGCTGTCCTTTCTCCACTGTACATTCCTGCCTCCTTTATCAAAGATAAGGTGACCATATGTGCGTGGGTTTATCTCTGGGCTTTCTATCCTGTTCCATTGATCTATATTTCTGTTTTTGTGCCAGTACCATACTGTCTTGATTACTGTAGCTTTCTAGTATAGTCTGAGGTCAGGGAGCCCGACTCCTCCAGCTCCGGTTTGCTTTCTCAAGATTGCTTTGGCTATTTGGGGTCTTTTGTGTTTCCATACGAATTGTGAATTTTTTTGTTCTAGTTCTGTGAAAAATGCCAGTGGTAGTTTGATAGGGATTGCATTGAATCTATAGATTGCTTTGGATAGTAGAGTCATTTTCACAATGTTGATTCTTCCAATCCAAAGACATGGCATATCGCTCCATCTATTTGTATCATCTTTAATTACTTTCATCAGTGTCTTATAATTTTCTGCATACAAGTCTTTATCTCCTTAGGTAGGTTTATTCCTAGATATTTTATTCTTTTTGTTGCAATGGTAAATGGGAGTGTTTTCTTAATTTCACTTTCAGATTTTTCATCATTAGTGTACAGGAATGCAAGAGATTTCTGTGCATTAATTTTGTATCCTGCTACTTTACCAAATTCATTGATTAGCTCTAGTAGTTTTCTGGTAGCATCTTTAGGATTCTCTATGTATAGTAACATGTCATCTGCAAACAGTGACAGCTTTACTTCTTCTTTTCCAATTTGGATTCCTTTTATTTCCTTTTCTTCTCTGATTGCTGTGGCCAAAACTTCCAAAACTATGTTGAATAAGAGTGGTGAGAGTGGGCAACCTTGTCTTGTTCATGATCTTAGTGGAAATGCTTTCAGTTTTCCACCACTGAGGATGATGTTGGCTGTGGGTTTGTCATATATGGGCTTTATTATGTTGAGGAAAGTTCCCTCTATGCCTACTTTCTGCAGGGTTTTTATCATAAATGGATGTTGAATTTTGTCAAAAGCTTTCTCTGCATCGATTGGGAAGATCATATGGTTTTTCTCCTTCAACTTATTAATATGGTGTATCACGCTGATTGATTTGCGTATATTGAAGAATCCTTGCATTCCTGGAATAAACCCCACTTGATCATGGTGTATGATCCTTTTAATGTGCTGTTGGATTCTGTTTACTAGTATTTTGTTGAGGATTTTTGCATCCATATTCATCACTGATATTGGCCTGTAGTTTTCTTTCTTTGTGACATCCTTGTCTGGTTTTGGTATCAGGGTGATGGTGGCCTCGCAGAATGAGTTTGGGAGTGTTCCTCCCTCTGCTATATTTTGGAAGAGTTTGGGAAGGATAGGTGTTAGCTCTTCTCTAAATGTTTGATAGAATTCACCTGTGAAGCCATCTGGTCCTGGGCTTTTGTTTGTTGGAAGATTTTTAATCACAGTTTCAATTTCAGTGCTTGTGACTGGTCTGTTCATATTTTCTATTTCTTCCTGATTCAGTCTTGGCAGGTTGTGCATTTCTAAGAATTTGTCCATTTCTTCCAGGTTGTACATTTTATTGGCATACAGTTGCCTGTAGTAATCTCTCATGATCTTTTGTATTTCTGCAGTGTCAGTTGATACTTCTCCTTTTTCATTTCTAATTTTATTGATTTGAGTCCTCTCCCTCTTTTCCTTGATGATTCTTGCTATACATTTATCAATTTTGTTTACGTTCTCAAAGAACCTGCTTTTAGTTTTACTGATCTGTGCTATTGTTTTCTTTGTTTCTATTTCATTTATTTCTGCTCTGATCTTTATGATTTCTTTCCATCTCCTAGCTTTGGGTTTTGTTTGTTCTTCTTTCTCTGGTTCATTTAGGTGTAAGGTTAGGTTGTTTGAGATTTTTCTTGTTTCTTGAGGTAGGATTGTATTGCTATAAACATCCCTCTTAGAACTGCTTTTGCTGCATCCCATAGGTTTTGGATCATGTTTTCATTGTTATTTGTCACTAGGTATTTTTTAATTTCCTCTTTGATTGCTTCAGTGATCTCTTGGTTATTTAGTAATGTACTGTTTAGCCTCCATGTGTTTGTGTTTTTTATGTTTTCTTTCCTGTAATTTATTTTTAATCTCATAGCTTTGTGGTCAGAAAAGATGCTTGATATGATTTCAATTTTCTTAAATTTACTGAGGCTTGATGTTTGACCCAAGATGTGATCTATCCTGGAGGATGTTCCAGGCGCACTTGAGAAGAAAGTGTAACCTGTTGTTTTCAGATGGAATGTCCTATATATATCAATTAAATCTATCTGGGCTACTGTGTCATTTAAAGCTTGTGTTTCCTTATTTATTTTCTGTCTGATCTGTCCATTGGAGTAAGTGAGGTGTTAAAGTCCCCCACTATTATTGTGTTATTGTTGATTTTCTCTTTTATAGCTGTTAGCAGTTGCCTTATGTATTGAGGTGCTCTTATGTTGGATGCATATATATTTATAATTGTTATATCTTCTTCTTGGATTGATCCCTTGATCATTATGTAGTGTCCTTCCTTGTCTCTTATAACATTCTTTATTTTAAAGTCTATTTTATCTGATATTAGTATTGCTACTCCAGCTTTCTTTTGATTTCCATTTGCGTGGAATATCTTTTTCTATCGCCTCACTTTCAGTCTGTGTGTATCCCGAGGTCTGAGGTGGGTCTCTTGTAGACAGCATATATATGAGTCTTGTTTTTGTATCTATTCAGTAAGCCTGTGTGTTTTGGTTGGAGCATTTAATCCATTCACGTTTAAGGTAATTATCGATATGTATGTTCCTATGACCATTTTCTTAATTGTTTTGGGTTTGTTTTTGTAGGTCCTTTTCTTCTCTTGTGTTTCCTACTTAGAGAAGTTCCTTTAGCATTTGCTGTAGAGCTGGTTTGGTGGCGCTGAATTCTCTTAGCTTTTGCTTGTCTGTAAAGCTTTTGATTTCTCCATTGAATCTGAATGAGATCCATGTGGGTAATCTTCATTGTAGATTCTACCCTTTCATCACTTTAAACATATCGTGCCACTCCCTTCTGGCTTGTACAGTTTCTGCTGAGAAATCAGCTGCTAACCTTATGGGAGTTCCCTTGTATGTTATTTGTCATTTTTCCCTTGTTGCTTTTAGTAATTTTTCTTTGTCTTTGATTTTTGTCAGTTTGATTTCTATGTGTCTGAGTGTGTTTCTCCCTAGGTTTATCCTGCCTGGGACTCTCCGTACTTCCTGGACTTCGGTGGCTATTTCCTTTCCCATGTTAGGGGAGTTTTCCACCATAATCTCTTCAAATATCTTCTCAGGTCCTTTCTCTCTCTCTCTTCTTCTGGGACCCCTATAACATGAATGTTGGTGTGTTTAATGTTGTCCCAGAGGTCTCTTAGGTTGTGTTCATTTCTTTTCATTCTTTTCTCTTTATTCTTTCCATGGCAGTGAATTCCACCATTCTGTCCTCCGGGTCACTTACCCATACTTCTGCCTCAGTTATTCTGCTATTGATTCCTTCTAGTGTATTTTTCATTTCAGTTATTGTATGGTTCATCTCTGTTTGTTTGTTCTTTAATTCTTCTAGGTGTTAGTTCTTTAATTCTTCTAGGTCTTTGTTAAACATTCCTTACATCTTCTCAATCTTTGCCTCCATTCTTTTACCGAGGTCCTGGATCATCTTCACTATCATTATTCTAATTTTTTTTCTAGAAGGTTGCCTATCTCCACTTCATTTAGTTGTTTTTCTGGAGTTTTACCTTGTTCCTTCATCTGGTGCATAATCCTCTGCCTTTTCATTTTGTCTATCTTTCTGTGAATGTGGTTTTTGTTCCACAGGCTGCAGGATTGTAGTTCTTCTTGCTTCTGCTGTCTGCCCTCCGGTGGATGAGGCTATCTGACAGGCTTGTGTCAGTTTCCTGATGGGAGGGACTGGTGGTGGGTAGAGCTGGGTGTTGCTCTGGTGGACAGAGCTCAGTAAAACTTTAATCCACTTGTTTGTTGATGGGTGGGGCTGAGTTCCCTCCCTGTTGGTTGTTTGGCCTGAGGCAACCCAGCACTGGAGGCTACAGGCCCTTTGGTTGGGATAATGGCAGACTCCAGGAGGGCTCATGCCAAGGAGTACTTCCCAGAACTTCTGCTGCTGGTGTGGTTGTCCCCACAGTGAAGCACAGGCACCCCTCACGTCTGCTGGAGACCCTCCCACACTAGCAGTTAGGTCTGATTCAGTCTCCTATGGGGTCACTGCTCCTTCCCCATGGGTCCTGATGTGCACACTACTTTGGGTGTGCCCTCCAAGAGTGGAGTCTCTGTTTCCCCCAGTCCTGTTGAAGTCCTGAAGTCAAATCCTGCTAGCCTTCAAAGTCAGATTCTCTGGGAATTCCTCCTCCCGTTGCCAGACCCCCAAGTTGGGAAGCCTGATGTGGGGCTCAGAACCTTCACTCCAGTGGGTGGACATCTGTAGTATAATTGTTCTCCAGTTTGTGAGTCACCCACCCAGCAGTTACGGGATTTGATTTTATTGTGATTGCGCCCCTCCTACCATCTCATTGCAGCTTCTCGTTTGTCTTTGGATGTGGGGTATCTTTTCTGGTGAGTTCCAGTGTCTTCCTGTCAATGATTGTTCAGCAGTTAGTTGTGATTCCGATGCTCTTGCAGCAAGAGGCAGTGAATGCACCTCCTTCTACCCTGCCATCTTGAACCAATCTAGAAAACTATATTTTAATTATTTTGTATTTGGGTAAGGGGGTAGAGAAGCAGCAACAGTATGTTTAGAAAAGTGCTATTTTTTAAATTGAGATAGCAAGATTTAGAAACAATTTCTCTTCTACAACTATAAAACAATTCCAAAAGCATAGTCTGCAGTGCCATGTAAACCACGGTCTGTCATTTTATACTTCTATCCGAAAGATAAAAATTCAAATGCAAACACCTACAGATGAATGGATTCATGTTAGATTATTTTTACTTTTGGACTGTGCCTTACTTCTACAAGAGATGAACTGAAATCTGTACTTCTTATATTTAATCACCTCATAATGGAATTTATTCCATTTACTAGAGGAATCTGCTTGAATTCTATGCTGCTTAATGATCTCTCAGTAAGTATAACTCACATGTGATTCCTCAACATATATATTACTAGGCTGTGCTGAATATGGGCTTTCTCCAATGCCATTATTGATCTACTCTCCTCTCATCTACCCTCCCCCTTTATTTCCTCTCTTTCACTCTATTCCTGTCATTCATCTGTCTCTCTCTCTCTCTCTCTCTCTCACACACACACACACACACACACACTCTCTCTCACATGTGCACAGATACTTACATCTGGACAGACAGAATTTCCCAAGTTTCCAATTCTTGGTTTGTTAGTTTGTTATAACTTATCTTCAAAAAACTTATTGATATGTGTGGGGCATTATCCGTGTATGGAACATCATAACCTGTAGTGGACATTATTGCTTTCCTACCTTCCTTCTTCTGAGAAATGATCCTGCTAACAATATGGTTCAGGAGTGTGTGGTCCCATTTTCAGACCCTGCAGCTATGGCCACAATTGATTGATCCAGGTATGGGTACCAGTTTGAAGTTACATTAATCAGATCCTTTCCTCGGTATTTTTAAACTTGGGAACATTTAAGTGAGTTTAGTCATTGTCTGTGGAGAAGATATGAACCTGGAGTTGTTGATGGCTGTTCCAACAATGTGAGAACAACTGAAGAAAGTAGAAGCAACCCATAAAGAGAATCAGAAATTAAAGGCTGCAGAGAGAATCATTCTGGATTCTAGGCCCTGGTACTGACTGACCTTGAGGTTAGCTGTAGCCAGCAATTCCTGCAGTTTGCTTGCAAGAAGCAATACATTTTCCTATTTCTCTGATTTAGTTTAAGTTAACTTTCTGTCAATTGCAACCATAGTCCTGACTAAAAGTATATCCATAAGCCTAAAGTTGGATTTGCTCATTTGTTTTTATGTGCTTTTTATGTTTCTCGTACAGGGAAATAAGTGTTCTATTTAATTAGCTAAGAGTATTAAAATTGGGGCATACAAATTGATTAGTTTTATTCTGTGGCAAAGGAGGCAATTGTTCTCCTAGGAAATCCTTGTATCTCCTTGCTTCCTCACTCATCCCTGATATCCCCAAATTAAAGTTTGTTCCTTCAGCTTGTGTGTCTATAATGAGGAACCACTTAGAAGTAAATAGCTTAAGGAACATTTTGCCAGGTGGGATGTTTGCCTGGACTGCCCATTCTGGATACCAGAGCTTTGACAGCATTAGTAAACTGGGGCATACTCAACTGAAAAACAATGACAAAAGCAAAAAACAAAACAAAATAAGACTATCAATAACAATACCTAAGGTTTCCACAAGTTGGGATTTTGTAAATAATGAAAAGATTCATTTAGTGGGCTTGTCCCTCTAAATCTAATAGATTTAGAATTTCATAGATTATCACACTGTAAATATAACATTATATACAAGAACAATAAAATGGACATTTAGAAGAGCTTTGATACAACTGTTTAATTCTTCTTGCCCACAAATTGGTTAAAAATTAGTCAGGTAGAATAAGGACATATTCATAGATGACTCAGTCCAAACATTTCATCTCTTTTGCTCCCCATCTTGGTGCCCCTTGGGTTCTGACCTGTCCTGGTCTTTAATAGAATGTTTGCATGTTAAAAACTATAGGGTAACATCATTCTCGGCTGGTCCTATACCTCCACCCTAAATACAGAGAAATTATTAAATGATGGCTGAGGAGGCCATGGTCCACTAATGCTGCTCCTTTATTCAATGGAAAAGAAGAATTTCTACGGAAGGATTCCTTGTTCCATCACTCAATCCTGTGTCCCTTTTAATATCCTCAGTTGTTTCTTTTTTTCTGCCACATGTCAAAATAGCAGGTAAATTTACTACTTCAAATGCTGGCAACTTATAAACCAAGTTTGAGCTCAGAAGGAGCCACCTCTGCCCACAAACAGGTATAAGTCACTCCCCTTGAAAGTTATCAAAGTGCAGAAGCTTAGAATGTCTCCTTTAACTATTTCACAATTACCCAATAGGAGGGCAGCAAACTAGGCAAAGACCACTGAATCAGAAATTCTTGAAATCTAGGGAGAAGTAAGAACTAACATTATCAGTCATTCACTTCTTGGCATAATAGGTCCATATTGTTTTGGGGAAATAGGTTTTATGAAAAGGAGAACGAAGGAACACTTAAGACATTAGCCTTTCAGGGCAATAGGTAAGGGCTCTAAAAACATCACAAGAAGTGGGAAGAGAAAAGTGAGGGTTTCCTCTTCACAGTTTTCTTATGATAGTTCTCAATATACAATTGAAGAAAAGTAATTAATGTGTTCAGTGGGCCATACTCTTTTTGCCTCTCTCCTGAATCCACAGAATTTTACAAAACTGAATGCAGGGTTTGCTGGCTATTCTAACAAACCTAAAACTGACACTCTTGGGTTTAAAACAATAATAAGAAGGAAAATAGGGAAATTTTGATTATACATATGGATCCTATGAGTGTACCTGTACACCATTTTAAGCAAGGCCATGTCTTCAAGTACTATTGAAAAACTTGCCTTTTCATACCTTTATCTAGTACCTCTTCCAAGGCAGTGGGACTCCCTAGAAGCTCTGGATCTTCTGAATCAGCTGACAGATGATTAAGGGTCTGTAGCCATGGCATATTCAGATGGGAACATACAAATGTTACCATGGAACCTCTCAGTGGTTCTACATTGTAATATTTTGGTACTGAGCTATAGAAAGTGGTCTAGCAAAAGTCTCATAGGGAATTGGGCAACAGTGTTTGTCCCATTAAGCTGAAGTTCAGCAGAGGCATTATATTAAAAAAAAAAAAAGAAAGAAAAGGAAAGAAAAAGAAGCACATGGATACCTAGGAGTTTGATTTATGGATCTGATTAACAATAGGATTTTCTTAGACACACATCTTTTGTACAATATTGGAGAGTACCACCACAGAATTATTTTCTGGTTCCTGTCTAATAGCTATTTTCCTGAATGTTCTAAGTTATAAGAGATTTTTCATGATCAGTGTACTCTAAAAAATAT
Source organism: Orcinus orca (assembly GCF_937001465.1). Classification (NCBI taxonomy): domain Eukaryota; kingdom Metazoa; phylum Chordata; class Mammalia; order Artiodactyla; family Delphinidae; genus Orcinus; species Orcinus orca. The sequence goes on from NC_064567.1 coordinate 72,119,322, forward strand.
AATGTTATATGATGTGAATATATAATCTTGGATAACAATATCTCAGTCAAAGCCTCCTTATCATCTTCTTTAAGGATCTAGTTAATATAATTATTTATTATTTTTATACTAATCTACCCACAATATTCTCCCTTTTAATTTCTATACTGAAGCTGGCTCTTTTAAAAAAATACTAGATATTATAATCTCTTGTGTTTTCTCTTTGTGCTATATGAAAATTTTGAATAACCTCCTTATTCTCTTTCTAATTATCAACAAGTCCATGATTGCTGATAAGCTGTCTTCAACCCTATTTTTAAAAGAAAAAAGAGTAAAAGACTACTCTTTTGTGACTTGTAATATTTCACAAATCATTCCCATGTTTCTTTTCTGTAATGTTATCTTTGAATTAGAGAAAAAAGTAAATACTATGAAAGCACATTTTTTTTCACAAATATGAATGAGTTTGTAGTTATCAGGCCCTTTTACACATTCTCTTCTCCACTGAGAGTATATTAAGCAAAGCAGGATACATGTTTCCTTTTTGCTTATGGCACAGATCATTTTGCTAGATTTTTGGTATTTTGATTTCCTAAAACTTAGTTCCAGTAATTATTTTGGTTTCAAAACCCACAATGAAAGTAACACCAATAAGAGAGCCAGGCATTACAGAGAACACAGTAACAGCTATAACTGCTATTGACAATGATCATATATGGTGTTTCATGTGTGTGTGCCTTCTTAGTAATAACCTCTTGTTTAGTGTTCACGTTATACAGAACCCAGAAAAATATCTATGAAGATAGTTCTAAATTATTTGGGGGTAACTTATAGAGTATGTGCATTTAAATCACAATGTATTTAAATTTCTAGAAGTGAGCCGAATTGTAATTTTGTTATTTTCATTTTTAAAACAGTTTCAGTATTTAAATGCACGGCAAAAATTGTTTGGGTTGCATGTGTGTGTGATTTTACTTTTTGTTTTTGCCAAGCATAAACTAGGAACTATCAACAGTCTGCCTATCCATAATGTTTTGCCTTTAAAATGTGTTTCTCCATCATTGAAACCTTTTAGGTAATTAGGAATTGAGTTAACATATGTGACAAAAGCAATTAGGGACTCTTACCAAACCTGAACTATATATATATATATGACAGAGACTAAAATAGGATGTAAAAATCACTTGCAGCATTATTTGGAGAAATCATCCTTATATAGCCCATAAGACTTTCAACTGATAAAAATAAAATAAAACTGTACTGGATTTATCTGCTATACTATTAATCCTTTCTTTGAAATATATACATCATGGTAAAAGCCTGTGTTGAAAGTTAAGTCATTACTCCCCCAACCTATGTATGTGGAGATCCTAAAGGGCAAAGTTTAAAACGAAGGGGCTCAAAAGTCAATTAATTTGTGACAAAGGAGCCAAGTATATACAATGAGGAAAGGACAGTCTCTTCAATAAATGGTTCTGGGGAAACTGGACAGCCACATGCAAAGAATGAAATTAGACCCCTATCTTATACCATACACAAAAATTACTTCAAAGTTGATTAAAGACTTGAATGTAAGACCTGAAACCTTAAAATGCCTAGGAAAAAAATGTAGGGAAGAAGCTCCTTGACGTTGGTCTTGGCAATGACTTTTTTTGGATTTCACACCAAAAGCAAAGGCAACGAGCAAAAAAAAAAAAAAACTGGGACAGTACAGCTTCAGTACAGAAAATGAGCCACCAACAAAATGAAAAGGCAACCTCTGGAATGGGAGAAAATATTTCCAAATTATATGTCTGATAAGGGGTTAATATACAAAACATATAAAGAACTCATACAACTCAATAGCAAAAAAACAAACAAAAAAAATCAGACTATCTAATTAAATAATGGGAAGAGGAACTGAATAAACATTTTTCCAAAGAAGACAAACAAATGACCAACAGGGACATGAAAAGGTGCTTACAATCACTAATCATCAGAGAAACGCAAATCCAAACCACAATGAGATACCACTCATACCGTTAGAATGGCTATCATCAAAAAGACAAGAAATAGGGACTTCCCTGGCCGCCCAGTGGTTAAGATTCGGAACTTCCACTGCAGTAGGTATGGTTTCGATCCCTGGTCAGGGAAGTAAGATCCCACATGCCGTGCAGTGTGGCAAAAAAAAAAAGGATCTGGAGAAAGGGGAACCCCTGTGCACTGATGGTGGGAATGTAAATTGATACAGCCACCATGTAAGACAGTATGGAGGTTCCTCAAAAAATTAAAAATAGAACTACTATATGATTCAGCAATCCCACTTTGACACTTACATCCAAAGGAAATGAAAATAGGATATGGAAGAGATATCTGGACTCCTATGCTTATTGCAGCATTATTCACAATAGCCAAGATGTGAAAACAACGTGTCTAATGAACACATAAATGGATAAAGAAGATGTGGTGTGTATACACACACACACACACACACACACACACACACAATGGGATATTATTCAGCCCATTGATAAAGAAGGAAATCTTTCCATTTGCAACAACACAGATGAAACTTAAGGCATTATGCTAAGTGACATAAACCAGACAGAGAAGGACAAATGCTGTATGGTATCACTTATATGTGAAATCTAAGAAACAAAACAACAAAAACAGTCAGACTCATGGAACAGAGGAGAAAAGTGTTTGCAGGGGCTGGAGGGTAGGAGAAATAGTAAGAGATTGGTACAAGCATAGAGACTTTCACCTGTAAGATGAATAAGGTCTGAGGATCTAGAAAAAAAGTACTTCTTTGTCCTCCCAACTCCTTCTCATACTGACATCCATCCCGCCCTGAATTCCCAGGTATTCCAAGCACAGGTAAAACATTTATGAACAAGAAATCTTAATTAAATAGGATTGGGAAACCAGAAGAGGGAGCTCTCATGCCCTGCGATGATACCAGAGTCCAACAGGAAGAAGAGAGGCTACTTTTCTGGCAACAACTCGACCAATGAACAGCCAAGACTCTGTTTAATATATCTGCCACCCGCAACTTCCTTTTCCCCTCTATAAGAGACTTCCCTTGCCTGAGAGGACTTGCACCTGACTTGCTATGGTTGCAGACCCCAGAGTGAAATTCTTTGCTGATGTCAAATAAACCTTTTTTTTTTCTTTCTTTCTGTGGAAATAACTAGCAGTCTCTTTTATTTTGTCTCGGCGAAGTACAGCTGATCATGAATATCCCCCCAGAATGCCATTCCTTGTTTTTCTGAAGAGGGCTCCTACTTAAATTTCTAAGATGCAGTTCAAGTATTACATCCTCCAAAGTAGATTAATTGCTATTTTTTGAGTCCTCCCAGTATTCTGCTCATATTTCTTGTATTTCAATGAAATCATTAAACATTTGTGTTCCTATCGTGTGAATGAAAATATATGCACAAATATAGACAGGGGATCTGTTCTTAAAGTCCTATCACATGACATTATGCTTGCTCTATGCCTCAGCAGCTTAAAAAACATCACCATTTCTTATTCATGTCTATTTTCCCAGTTTCTAACACTGTTTGCACATAGAAGTTACAAAATAAGAGTTAATCCAATGATATATGCAAGAAATATATGCAAAAATGTAAGACAACTGTTCTAGTTTCCTAATGAAAAACATCCTAGCAAAATAATACTGGCTAATACAGATATGAAAATCATTAGAAATTCAAATGAAATACTCGAACATTGATTTGTAATATTGAATTAGTTCATACATATACATATTTTAAAACATATTAATTATATAAAATAACATATGACTCTATAACTCCTTACCTGTCTATCCAAATTCTATAAGTATATGAGAATGAAAATTTTTATAACTCATTTGATATGAATATTCATAAATTTATTTCCATAAGCATTATTAGACTATAGTGTTTTTCCCAGACCTGCTGTAATATATATAATATCATATGTATAATATAATTATAATATGTATTATAATTATATTATATATTATATTATTATATTATAACATAATATAAAGTATATGCACTTTCTAAAGCCTGAATTTCAAAATATTACTCCTCTCAAAGATTTCAGATAAGGGATTAGAAACATTAATTAATTAATTAATTAATTAAAATATCAATTTTCTACCCTTTACATTCCTAAATCAATTTTATTTCAAACTTTCTTATGCGTCTTCAACTCTGGAATATTAATAATCAGTGAAGCCATTTCTGAATTCATCTAACACATTTCTAAAGAGCCGATCATGCTCATTCTAAGTTGTTTGAAGTTCAGAAGCTCTTAAGTTCATACTTGATACTTTCACTGGATATTTTATATTACAGGTGCCCAACTACACCACCACCATCATCGCCATCATCATCTTTGTTTACTTTATGGTCTATAGCTAAAGGTTGCATTCAGAATATTGGTATTTTCATGCTCCGTAACGATAGAAATGACCACAGTGCTGAAGCGGAGTTCTGGACCCTGCCCCCTCCCCGCAAACCCCGTGCCAGGCACCATCCTTTCCTTTGTTTCTGGGTCATGTGGTGGTCCGTGGGGTTCTACGGGAGGAACCAGGGCAGGACTGGGACTCTGAGCAATAGGTATTTATGAACCACAGAATTTTTTGCCATATTTTGACCACTGCTTCATCTGTAGTGGTGCATGTAGGTAAAAAGTCAGCTGGGCCTGTAGCTAGATTGTCTATGCTCTCCATAATCAAAGTATGTCTTTTATTGCTTTTGAAAATGATCTGTAGAACGTTAGTTTACAGGAACATTGAAACATGCAATTGTGAGGTTATCCTTCAGGAATAATTATTCAATCTTTGTTAAAACCCACTCTTCCACACCTTTTTTTTTTTAAGATTAAAAAAATGCAAGTTTTGTTTGGTGAACTCTGTGATAGCAAAATTAGCATTAATCCAGTCAGGCTCAGAATTCAAGTTAGCATTGTGTCCAAATCGAACTTTGCTGTTCAAATTAAATTCAGTGAAAGGGCAAGACTTCAAAATGACTTAAATATAAGGTAAGTCTAAGCCAGGAGGCATATTTTTGAAAATATATATAAAACACATTTTATATTAAGGTATATACAATATGTATGACTTCTCATGCTTCAAGCACATTAAAAATAAAATAAATTCTACGTAAAAATTTTCCACAAAGGGGAAAAATGTGAAGTCTTCTTTTCTATTGTCTTAAGACATCCCACTAAATGAACTTAAGAGCCGATCCTATCACCATTAGGCTTCCTATCTTTTGAATTTTCTTCTAAGTCCTGCAACCTGTTCTAACTTAATTGGTCATAGCCAAAATATCTTGACTTCTACCACATATTATGTGTATGAAAAAGCTGGTCTTTTTCTTTTTTGAAAGTTATGTAGCAGAGCGTTTTAAGGACATGAAGAGTATCCCCTTTTGCTATGGCCATTACCGCTTTGGGGAAACTGGGAAATTATTAACTGAGGGGGCCAGGAGGTACAGATCATTGGTTATTGGCTAGGAAATGCAGCCTTTACTATAATGACATGAGGAAAATTGGGTACCAGATTATTTATTTTCAGACTCTCAATAATTAAGTTTGGCTTTTATTCCAAATTCACATGAGTCTGATAACAAATCACAGAATGCTTATGTAAGCCAAACTATGTTTTGGGAAAGCAAGTCAGGAACAAAGTGGAAATTGGTGCTGACACATTGTATGACCTCTACTTTGGTCTGTAATTTAGGATTGCAGAGGCTTACAAAAATGCAGGCTTGTAGTTAATATTTGTCAGCTGGTTTTTGCCAATCCTTGTTTTTCTGAGTCTCCCTCAAGAAAAGAATGGCTTGATGGAAATTTGACAAATTTCTGACTCAATGATATGGTCTTAAAGAGGGAACAAACCTACTAACAAATCTTTCAGTTTCATTTTAAACTAAGTCATGGATTCCAGTTTGGGGACATTATGGTTTACCTTTTAAAAAATCTCTTTTGTTATAATCATCTTCTAATTTTGTTCTAATAAACCTTCTTCTCTCAAGAGAATAAAAATCATCCAGACCTTGCTATGTCTTCTGCCAAGGGGGTGTAAATTGAATCTTTGAGTCTGAATACATTCTTGGGGGCATGTAGAAACTATAAAAGGTAAGGCTACAGTGAGCAATTTATACTGTCCTTCAGATACCCTTCTTTGGAACAGAAAAGATTTACTCAGAAACAGCAAATAGTGTTAGGATTAGTCACACAGCAGAACAGCTGGTCTTATTCTGTCTTAAAGTGTCCTTTCCCAGAAGGGGACAGAAATTTAAAAAAAAACAAACAAAAAACAAACCTGGTTTTGAATTTTCCAGTGGGATAAAACATACGAGGAGGGATTTGGTCAAAACCCAGCTGTGGCTTTAACACTATATTAAGCAAGACGCCTGAACATTTTGGGATTAGAATCATTTCGAAGAAATCTAAATGTCTTTAATCCTGCCATACGCCCCCATAGGCCATATGATATTAGACTTCAGAAAACTATTTCAGAATCCCTACAGGCATAGAAAGAGATCATTTAAGCCAATGGACTTTTTTTTTTTTTTTTTTTTTTTAACTGATAAGGAAACTGAAGCCCAGAGAAGATGAATGGCTTCTCAAAGTAAGTCATGAGCAACTCTTGAACAAAGACCAAGACTGTTGACTTTCAGCTCTGCTCTTTTTGCTTTGCTCCTGGTGACTTCTCCAGACTGGGATTCTGAGAAGTAGGAGTAGGCTACCTTAAGAGTCCCACAGGAGGAAGAGGGGGTAGATGGTTAGTTTGGAGTACTGACCTTTCACTAGTCCTTGGTCCAAAACATATGCTGCCATGGCAATCATATCCTGAGCCACTAGCTTGCCCACTTAGTTCACTAAAACATAGACACTATTTGAATCAAACAGTGGAAATAACGAAGAAAACATATAGAGGAGGAAGTCAGGATCTCCTGAGTCAGGGACTCCTTAGCTCAGTAAGAGCTGAGTGACTAGACACTATATGTAGTGTCCGCATCTTCTCTTTGGTTAATCTGTAGAGTGACTAAGGCACTTCATAATTTCTGATATAGTATTGCTTCTTGGTTCTTAATTTATTTTCACTAGGCTTCATAGTTAAGAGTTTAAATTTTTTTTACAAGCTCATTGCACACTGAAATGTTTATACATCAGTGATGGTATTACTTAGGCCTTCATGGGATCTTCAAGATGATGACCATTTCACTAGTAGGTCAAAGCCCTTTGACCTTAAAAATCTTTGTTTTTTCAATGAAATATGGTTTGAAGAATATAAAAAACATGAAAAAACTGAAATAATAGAAGTGTACATCTGTGTATTCACCAGCTGAGTGAAGAAATAGAGTATTCCTATAAGCTAAGTCCCCTTGGGTTCTTCCTTCATCGTTTACCTCTTCCTCTCCACCAACCAGTGACTCTCCAAAAGTTTTACTAATCTTTCCCATGCTTTACTGAAAAAATGCATAGTTTCACTACTGATGTATGTTCCCTTAGGCAATATATTGCTTTATTTTGATTGCTTGTTCATTTTCTATAAATGGAATCAGACATTATTATTCCACTGAGAGTTACTTCTTTGGCACAATATTAAGCTTTTTTAGTTCCATACATTTTGAGGTGGGAAACTGAAGTTTATTTCACTACTATATAGTATTTTGTTGTATCAGCATACTATTATTTATCTAGTAGTGATAATTAGGGTGGTTGCATTGATTTAGACTTCTACTAGCCAATATATGGGAACTCCTATTACTTGATATTGTGGTCAACCCACTATATAGACAGACTTAAATTTTTACTAATCTAGTGCATGTAAACAACTCACTGTTGTTTAAACAAGCAATCCCTTGGTTATTAATGAGATTGAGCATCTTTTCATATGGATATTGACCACTGTGTTTCCCTTTCCCATTCAAGTCTTTGCTCAATTTTCTATTGCAAATTGGCCCTTTAATGATTTGTAGCAATTCTTCATAGATTCTGGATACTTACCAACTTTGTTTGTATATGTGTAACAAATATTTGCTCCTAGTTTATAGCTTGTTTTTAATTCTCTATATGGTGGATATTGAGGAACAAAAATTATTGATTTTATTGTAGTCAAATTTATCAATCTTTTTCATTTACATTGGTTTAAACCCCAAATTCTATTTTGTTTTTAAGAACCACAGATTTTCATTTTTCTTGTTGTCCAAAAACTATTGAATGTCTACAACTTCATGAAGTTCAACATAATAATTTACAGATTTTTGAATCCTGTTTAAGATATCCTTTATATCTGACATTATAATGATATTATATTTTCTCTAAAAATTTAATAATTTTACCCTTCATATTTAGTTCTTTAAAGTAATTATATTAATATTGTGAGTTAAGGGTTCAGTTGTATTTCTCTGCATGTGGTTAGTGAGTTGTCCAAGAATCATTTATTTCCCTTTGTTGGGAGACAGTTCATAGGCCTGTTTCTGCACATATTCTGAAAGACCTGGCACACACTATCTTTTCAAGGATTTTTGTATAGTGAACAGCCTTAGAAAATGGAAATAGTATATTTTTTCAATTTGAACACTCACACACACACAGACACAAAAATTATTGAAAAGAACTGGCAACTTTAAACTACTGAGTTGTCAATACATGAACATTGTACTTCTCTGTATTTGTTTTTATCTTTAATGTGTTAAATAAAGTCCTACACTTTTCTCCCTTAAGGTCCTACTCACAAAATTGCACTTTACATTTTTGATGCTGTTTTTGTAAAAGTTATACCTTTTGAAATATTTTAATATTTAATAAAATATTATTTTATAACTTGTTGAAGTACAGAAATTGAATTAATTTTTAATACTGATTTTCATCTAGAAAAGTTGCTAAACCCTTTTAGTAAATCTAATAATATTTAAAATATAATTATGTCATTATGAATAACAGTTTTGTCTCTTTTTTCCCATCATTTAGACTTTTTACTTCTTTTTTTGCGGTACGCGGACCTCTCACCGTTGTGGCCTCTCGTGTTGCGGAGCACAGGCTCCAGACGTGCAGGCTCAGTGGCCATGGCTCACAGGCCCACCCACTCTGCGGCATGTGGGATCTTTCCAGACCGGGGCACGAACCAGTGTCCCCTGCATCAGCAGGCGGACTCTCAACCACTGTGCCACCAGGGAAGCCCTACTTCTTTTTTTTTAATCTTACTTTGTTAGCTACAATCTCCAATGTTGAAGAGAAATAATGATAAATAGTATCTTAAATTGTTCCTTAAAGAAAATGATTTGTAATTTTACCATTTACTGTAATGTTTATCATAGAGTTTTTGCAAATACATTTTATAAAGTTTTTTTTTTTTTTTTTTTTTCCCCGGTACGCGGGCCTCTCACTGTTGTGGCCTCTCCCGTTGCGGAGCACAGGCTCCGTACGCGCAGGCTCAGCGGCCATGGCTCACGGGCCCAGCCACTCCGCGGCATGTGGGATCTTCCCGGACCGGGGCACGAATCCATGTCCCCTGCATTGGCAGGCGGACTCTCAACCACTGCGCCACCAGGGAAGCCCTATAAAGTTTTTTAAAGGCGTTTACTGATGATGAATTACAGCAAATGCTTTTTCATCATTTTATCAAGACAATCATATAATTTTTCTCTTTAATCTATTAATGTTTTTTATTAGTTAATTATTTTAGTGTTAAAACAACCTTGAATTTCTGTGGTAACTCACCTTGATCTATTATTTTCTTCTATTTTTCTTAGGTTTACATCTTTTTAAACTTTTAGATACTGAGCTCCCTAAGAATTAAATGATCTTATTGAAAACATTTACATTTATACATTTCATGAAAGAAATGTTTTTATTGTTTTCACAATTTTGGCATATGTTATTTGCATTATCTCTCAATTCAGAATAATTTCTAGCTTAATTTCATTATAGTAGAGAAAATGTTTTCTAGGACATCAGTCCTTTAAAGTTGTTGAAATTTTCTTCAAGCCCTAGAATAAACTGAGGTTTTTTCCTGTGTGTGTGAAAATTTGGTGGGGGATTTACAAGTATGGTTACCAAAGGGGAAACGGCAGGGGGTGGGGGAGGGATAAATTAGGAGTTTGGGATTAGCAGATACAAACTATTATATATAAAACAGATAAACAACACAGACCTACTATATAGCACAAGGAACTCTATTCAATACTTTGTAATAACCTATAATTGAAAAGAAGCTGAAAAGGAATATATATATATAATACATATATATATTATACATGTATTATATATATATAACTGAATCACTTTGCTGTACACCTGAAACTAACACAACATTGTATGTCAACTGTACTTCAATAAAAAATATTTTTTATAAAATATGTATATACTTTATTGTTTATTGTTGTTTGCTGCATTCTAAATAGTCTTTCAGGCCCAAGGAAGATCTGAGTGGAGTTTCTAGATGAAAGAAGCCTGGTTACCTGAATGTCTATGTGGAATCAAGTACTTGCCACCAAAAACTCACATTAGACTGTAAAATAAACAAGAAATAAAACTTTATTTTATTAGGATTTGGTGGGCGGGGTTAGAAGGCCATGGATTGAGTCCTAATCTTTTATTACTGTCCTTGAGAAGTTGAGTAAGTTTCACAATTTCTCTGAGATCTTGTTTCTTATCTATACGGTATGTCTAATAATGAGTATACAATAGAGTTTTAGATGGATTAAATTTGGTTCCTGGCTTACAGATGGTGCTCAGTGAGAGGATATATTAACTCAGGTAACTAATGATAAGTATTCATTGCAACATTCTATTTACCACTATTTTTATTCAGAATATGTCTATGACTATGTCAGTTCAAGGGCCCCTGTTTTTCATGGAGTTAATAAACTAAAATGAAATATGTTACACAGGCATACCTGTTTTTAAAATGCATAGGCCATGGGACTTCCCTGGTGGCACAGTGGTTAAGAATCCATCTGCCAATGCAGGGGACACAGGTTCGAGCCCTGGTCTGGGAAGACCCCACATGCCATGGAGCAACTAACCCTGTGCGCCACAACTACTGAGCCTGCGCTCTAGAGCCCGTGAGCCACAACTACTGAGCCTGTGTGTCACAACTACTGAAGCCCGCATGCCTGGAGCCCATGCTCCGCAACAAGAGGCTACCGCAGTGAGAAGCCCACTCACAACAAGGAAGAGTAGATCCCGCTCGCCACAACTTGAGAGAACCCGCACGCAGCAACAAAGACTCAGTGCAGCCAAAAATAAATAAAATATAAAAATTAAAAATAAATTTTAAATAAAATGGCATAGGCTATTGAACAATTAATACAAAAATCAAATATAGCAAACTCCAAGGTTTATTTAGTACTGAAAAAATGAAATAATCTAACAAAAACCTATTTCTGATATACAGGAGAGAGCGAACTGATGAACACTGATTAATAGGTCTTGCTGGCAACACATCCTGGACAAGACGGCATTGTCAACAGAAGGTATTTGAGGAGACTTGTTGCTAGGCATTGTCAACAAGTTGGTCCCTTATGAGCAGCTACATTCACAAAAGGCTCTTGTCACACAGTCTGTGCTGAGGTGCCAGGAACAATTCATGGAAGCTCTTTCTGATTACCTTAAATACCTTCCTATATATTATAACTCAAGATAAATCTCTATTTGTTAGCATATGTGTCCTACTATCTCTGTTAAATAATGATTTTTGTTTTCTATCAGTTTGCTTAACATTTTTCTCTATGGTACTGTTTTTTCAGCATTCCCTGGACCCTTTTAAAAATATAAATGTATTTCTACAATGATCCTGAAGAGTTAAAGACAGTTTGTTATTGTTATGTCTGTGAAGTTAGCTTTACACAGTTGCAAACAGAACATCTACTTATTGGCAATAGCTAAAATATTATTTTAAATATTTATATAAATATACACATACAATCTCCTCTAGCTTTTATGAGTGGGTATCTGATTACCAGTTCATACGGATCTCTTTTGTCACTTCCCCTCCATTCTTTTGCCCAAACTAGCATAATCACAATAATAAAATCAATAATTTCAGAGATAAGCGTTTGGTTGGGCCAAAAGCTCCAACCCTCCAAATAATCTTACATTTTTTTACACAATAATGTTCTTCCTTTTCATAATCCTCTTTTCTCCCCTAACAAGCACTAACTCTAATGTTGACACATTTAACTCAATCTGCAAATCGATTTTTTTCCTTCCAGTTTTGAGATACAAGTGACATACTGTATATGTCATCACTGCATAAGTTTAAGGTGTACAGCATAATGATGTGACTTACATCCATCATGAAACGATTACCAAATAAGTTTAGTGAGCATCCATCATCTTATATAAATATAAAATTAAAGACATGGGAAAAAAAGGGTTTTTTTCTTTGTGAAGAGTAAGTACTGTTAGGATTTACTCTCAACAACTTTCATATGTAACATACAGCAGTGTTAATCATCTTATAATGTTGTATATTACACCCCTAGTACTTATGTAGCTTACAACTAGAAGTTTGTACCTTTTGACAGCCTTCATGCAGTTCCCTCTCCCCCACCCCCAGCCTCTGGCAACCAGAATCTGATCTTTTTTTCTGTGAGTTTGGTTGGTTGGTTGGTTGGTTGGTTTTGAAGTATAACTGACCTACAACTCTACAGTAGTTCCCATTATACAACATAGTGATTCAATATTTCTATGTGTTTCAAAATGCTCACCACAATAAGTCTAGTTACCATATGTCACCATACAAATATATTACATAATTATTGACTGTATTCCCCACACTACACATTTCATACCAATGACTCATTTATTTTGTAGCTGGAAGTCTGTACCTCTTAATCTCCCTTGCCTATTTCTTTCCTCCCTTTACCCCTCTCACCTTGGCAACCACCTCTTTGTTCTCTATATTTATGATTGTTTTTGTTTTGTTTGTTCATTTATTTTGTTTTTTAAATTCCACATATAAATGAAATCATACAGTATTTATCTTTCTCTGTCTGAATTATTTCACTTAGCATGATATCCTCTAGTCCATCCATGTTTTTGCAAAGGGCATTATTTTATTCTTTTTTATGGCTGAGTAATATTCCATTGTGTGTGTGTGTGTGTGTGTACCCACAATATCTTCTTTATCCATTCATCTATGATGGACACTTAGGTTGCTTCCATATCTTGGCTATTGTAAGTAATGCTACAATAAACATAAGTTTGCATATCTTTTTGAATTGGTGTTTTCATTTTCTTCAGATAAATATCCATGAGTGGAATTGCTGGATCATACGGTACTTCTATTTTTAGTTTTTTAGGAATTTCCATACTGTCTTCTATAGTGGCAGCACTAACAGCACTTGAGGGTTCCCTTTTCTCTACATCCTTACCAACATTTTGTACTTCTTGTCTGTTTGACATTAGCCATTCTGACAAGTGAGAGGTGATATTTCATTGTGGTTTTGATTTGTGTTTCTCTGACGATTAGTGATGTTGAGCATCTTTTATGTGCCTGTTGGCCATCTGTAGGTCTTCTTTGGGAAAATATCTATTCACGTTTTCTGCCCATTTTTAAAATCTGGTTGTTGGTTTTCTTGATGTTCAGTTGTATTAGTTCTTTGTATATTTTAGATATTACCCCTTAACAGGTATATTATTTGCGAATATCTTCTCCCATTCAGTAAGTGGCCTTTTCATTTATTGATAGTTTTCTTCACTGTGCAAAAGCTTTTTAGTTTGATGTGGTCCCATTTATTTATTCTTGCTTTTGTTTCCCCTCCCTGAGGAGACATATTCAAAAAACATTGCTAAGACTGATGTCAAAGAATGTACTGCTTATATTTTCTTCTTGAAGTTTTATGGTTTCAGGTCTTACATTTAAGTCTTTAATCCATTTTGAGTTTATTTTTGTATATGGTGTGAGAAAGTAGTCTGGTTTGATTCTTTTGCTTGTAGCTGTCCAGTTTTCCCAGCACCATTTATTGAAGAGGTTATCTTTTTCCCATTTTATAGTCTTGCCTCCTTTGTCATAGATTAATTGACCGTATAAGGGTGGGTTCACTTCTGGGCTCTCTATTCTGTTCCACTGATATATGTGTCTATTTTTCTGCCAGTACCATATTATTTTGATTACTGTACCTTAGTAGTATAGCTTTAAATAAAGAGTCATGGCTGTCACACCTTTGCAATTCTGTGCGCTCTTACTGTGCACCAGTTAGTAAACAACTACCAGGTTTATTAAGTGTGAGGTATTATTCCAAAATGTGTGGGAGACACAAAAAAGCATAAAATGGCTCTTGCCCTCCTGCCCACAGGACCTCAATTTAGTTGAGAAGAGAGACACATATACCTTAGTTGGGGGGAAAGCTCAACCATGGGTAATTTTACATGCTATTTCTTCTTCTGCCTGGGATGCTCTCCTTATCCTTCCACCAGCCTCTTCCTCTCTGACTCCTTTCCTTTCAGGTTCTACCTTAAACTTTAATTTCTTCCAGGAGGCCTTTCTGATCCCACAGACTACCTGGGAACCTCCTGACCAGCCAGCGAACAGCATCCTGCTCTTTCCCTTTTACCATCACCCTTTACTTCAGTAAGCTGCTTTTTGTCTGCCTTCTCCACTAGACTATAAGCAGTGTGAGGGCAGGGGGCTTGTTTGTTTGATTCACTACTATAGCTTCCAAATTTAGAAGAAAACTGATAAATATGTGTTGACCAAGTGAATAAGAATACTATTTCATAAACTTTTGAAGAAGGGTAAAAAGAATTTTTAAAGTGTCACTGGCATTTCCAGAAGGAAAGAGATGACTTTAGGTGGTCAGGAAAGAAGACTTCATCCAATAGGGTTGAGTCTGGGGTTTTTATTAGAACTAAAAACCAAGGTGGAAAATAGAATCTGTCCGTGGTGATTAGAAAACAAACAAACAAACAAACAACAAACCTATCATTGAAAGTATGGTTGACACTGAAGGAAAGGTAGAAATTGCCATTCAGCTCTGGCCTGTGGTTCATTTCTAGAATCCAACTCAACCTGGCTGACATATCACACTATGTACACAGCTAACAGCGCTAACTGATGGGCTCTGGCCGCAGAGCATCAAATGATTTGGCATTGCTAGATAAGAATGAAAAAGCTTTTTAAAAAGGTGACAGCTAATGGTAGAAACAACTTTCAGTTTTATTACTTTCAAGTGGCTTGATTATGGAAGCAGTGGGTATAAAAACATCAAAGGATTATGAAAAACCACTATTTCTGCAGTTTTTAGATGGGCAAAAGATATTTACAGATTAGATGATGGGAACTATCTTTTATGGGATTTTTGATCAACTGTGTTAAATCTTCTTAAGAAAAGTTATAGGATTAAGAATTTTTAATATCCCGAGAAATAATCTTGGGTTTTTTAAATCTAATATTACTTCATTATTTTTTTGCTTCTCTATTCAGCAGATCTTATTCTTCCCTTATATACTTTCAATGGCAATTTGCATTACTTTCATTTACCAGAGAACCATGAAAGAACTGACTGTGCTGAACAGATGGCAGTGCCCATTACAAAATAAGCTAGAACAAGAACACTTTCATGCAATTTTCATCTTTAGAGTTACATTAGCGGAGATGACTGAAATGTAATTTTAGAATTCTCTCCTTCTGTGAAATATACAAAATTTCTTGCCTTTTTTTTGAATTGCTGTTTATCTTTTGCTCTGCTATTGTCTATTAGATAGCAGAGAAAGAAATTTTTTTTAACCTCTTTATTGGAGTGTAATTGCTTTACAACGGTGTGTTAGTTTCTGCTTTATAACAAAGTGAATCAGCTATACATATGCATATATCCCCATATCTCCTCCCTCTTGCGTCTCCCTCACACCCTCCCTATCCCACCCCTCTAGGTGGTCACAAAGCACCGAGCTGATCTCCCTGTGCTATGCGGCTGCTTCCCACTAGCTATCTATTTTACATTTGGTAGTGTATCTATGTCCATGCCACTCTCTCACTTCGTCCCAGCTTACCCTTCCCCCTCCCCATGTCCTCAAGTCCATTCTCTCTGTCTGCATCTTTATTCCTATCTTGCCCCTATGTTCTTCATAACCTTTTTTTTTTTTTAGATTCCATATATATGTGTTAGCATACGGTATTTATTTTTCTCTTTCTGACTCACTTCACTCTGTATGACAGACTCTAGGTCCATCTACCTAACCACAAATAACTCAATTTCGTTTCTTTTCAATGGCTGAGTAATATTCCATTGTATATATGTGCCACATCTTCTTTATCCATTCATCTATTTATGGACACTTAGGTTGCTTCCAGGTCTTGGATCTTGTAAAAAGAGCTGCAATGAACTTTGTGGTGCATGACTCTTTTTGAATTATGGTTTTCTCAGGATATATGCCCAGTAGTGGGATTGCTGGGTCGTATGGTAGTTCTATTTTTAGTTTCTTAAGGAAACTCCATACTGTTCTCCATAGTGGTTGTATCAATTCACATTCCCACCAACAGTGCAAGAGGGTTCCCTTTTCTCCACACCCTCTCCAGCATTTATTGTTTGTAGATTTTTTGATGATGGCCATTCTGACCCGTGTGAGGTGATACCTCATTGTAGTTTTGATTTGCATTTCTCTAATGATTAGTGATGTTGAGCATTCTTTCATGTGCTTGTTGGCAATCTGTATATCTTCTTTGGAGAGATGTCTATTTAGGTCTTCTGCCCATTTTTGGATTGGGTTGTTTGCTTTTTTTTTGATATTGAGCTGCATGAGCTGCTTATAAATTTTGGAGATTAATCCTTTGTCAGTTGCTTCATTTGCAAATATTTTCTCCCATTCTGAGGGTTGTCTTTTCGACTTCTTTATGGTTTCCTTTGCTCTGCAAAAGCTTTTAAGTTTCATTAGGTCCCATGTGTTTATTTTTGTTTTTATTTCAATTTCTCTAGGAGTTGGGTCAAAAAGGATCTTGCTATGATTTATGTCATAGAGTGTCCTGCCTATATTTTCCTCTAAGAGTTTTATAGTGTTTGTCCTTACATTTAGGTCTTCAATCTGTTTTGAGTTTATTTTTCTGTATGGTGCTAGGGAGTGTTCTAATTTCATTCTTTTATATGTAGCTGTCCAGTTTTCCCAGCACCACTTATTGAAGAGGCTGTCTTTTCTCCATTGTATATTCTTCCCTCCTTTATCAAAAATAAGGTGACCTTATGTGCGTGGGTTTATCTCTGGGCTTTCTATCCTATTCCACTGATCTATATTTCTGTTTTTGTGCCAGTACCATACTGTCTTGATTACTGTAGCTTTGTAGTATAGTCTGAAGTCAGGGAGCCTGATTCCTCCAGTTCCATTTTGCTTTCTCAAGATTGCTTTGGCTATTCGGGGTCTTTTGTGTTTCCATACAAATTGTGAAATTTTTTGTTCTAGTTCTCTGAAAAATGCCACTGGTAGTTTTATAGGAGTTGCACTGAATCTGTAGATTGCTTTGGGTAGTATAGTCATTTTCAAAAGAATTATTTTCTATTACAATTACAGTCTTGCTTAGTACTTGAATCTCAAATTTACTAAATTGAAACTATCATAAAACTCAACAAAGCAAATAAAGGGGTAAGTTCTCATAAATAATGAGATTTTCAAATGATGATCTCCATCTAATAAACATAGTTCTTCAGACTTCCATCTGTCATTACTCACTGTTAACAGCTGATTTGGAGAATTCATAACTGTTTTGGCTAGGGTCTAGGTAAAAAGACTCCAGGTCAGCTAATAATATACGTCATCATAGAGTTGTTCAGTGGTATGTATTTCCTAAGCTAACATGAGACATGCAAGAATCAGCTCACTTTTAAATAACAGTTCCTTAATTCTGTATTTCTACTACTTTCAAAAGTTAATTAAGGCCTTGGGTTAACAAAAATTGAGATGATGGCACTTGAAACATACTATCAGTCAAAGTGTCTCTTTGAAATCTCTCTTTCCACAGTCAGACGTTTTATTAAAACCAAAGTCATTAATTTATTTCTCTTCTTTTATTGGTTGGTAAACACCTCCGAAGAGTACACTTCATTCTTTAGTCCAGCACAATATGGCTTGTGATCCTTCCACTCTCCCAAATAGTTTTTATTATAATCATTAATAACCAAAGATAATTTCCCATCCTATTTTATTTTATCGTCCAGTGGCATGAAACTCTCTCTCACTTACTTCTGTGACCTGAATTATCATTTATAATTCAATAGCTCCTATTACTCTATCTTCAGACCAGATTTTTCTATCCAGGTTCTAGCTCATATTCCAAATGCCTACTGGATGCCTCCATTTGGATGCCTTATAGAAACTTAAGCCCTAGAAGTCCAAAACTAAGTACATGCTTCACCTTAGTTCACTTATGTATAAAATTTGGATAGTAAAAAAGGTCCTAATTCACAGGATGTGTGGTGATAATTCAGTAACTTAGCACAGCGCCTAGCACAGATAAAGCAGTCAGTAAGAATATCTTGTTCTTCTGATACAGTGCAATTCACTCTCCTTGCTCTCAACCCTTCAGCCTAAGCAGTGACCAACCAAGTCATATTCTTAGTCATATTAGTTACATTCTAAGGCAATATGATACAGTCAGTCTTAAAACAGCATCTCTGACAAACTATTCCCTCCCAAACCACTAATGATTAATGGATTATCCTGAGAAGAGTGCTTTTATACAATTAGTTTGTGACTCAAAACTCATAAAAAGATGCAATATCTATGCAAACTTTGCAATTGCTTCTCTTTGAGAAATTAGCCATATTAGGTTCTGTCTGAAAGTTTAGCATCCTTTAACTCTCTGGGTACTCTATGTTTCATATTTCCTTAATCTCTGCTCACTTATTTCACTTTTTCTTACTATATGAATCAAATGTAATTTTATTAAATGCTGGAAAAATAGGCCTCTATGATGAAAAATAGGTCAAAATTGTTTTTAGGATACCCAAGAACAACTAGATAAATCTAAGCATATATTACCAGAAAATGTGTGAAATGACTAAGAGAAGCGAACATAACAAGAAAAGTCATCCATTTTCAGGATCTCTAGTGGTGTACAGATACTGAAATACCTTGTAAACAAGGTATCTGTTTTGACCACGAGGAAGAGAATATTATTTATACTCATACATTATTTTTGTCCCTTAAATATACAAGTTCTATTTTTAAGGAAATCCTCAAGGTATTCCCTATCTCCAAACAAGAAAATTAACAGACCAGCAGATGGCTTGTTTCTTTTGTTATTCCATTGCCAATTTTACAATAGTTCTCCTCACATAATCCTCAAGTCAATGTAATTTGGAGTTATTGCTTTTCAAAACCCTTTAGTAATTGCTTGCAGCTGGCTCCCACCACCTCATTCCATGGGGTCCACTAATACTCAAGTAACCAGGCAGGGGCCTATAGCAACCCAGGGATGGATATGCTATGAAATGTGTTTTCAAACATATAGGGCTATAGCCTAATGCTATCTTTGGAGAAGTAGAGAAGGAGTCCAGAGGGAGAGCTTAGTAATTTAAAACAACTGACACCCTATAGCTCTCCTTAGAACAGTCATGTCCTTTTGGACAAATGCCAGAATGTCCTCTGAAGTGCTTTTTATAAAGCCCCCAAACTCCTAGTTCCTAAAAAGCTCTGTTCACTAGTTATCGTAGATAGATCATTTCCCCAAAACAGTGCTGTTCTCTGCATATTACTTAAGCATATGCTGATTTATGGCTCTGCTACAAGCAAAATAACATCCTTTCTTTTTTGAGTTCAAAACTCTAATGTAAAATTATTTTTTTAAAAAATGGTATGGTCACATTATGTACTTGTCTAGTTACAAATACACAGTTACACAGTTTCCTAAGCCATTGGCAAAGTTTGTTGGCTCTATACTTATAATAAATTACAGAATATACAAGAGGGACCAAAAATATATGGGAAAGTTCTTTTGAAACAAAAAGAGCTGAATGTGATGGTTTGTACATTCTCTTAGGTAAATCAATGAGACTTAACTCAGACATTAAGATAATACTGAAATTATGAACTAAAAACAGAATTACCATATGATCCAGCAATCCCACTCCTGGACATATACCTGGACAAAACTGTAATTCAAAAAGATACATGCACCCCTATGTTCAGAGCAACACTATTCACAATAGCCAAGACATGGAAACAACCTAAATGTCCATTGACAGATGAATGGATAAAGAAGACGTGGTACATACATATAATGGAATAGTACTCAGCCATAAAAAGGACGAAATAATGCCATTTGCAGCAACATGGATGGACTCAGAGATTATCACAGTAAGACAAGTAAGTCAGAGAAAAACAAATACCATATGATATCACTTATATGCAGAATCTAAATTATGACACAAATGAACCAATCTATGAAACGGGAACAGAATTATGGACATAGAGAACAGACTGGTGGTTGCCAAGGGGGAGGGGGGTGGGGGAGGAATGGAGTGGGAGTTTGGAGTTAGCAGATTTACACTTTTATATATAGAATGGATAAACAACAAGGTCCTTCTGTATAGCACAGAGAACTATATTCAATCTCCTATGATAAACCATAATGGAAAAGAATATAAAAAAAAGAATGTATACACTGGTATAACTGAATCACTTTTCTGTACAGCAGAAGTTAACACAACATTGTAAATCAACTATACTTCAATTAAAAAATATTGAAATTCTGGCCAAATCAGCTATTGCTGGAATTTATAGAAAAGATTTGAAGTTACCAATTTAAACTTCATAGTTGACTGAGAATCCAGCTGTGTTGGCTCAGCCAGAGTATAACAGAAGGTTAGACATGTGACATCATCTGACACCATGCAAGAAGGGGTCTAGAGAGTAGGGAGGGGAACCTTTAACAGAGAATGATTCTTCTGCAGACAGTGATCGGCAGAGAAGGCGTGATCTTTTCTGCATTGGAAATGGACTATTTATTGACATGAAAGGAAAGCAATTTTAGTGTCAATTGTAGAAATAATTGCCATAGTCTCTAATTTGTGTGGTTTGAGGCAGCCAGCAGAGATCCAAAACCCCCATGTCACAGAGGTGTGAAAAGCTGTCTGCTTTGTACAGTGAGCCAAATGGCCAATTAAAGTGAATGTGAAGAGGCATGATGCCAAATACAAACACATTTTCTGTGGTGGCTATTTTTAACTATGTGCAATATCTTTTGATCTATTTCCCCTTGCTTGGTTATCTGCAATGTTCACATTCCTCAGGATGAGTCATCTGAACATTATGCAGATATTTTCTTCATTACCAAGTTGGGTAGAAGAAGGTGGCTAATGACCCCGAAATAAAGGCTTGGCCTCTCTTGGCAAGCTCAGACATGGCTCGTGGAGTTTACTTTTCCTGTTGTGCTAGTGGTGTCTCTTGACTGGAGAAATCTAGTCGTGCTTCATATGTGCAGTGGTTCTAGAAGGCACTTCTCAAACATCATTGACAGGGAAAGAGACCCTTAAATGCAAGTCACATTCTCCTCTTCCTTTTTTATAAAATCAAGGATGTGTTCTAGGAATGCTTGATCTTCCGGTTCTGCATTCCCCAAATGCCTAAAGGAATCTTCATTCTGAGTGTGTGCATATATAAATGCACACAGAAGCACACACACACATCGTGCACAGAGGTCTAGTGGAGCTGCTTTAAAGGTCAGGGGTAAGGATGTGGTGACTCCCTCAAGTCAAATATATCAATATTAGTCTGCTTAGAAAGCCACCACAGAACCACATGTTGGAATATGCCCCATGATGCCTCTACCAAGCATTCCTCATGTTATATCTCATGACCATGAGAGGAAATGGGAGTGTTCCTCCATTTTTTAGGAGCTGAGGGAGTTAAGAAGACAGGAGAGAGAGGTCTGCAGTCCTTTAAAATCCAGCACTGAGTATGGAGCTCACACTTCTCTGGGAGGGCTATGTGGACACCCAAAATATTTTTCTCCCTGAGGCGGTCTATAAACCCCACTTGACCTTGGTACTTGGGTTGATAAGCTGAACTTTGGCAGACGAGTTTGGTGCTGCCAAGGCAGTAAAAGAGAAACCCCCCACCATTACCATCCCATAAAATTCCAGCACACTGTTATAATGTGAGAAAAGATGGGAGCAAGCTCATGTTCACTTTTAAATGTGTGCTGATAGCGCAGTATGTTTGAGAGCTACCAGTCTTCATCTATCTTTACCTTGCTGTAAGCTTCCACGGAGTAAGGAAGCTTACTGTCGTTACCCTCAGTTATATTTGCAGAAAAAGGTTTTTATTTTCCCAAACCACTTTAATATTGGTTATTTTACTTAGACTTTGCAAACCTTTGAGGTAATTGGAATCAAAATCAGTACTTCCATTTTGAAGACAAGTATTGATAAATTGAGGCCCAAGGAATTTACATAACTAATATAAAGTGATACAGAAACAAGGTAATAACCAGCTGAAACTAGAACTGAGGTCATGAGAAATTAGATCAGTTTCCTCCCAGAGGGTTGTATAATCTGCCTTTGATAGTTCAAGCGGATCTGTTAGAGACACAAATCAGGAAAGCCCACCCTGAGGACAGGTCCTGCAAATGTTAAGGGTTGGTTAAATCTTGAGGTAAAGGTGTTTGGGGCAGCCACATCTGTAGGCAAGTCCAAAATTGCATCTAAGAGAATGCCAAGGTCAAACAATTAAAGGAAAAGATGTTTTCAGGTCCAAGAGAATAACATGGGGTTGAGAGCAGATGAAGCTTAAAAGGTCAAGCCCCAGGTAAAGACAGGAAGAGTAGGCTTTGATGCCTAGACTGTCTTCTTCTTCACTGGTTCTCAACTTGGGATGAGTTTGGACCCTGGGGGACATTTGGCAATATCTGGAGACATTTTTGGTAATCACACTGGGCGTTAGAGGGTGGCTCCTCTTCGCATCTGTTAGGTAGAGGCTAGTGACACTGCTAGACATTCTACCATGCACAGGACAGCCTCCCACAGCAAAGAATTATCCTGCCCAAATTGTCAAGAGTGCTGAGGTTGAGAAACCCTGCTTAATGTAGGGTAGTCATCTGGTAAACGGTAGATCAGCTTGATTTAAAGGGAGAAAGTTAGGATGTTTGACATTTATTCCACCAAGCTGGGACAGCCTCTGATTTGTTTCCTCAGAAGGCAGATCAGGCTGTAGGAGGTTGGATGGAGGAGAGGACTTAAAGAGAAGCATGTGTCTTTTCTCTACCCTGTGTTCAATCTATATGAAAGTAAGTTACATAGATATCCGTTTCTCCTTTTCCATTGTACATGTTTTTAATACTGTTTTTTAATTTATTTCTTATTAGGAGAAGGAGTGGAACTATTTGTGTTATAATTATTAGCCCTTTTAGCTGTAAGGATCATATATTTTAAATTATATTGTGTCAAATTTTGGCAACCATGTACTACTTTAAGGGAGATGTTAAATAAATATTCATTTTTGTATACCTTTTCTAACAAGGAATGCTCAGTAAATGCATGTATATCCACAGATTCAAACCAGCACTGGCTGTAGAGGAAGAAAGCAATGTATAATTAAGTAGGATTCTACAAAAACCCATGGCTCTGCTCACTGGCTCTACTGAAAGCAATTGTGCCCTGTGTTTTCTTGCCTAATCTGTATTTGCAAGGGAGCCTTCTGCCATTAGCATCTTTCTCATGCTGGCGAACTGGCCGTCTGCTCTGAGCACATTTAAAAAGACTTATGTTTTATTTTCTCCTTTTGTATTGTTAGTATGAGCTAAGCACACACAAGCTGCAAAGAATAAGACAATGGAACCAGGAAATTAGGTTCATTTAACATTGACTGTAAAAGACCCAGCTCAAGGTTGTTTGAGGCAGGCAATCACTTGCTTTCTATGATCTGGACCTGTGCTGTGCAATTTGGTAGTCAAATATGGCTATTTAAATTTGAAAAATTTAAATTAATTAAAAATTCTATTCTTCAGTTGCACTAGCCACATTTCAAGTGCTAAAATAGTTGCTGGTGGCTACTAAAATGGGTAGTATAGAACATTTCCATTATTACAGCAAGTTTCTTTAGACTATGCGCTTCTAGGTAGGTGGATTCAACAGCCGATCACAATTTGAGGACTCTGCTAAAGGCCAGAGGGCACTTTCCTCAGCATGAAAAGCACCTCTGCATGGTCACTTGAAGGCTCTACCTAGTAGACAATAATTGTAGTGCTCTCACTGAATTTTTTCCATTTAAGTCATTCAACAATTACTTATTCAGTATCTACTATACGTCAGGTACAATTCTTGGCATTGGGAACAGAAATGAACAAAACTGATAATGTCTTTGCCTTCAATGAGGTTAAATTCTAATATGGAAGTCCAATAACATACCTACATATATACATATACAAATATACATAAAATATACCAGGAAATGACCATTGTTAAGAAGAAATATAAGGGAGTGTGAGGGAATAAAGTGATGGGGTGGTAGATGTTATTTCAAATAGTTTCAAGGCTCTTCTGAGGAGGTGATACTTGAGTACATACCTAAAGGCAGTGAGAAATGACCCATGATAATACCTGAGGCAATGCATTCTAGACACAGGAAATAGAAAAAGCAAAGTCTCTCAGGTGGGAACCTTCTTGACAGATTCAAGAAAGCCCAAGGAGGGCCACATGGCTAGAATAGAATAAGAAAGAGGAAGATTAGTAAGAAATGAGGTTGGTTATGGGCAATGTCCAGTGTGTGTGTATTAAAAGCATGGTAAATTTGAATTTTGTTCTAAGAAATATTGGAAGCCTTTTTAGGGTTTGAGTAATGAAACGACATGGTCCAATTTACATTTTTTTAAATTTCGTCTGGCTGCTGTATGGAGAATCAGTGGGCAAGAATGGAAGCCCTGTGACCAGTTAACAAGCCATTGTAAACTGGGTAGGAAATGATGGTGTTTTAGAGTATTCACATTGAAGGAAATGAGAAGTTATTCAATTTCAAAAATATACTGGAGCCGAAGAACTAACAAGGATTAACTGATTATTTGAATGTATACTCTAAAATAAAAGCAGGGTTCAAGAGTGATTTCAAGATTCTGTTTCAATAACTAAGTAAATGGCAGTGTGACATTTATTTGAGATTAGGGAGTCTGAGACATCAGCAGATATGAGGTGAGTGTGGTAATCAAGAGTTCACTGTGGGAAATATTTAATATGAGATACTTGTTGAACATCTAAGAAGAAATTTTTAGTAAGTGATTTAATACAAAAAGCCTGAAGGTCATAAAAGAGGTTGGAGCTTATAGTAGAAATTTGAATGTTATCAACACACATATGATATTCACAACTGAATAGTTAATGGAGATCACAAAGGGAGTAAGTATAGACAGGAAAGAGATACCCAAGGACTGAATCTTGGGACATTTCAGTTTGTAGAAGTTGGGAAGGGAAGGAGAAGCAAGTGCTGAAGACTAAGAAATAACCGTTAAAGTAGAAGAAAATTGACATAATGGTGGTCTCAGAGATCAAGGGAAGAATTCATGTTAATAAGGGGAATGGTCAGTTGTGTCAAGTAATAATAAGCTGATTGAGAACTGAAAATTTGCCATTTGTGAAATGAATATAATTTTTCTCATTAATCTTTGCTTTTTATAGGGATAAATTTTTAATATTAAGTCTTATTTTTAAAAAATCATTCTACAAGAGGCCATCTAACAAAACTTTGTATGGAAGACCTACAGCACATTAAGACAGATGTTCTTCGACAGTAGAGGCAGTTTTCTAACAGCACTTCCTGAACTTCTCGGCATATTCCTTCTATATCCACTCTGCTGTTGCTGTTAGAAGACACTCTTTAAATATATGAATTCGTTAGAAACATTCTAAAGACACAAACTATGGGACTTCACTAACTCCAGACATAAACATTCTCTCATTTAGGATTGATTCATGTCCTCATTGTTTAAAAAAAAAAAAATCACAAATGTGACTACAGACCAATGCAGGCACCACATGGTCCTGATTCACTTCAAGTAAGTATCAAAATAAAACCTGAAATAGAAATCACATTGCCATCTTTACTGGCAACTGATTAGACTGATAATACACCTCAGTTTTAATTAAGAATAATATGACTGTTAGAATTAAGAACGAAGGAAGAGGTGAAAGGGGTTACAATGTGTTTTTTCTTTGCTCACTAAGAATAGTGATTGTGCGAACGACTATGGTGTACATCAGGTGTACATTTATTATAGAAATATTCACACCCTCTAGATTGCATTGCAGCAGAGAAGAGCTGTGCCTATCTCCTAGGAGTTATGAAATGGTATCGTCAGGACACGGATAAAAATACAAATCTTTTAAGTGAAAAGATATGAAGTCCACAGCAGCTATTACTCCTACACTAAACTAGTTTCCAATAGAATATAAGCAATAAAAAAGCTAAAGGTGAGATAACCTTGGTGAACACAACCAGAGTGAAGTCATATTACCACAGCTTGCAAAGGGTCAGGAGTAAAACAATTGCAAGGAAAGGGAGTCCCGGGGATCTCCTGCTTGATACATTTCAGTTAAATGAGCTTTTGTTACATCTGCTTAGGATAAATTGTGTGGCTTTGATTTAAATCAGGAACAGAACCACGAGTTGTTGGTTTGCTTTAGTTTTGAAGTTGATATTGTCCACTACCTAGATTTAGATATCTGTGATTGTTAATCACATGTTCTCAAAGGCACCCCAAGCACAAGCAGTTAAAATTCAACCAATAAATACTGTTAAATGTTTTGAGGGCCTCACCGTCCCGCTGAGGTGAGAATTTACCATCTGTTTTAAAACCATATGAGCAGACAAAACCGCTTGTAGCTAATTTACATAATTATTTCAAAGAGAAAAGAAGCCTTAGGCCTCTAAACGTCAAAGAAGCTTATTTCTCAGCATAGTTGAGTGCAGAGTCAGCAGTGCTGCAATGGAGGTTTGAAGGTGAATAACCGCATAGGTCTGGAGCCAAGAGTCTGGGCAAGAGACAATGATTAAAAATGATTATATGTATCATTGGTTAAAACCAAACCCTCAGGAGGATAGTGGTTTCCTTCCTAAATTAGCTTTGCTCACACCTACAAGGTACAAGACAGTGACAATGGACTGATGATTTTGGAATGTCACTTAAATTTTTGGGATGGTGAAAAAGAATTCAAAGACAATTGCCATTGCTTCCCACATTTAAACAAAGAAATCAAGTCATAAACACAATGTCCAAATGCTTTGTAACCTTATGGCTTCATTTGACAATTCTTCCTTTTGTTCAAAAATTAAGTTATTCACCAGAATTCTCCACCAGTGTTTTAAATTGTCCTTTCCTTGTTAATTGATTATTGATACCCCTTGTATCAGGAATATTTTTGGCTTGTTCATAGAATCCACAAACACACATTGAGCACCTACTATTTGCCAGACACTTCACTAAGCACTAAAAATAAAACTGAACTGGTACTTAATAATTCTTTCTCCACCCCACAAAACAGAAATGAAATTCTTACAAAAATTAATTAATGCTGGTATCTATGAATGTCCAAGTTGAGAGAATTTGGCAACTCATTATTAACTACTGAAGCTTTGCTTCTAAATCATGTTTTCTTTAGGATAAATTGTTATAGTGTGCTTCTGCTGAGAGCAACAGACACAGACTCTAACTGAAATGGAAAGTATTAGAAGGATGTGGCTGGATATGGGGAGCTTCACAGAACAAAAGAAACTGGAAAACAAGACTCAGAGCAGGCAAATATCAAGCAGCTCTAAGAGGTCTCAGTAGCTCTGTAGTCTTAACCAGGCAACACCACTGTCCTTACACCAGAAGTCAATTTCTACTATTCTAGAGCTGAGGTGGACACGGTTGCTTCATTAATTTTTATTCTCAAACTACTTATTGGCATAGTTTAATCTCTTTAAGACGTGTAATATTTCTGGGTATCTTTGCTTAAATCAAAATGTTTAATTTACACACAATGAGATTTACCAATCTTCAAGTATACATTCAGTTGATTTTCAACAAATTTATACACCACTGTAACCTCAACCTAATGAGGATAAACGATTTTTCCGTCACTGCATAGGCTTCCTTTCATAATACTAATACCCTGGAAGCATTGGAAGAGTTGGAAATTGCTGAGAAAGAACCAACTTAAAAAATAAAGATGGAAGATGAATAAGACCATTTAGATAAATAAGAGGAAGGTAAACTCAAGAGAAAGTTTGCTTTGTAGTGGCTTGATCAAATCAGAGCCTCTAGGAACACTGGCCATAGAAGATTCAAGGAAGGAAGCTATAGCTCTAAATCTATGAGAAAAAAAAATCACAATGCAAAAACCACTTCGGAATTTGTTACTGACTGTTACGTTAAGTGAGCTAATTTCAATTCTACAAATGTGTTTGAAAATTAGGTATTTCAAGTGCTTTAGTGTTTTAGAGAAAACCTCTAGAGCACTAGTGCAATTGGAATATCCACCTCTTTCTATATATTAGAGATAACATAAATATATATGAGAGAGACCCCCTAAGCATATATATATATATATATATATACGCTTGAGAGAGAACAGGCACATGGATAAACTCAAGACAAGATGACTTCTCTTTAAAGCTCTTCATCTGATAGAACTCTTGGGACACTGTCTTTAAAAATATTAGATCAACATAATAAAGGCCATATATTTACAAACCCACAGCTAACATCATTCTCAATGGTGAAAAACTGAAAGGATTTCGTCTAAGATCAGGAACAAGACAAGGAAGTCCACTCTCTGCTCCATATTCTGCAATAACCTATATGGGAAAAGAATCTGACAAGCTATATATCTATAACTGATTCACTTTGCTGTATACACCTGAAACTAACACAACATTGTAAATCAACTATACTCCAATAAAAAATTTTAAAAGAAGACCAAAGATAAATTTGAAATCAAATTTTGCATATAAACACTCCCTAAATGTCTTGCTAATTCCTGACCCGTGCATATATGGAACAGAATCCAAGTAAAGGAAAGGGATCTGAAATGAGATTTGAGCTGTCATTTAAGAGCTAGATTTTGCTATTTGAGTCCAATCAAAAGAAACCTGCTTGAGTCCAAATCCTGCTTGAAAAATAACCAATACTCTTCAAAGAAGTATAAGAAAATCTCACCTCGACCCAATATGCCAACATGTTGTTCTACAGCACAGCAATCAAATGCACAGTGTGTATTCTGCCTATTCATTATATGGGTGGCAAATACCTTAGACTGTAATTCAAAAGTATTTGGCATACAAAGCATGTGGACAATGTGATCCATTCAAGAGAAAAGACTATTAATAGAGACAACCTCAAAGGCGACCCAGGTTGATATCCTCAAAATTTAAATGTAGGGATACAATATGACCAAGCAATTCCACTCCTAGCTGTTCACCTAAGGGAATTAAAAACATACATTCACACAAAAACGTCTATACAGTGTTCAAAGCAGTATTATTTATAATCACCTAAAAGTCAAAACACCCAAATACCCATCAACTGATAAGCTAGGATATTATTTCGCCATAAAATGGAATGAAGTACTGCTATATCCTATAATATGCATGAACCTGGAAAACATGTTAAAGAAGTCAGACACAAAAGAGCATGTATTCTGTGGTTCCATTACTATGGAATGTCAAGAAATATATAGAGGAATAAATACGGAGAGGCAGAAAGTAGATAAATAGATTTACTTTAAGAGATTAAGGGATGGGTGGAATGGGGAGTATGACTGCTAAGACATACAGGGTTTCTTTTGAGGGTGATGGAAATAGTTCAAAATTAAATAGAAGTGATGGCTGTATAACTCTGAATATACTAAAAGAACACTAAATGGTATATATTAAAAGAGTGAATTTTATGAATGCATAGATTACATGTCAATAAAGCTATTATTTTAAAAAATTAGTATTTTAGTATTGAAAAAAATTTTTTACAATTCTTATTTTTAAAACAAATATGAGTTTAAACGTTGATCCCATTTACTTTCCTCATCTCCCCATTCCACCAGTCCTTATTCTTCTGCTTTTCAGGAAGGAGGAGCACCCTAGGTCTAGAGCAGAGTTTCTTAGACCAGGTTTTTGGAGAAGTCTCAGGGAGTCTGTGTATCACCCAATACTTTACACAAAGTTTTTAAATTTAATTTTGTTTTGGTTTGTTTGGGGAGACTGCCAGTCAATATGTTTCAATTTTAAGAGGTTTTGGGTGAGATAATAAAAAGGAAGGATTGCTCCTTTGCAAACGCATGCCTTACTCCTTCTATCCACATAGTGCTTCCATTCGTGAATTCCTAATGTCCCAACTTCCAACCACAGAACGGAGATCCAGGCTTGCTTGTTGTAGGAGATGTCAATAGTATGATATGAGACCTGAAGTCCAATATCATCTTAAGGATTTTATTTCCATAGGCTTTGTATCTACAGGGAGCAAGCATTTTTCTGTTCTGTTTTCACCAGCACCCTGTGGCTTTTTCAGGCTGAGGTTATGACAAGTTATATAGGTGTGTGTGAGTGGACAGATGCAAAAGAATCCCTCCTGACTGATTCTAGGGTTAACCTGGGTCTGCCTAAGGATCCTTTCTCCTTCTCCACCTGCTGTGGCACTTGGGAGTTTGATTTACACACTTATATTGGCACTGGGAAATCACCAGCAATTTTGTTCATATAAAATCGTCTCAATGTTTGCTGAGGATGAAAAGGCAGAGAAGATAAATCCACAATTTGTCTAAGAATTTATTCCATGATTTCCTGAAGTAAGACTGAAGAGTCCTCTGAGTTGGCCTCATTCTGCCCTAATTTTATTTCTTCAGCAGCCCTAAACCGTCAGCTTCTTGTGGTCATGACTGTTTTTTCTTGTCCCACTATTGTATTCCCAAGGCCTGCAACATAAGAGGTGCTCAGCATAGATTTGTTGTGGTGGTATTGGTGTTTTTGGTATAATTTTCAGTAACCTTCTTATTCACCTGACTTACTGCAGAAATTGCATAAAAGGTGCACATGAGATTACTTTGGCTGGCTCCATGAGATAAACAGAGGCTCTGCCAAACAGTTCCCTCCACACTAACATAAAACCAGCAGGGAAAGAAAAATGATATGTTTCATTAAATCATGGCAGCCTGATTCTGTATTCATTAATTTATGTTTTTCTAAAAATATGTGTTGGCCAATGTACAGGGATGGTCATAATAAATGCTAATGGCTTCTATCAGTTTATCTTTCACATCACATTCTTCCCTTTGCACTCATTCCAGTTTCAATTAAGATACACAGATGTAGAGTTTATTGGGATGAGACAGGCTGGGAATTTATACTCAATATACCTCCCACCAATTAAGAGGAATTACCCAAATAACACTCTTATCCACATTGATTAAAGTCTAGGCATATTTGACCTGAAAGTAAAAATTTTTTATAAAATAAAAACACAATTACACTTTTTTCTTTAAGATCAGTCAAATTAGTATCTTGCATTTTTATTCAGAAAGTAATGCTGGTGAATAAATTACTCTGCTTCTTCCCATTGACCAACGGTGCCCTAGGAATCAGACATTTCACTGTCAATTTATTGGCAGAAGATACCTGAAAATCATATAAGAAAAAAATAGATACGTTTCTTTTTTTTTTTTTGCGGTACACGGGCCTCTCACTGTTGTGGCCTCTCCCATTGCGGAGCACAGGCTCCGGACGCGCAGGCTCAGCGGCCATGGCTCACGGGCCCAGCCGCTCCACGGCATGTGGGATCTTCCCGGACCGGGGCACGAACCCGTGTCCCCTGCATCGGCAGGCGGATTCTCAACCACTGCGCCACCAGGGAAGCCCCAGATATGTTTCTTAAAGGCTGAGTACAGCCTTAGAGTGTAACATTTATTTATAAACAGTTGGTAGGAATGTAGATGAATGCCTTTTACACTGATTTAAGCTGAGCTTTACAAGTTCAGAAAAAACATGTTATTAATAAGTTAAAGGAAAATAGATAGGTTTGGTAGTAGTTAAAACATCCTACCCTTCTTCTAGTGCCAGCATCGTGATTTTTTTTTTCTGAAAACGATTTCTCTGTTTCTCCTAATTCATGTGGTGTTACTGAAGCATATGATCTGCCCTGGCCAGAGTAACACACCTGACTAAAGTAATTAGATCCTGCTTGGTTATTACCCAGTCGTAACTCAATAAGACTCATTTCCAGGACTCTTTTGAACCTCTTAGTTGAGGAAAGCAGAACTGCTGAGAATAGATAACAATTTTGGGGTAAATGGCAGACATACTGCAATAAAGTAGGGACAATATGAAAATGAATTAAAACGAAGAGTAGAGCTGAGAATGAGAGACTACTACTTAGGATTTTTATTAAATCCCTGAATGCACCCATGCTCTAAATTAATATTCTAAGACTTAACAAAAAAGTATTTTGTTTTTAAAGTTAAAAAATTTTTACAAATAATATATACATATATTCTCCTAAAATATTCAAGTAATACAGATAAAGTAGAATTTCTAGAGACATTCCTATCTGTCCCTCTTTCCAAATCCTAGCCTGCCAAATAGTCAGTGAAGACAGCTGAGAAGTCTAATAAAATGACTGTTTTCTTTGAATTTAGCAATTTAGCAAAGGTCTGTGGTGACTGTGAGATAACCAGTATTAATATACTAGTAGGGGCTAAAACTTGATTAGAAAAGATTTAATAACAGTTGAGAAGAAAGAAACAGAGAGAGATTAAGGAGTTTTGTTTGTTCATTTGTTTTTTTTCTCGAGGTTTGCTGCAAGGGAAGCAAACAAATGGGGTGACTGTTGGCAGGAGAAATGGAGTTGATAGCAATCACTCTCTAAAGGATTCCAACCACATATGACTGAAATTATACTATCTACCTGGCCATGGTTGATTGCCCAAGAATGAGTCACTCAGGAATAAAGACGCAGATGTTGAGAATGGACTTGAGGACATTGAGGAGAGGGGGAAGGGTAAGCTGGGACGAAGTGAGAGAGTGGCATGGACATATATATACACTACCAAATGTAAAAGAGATAGCTAGTGGGAAGCAGCTGCGTAGCACAGGGAGATGGTGCTTTGTGACCACCTAGAGGGGTGGGATAGGGAGGGTGGGAAGGAGACACAAGAGGGAGGACATATGGCGATAAATGTATATGTATAGCTGATTCACTTTGTTATACAGAAGAAACTAACACACCACTGTAAAGCAATTATACTCCAATAAAGATGTTAAAAAAAAAAAAAGAAGAATGAGCCACTGACCCAAGGTTAGACAATATACAGACTTACCAATATAGCAAACAATGATCTGGCCAAAAAAGCACTGACTTATAGAGATAGTGGTAAATAACTGGGCCAACATTGTAGTTTTTCTAGAAGGATTTGAATCAGAAACATTGAATCAGAAGGAATTGAGAAGAAGAGAAGCTCAAGAACACACCAAATCAAGCAGAGCCAGATAATGTAACTTAGTGACTTTAATTGCTCACAGTGACTGGAAGGATCATCAAAATGCTCTTATGCCAGCAGACTCAGAGCTACTGCAGTCACCTCAACAACGGTAGGTTCTGAAGGGATTTCAAGTCTTCTGAGGCCCAACTTCAAATTCTTTTTAAAAAAATTTAGAATTGACTTTTTAAAAGTCAATGCATTCACATGGCACAAAATTCCAAAGGTACAAAAGTGTTTAGAGTAAAAAAAAAAATCTCCCTCCCACACCAGTCCCTGAGTACCCAGTTTTTACACAGAGGCAACAACTATGAATCACTTGTCCACATCTGCTTCTAGAATAATTTTGTGTGTACAGTATGTGAATAAACGTATGTGAGCGTGCATGTATGTGTACACACACTTTTATCGCTAAATCATGGAAACTAATTTATGTCAGTACATAAAGAACTTCCTTATTCTTTCCTACGGCAGCAGATACAACCTAGTATATTTAACCAGTCCCATCCTGATGCACATTGGGTTATTTCCCATTTTTGGATTTTACATGCAAAACCGCAATAAATAACCTTGTACAAGTCACCTTGCATACACAAAGTTTATATACTTAATATTTTTCAGAAGCACAATTCTTGGTCAAAGGACACATGTGTTTGTAATTCTCATAAATATTGCCTAATGGCTTTCCACGTATGTTGTAACAAGTTACATTTCCATGAGAATTCATATTTCCCCACGTCCTGTGAAAAAACCAATTCATGATCCAACATGCTTTAAAATGTTTTCCAAAGAGTAACATGGTACTTCAATATAGTTTTAAATTGTAATTCTCTTATTATGAGTGAGGTCGGGCAAGTTTCTACATGCTTATAAGCCACCCCCATTTTATTTTCTATAAAACGTGTTCTTTTCTCCATTGGGTTTGTTGGTCTTTTTCTTATCAATTATTGAAACTCTTATTTTTAATCAAGAAATTAGCCGTTTCTCTAGTATTAGTTGTAAATACTTTTTACTGGTTTTGCCTGTGTTTTTCTTTCTTCATAGTATATTTTTCAATGAATGAAGATGTGTGTGTGTGTGTGTGTGTGTGTGTGTGTGTGTGTGTGTGTATGAGTGTGTGTGTATGAGTGTGTGTGTTTGGTAGTTGAATTTGTCAAAATTATTATTTTTTTTTTTTTGCGGTACGCGGGCCTCTCACTGCTGTGGCCTCTCCCATTGCGGAGCACAGGCTCTGGACGCGCAGGCTCAGCGGCCATGGCTCACGGGCCCAGCCGCTCCGCGGTATGTGGGATCTTCCCGGACCGGGGCACAAACCCGGGTCCCCTGCATCGGCAAGAGGACTCTCAACCACTGTGCCATCAGGGAAGCCCTCAAAATATTTCTTTTATTTATGGCATCTGGGTTACATGTCATATTTAGAAAGGTTTTTCTCATTTAAAATTATAAAGAATTCTTTCATGGTTTCTTCAAATACTTTTATGGTTTCTTTATTATTATTTTTTAGTCAAGGATAGTTACAATATATTAGTAACTACTAGTATAGTAATATCTATTAGTATTAGATTTACAATATATTAGTTTCAGCTGTGTAACATATTCAATATTTTTACAGATTATATTCCATTTAAAGTTATTATAAAATATTGACTGTACTCCCTGTGCTGTATAATACATCCTATATCTTATTTATTTCATACTAGTTTGTACCTCTTAATACCCTTCCCTTATCTTGTCCTTCACTTTCTTTTTTCTTGATGAATGCCCAGTTTTCCTAATACTTATTAAATTTATTCTTTTCACCCAGATCTGAAGTATTTCCTTTAACATATACTAAATTCTGATATTTTTAGGACTGTCTCTGGAGTTTCTACTTGATTCCATTGATCTGTTCATTCATAAATAATAAATTGTTTTAATTGGTGTGACTAATTACTATACACCAATTAATGAATTTTATAGTGTATTACAAATGCATAGCTTTATGTATATAATGTATAGTCCTCTCATTACTTTTTTTTTTTTTTTTTTTCGGTACGCGGGCCTCTCACTCTTGTGGCCTCTCCCACTGCGGAGCACAGGCTCCGGACGGGCAGGCCCAGCGGCCATGGCTCACGGGCCCAGCCGCTCCGCGGCATGTGGGATCCTCCCGAACCGGGAGGTCCAGCTAAAACTTTTAGCAAAGGCTAAAAGTTTGGTTATGATAAAACTCTGAGAGAAAACTTCCTTAACAGGCATGCCTGACTCACTCTCTTCCTCGCTCACGTGCTTTGAGAAATAATGAGCTATCTCCTTTTCCTGGCTCCAAAGGGGTGACAGTTCTTTAAAATAAATGAGAGAAAACAAGCATAGTGGGGTTTGGTGTCAACAGGACTTGTGCTCAAATCCTACCATTACATGTTACTAGCAAACTAAGTAACTTAACCCCTCTAAGGGAGTTTACTCTTACACAAATTAGGGTTGTAATGAGAAACAAATGTTAGGAAGAGTGTGGAGGTAATTTTAACCTGTAAACCACTGTACGTGTAAGTCAGTTTTATGAGCAATGGCCAAAAGGAATTAGAAAGATACAGTGCATAATACATAGTTAGGGCATCTCCTCACAAGGCATGTTATTTTTTAGTAGACCTTTATTGGAGTATAATTGCTTCACAACACTGTTAGTTTCTGTTGTACAACAAAGTAAATCAGCCATATGCATACATATGAACCCATATCCCCTCACTCTTGAGCCTCCCTCCCATCCTCACTGCCCCACCCCTCTAGGTCGTTGCAAAGCACCGAGCTGATCTCCCTCTGCTATGTGGCTGCTTCCTACTAGCTATTTTTCATTTGGTAGTGTATATATATATGTCCATGACAGTCTCTGACTTCGTCCCATCTTACCCTTCCCCCTCCCCGTGTCCTCAAGTCCATTCTCTATGTCTACCTCTTTATTCCTGTTCTGCTACTAGGTTCATCAGTACCATATTTTTTTTTAATTTTTTTTAGATTCCAGATATATGTGTTGGCATATGGTATTTGTTTTTCTCTTTCTGACTTAACTTCACTCTGTATGACACTCTCTAGGTCCTTCCACCTCACTACAAATAACTCAATTTCATTTCTTTTTAGGGCTGAGTAATATTCCATTGTATATATGTGCCACATCTTCTTTATCCATTCATCTGTTGATGGACATTTAGGTTGGTTCCATGCCCTGGCTATTGTAAACAGCGCTGCAGTGAACATTGTGGTACATGTCTCTTTATGAATTATGGTTTTCTCAGGGCATATGCCCAATAGTGGGATTGCTGGATCATATGGTAGTTCTTTTTTTAGTTTTTTAAGGAATCTTTTCTATTTTTTAGCTTTTTAAGGAACCTCCATACTGTTTTCCATAGTGGTTGTTATCAATTTATACTCCCACCAACAGTGCAGGAGGGTTCCCTTTTCACCACACCCTTTCCAGCTTTTATTGTTTCTAGATTTTTTGATAATGGCCATTCTGACCAGCGTGAGGTGATACCTCATTGTAGTTTTGAGTTGCATTTCTCTAATAATTACTGATGTTGAGCATCTTTTCATGTGCCTCTTGGCCATCTGTATGTCTTCCTTGGTGAAATGTCTGTTTAGGTCTTCTGCCCATTTTTTAACTGGACTATTTGTTTTTTTGATACTGAGCTCCATAAGCTGTTTGTATATTTTGGAGATTAATCCTTTGTCTGTTGTTTCATTTGCAAATATTTTTTTCCCATTGTGAGGGTTGTCTTTTTGTGTCGTTTATGGTTTCCTTTGCTGTGCAAAAGCTTTTAAGTTTAATTAAGTTCCATTTGGTTATTTTTGTTTTTATTTCCGTTACTCTAGTAGGTGGGTCAAAAAAGATCTTGCTGTGGTTTACGTCAAAGAGTGTTTTTCCTATGTCTTCCTCTAAGAGTTTTATAGTGTCTCGTCTTACATTTAAGTCTTTAATTCATTTGGAGTTTATTTTTGTGTATGGTGTTAGGGAATGTTCTAATTTCAGTCTTTTACATGTAGCTGTCCAGTTTCCCCAGCACCACTTACTGAAGAGGCTGTCTTTTCTCCACTGTATGTTCTTGCCTCCTTTGTCATAAATTAGGTGACCATGTGTGCATGGGTTTATCTCTGGGCTTATCCTGTATCACTGACCTATATTTCTGTTTTTGTGCCAGTATCATACTGTCTTAATTACTGTAGCTCTGTGGTATAGTTTGAAGTCGGGGTGCCTGATTCCTCCAATTCCATTTTTCTTTCTCAAGATTGCTTTGGCTATTCAGGGTCTTTTCGGTTTCCATACGAATTGTAAAATTTTTTGTTCTAATTCTGTGAAGAATGCCATTGGTAGTTTGACAGGGATTGCATGGAATCTGTAGATTGCTTTGGGTAGTATAGTCATTTTCACAATATTGATTCTTCCAATCCAAGAACGTGGTATATTTCTCCATCTGTTTATGTCATGTTTGATTTCTTTCATCAGTGTTTTATAGTTTTCTGAGTACAGGTCTTTTACATCCTTAGGCAGGTTTATTCCTAGGTATTTTATTCTATTTGTTGCCATCGTAAATGGGAGTGTCTCCTTAATTTCTCTTTCTGATTTTTTGTTGTTGGTGTATAGGAATGCCTGAGATTTCTGTGCATTAATTTTGTATCCTGCAACCTTACCAAATTCATTGATTAGTTCTAGTAGTTTTCTGGTGGCATCTTTAGGATTTTCTACGTATAGTATCATATCATCGGGAAACAGTGACACTTTTATTTCTTTTTCAATTTGTATTCTTTTTATTTCTTTTTCTTATTTGATTGCTGTAGCTAGGACTTCCAAAATTCTGTTGAATAAGAGTGGTGAGAGTGGACATCCTTGTCTTGTTCCTGATCTTAGAGGAAATGCTTTCAGTTTTTCACCATTGAGTATGATGCTTGCTGTGGGTTTGTCATATATGGCCTTTATCATGTTGAGGTAGGTTCCCTCTATACCCATTTTCTGGAGAGTTTTTATCATAAATGGGTGTTGAATTTTCTCAGAAGCTTTTTCTGTATCTATTGAGATGATCATATGATTTTTATTCCTTAATTTGTTAATGTGGTGTATCACACTGATTGATTTGCATATATTGAAGGATCATTGCATCCCTGGGATAAACCCCACTTGATCTTGGTGTACCCTTTTAATGTGCTGTTGGATTCTGTTTGCTAGTATTTTGTTCAGCATTTTTGCATCTATGTTCATCAGTGATATTGGTCTATAATTTTCTTTTTTTGTGATATCTTTTTCTGGTTTTGGTATCAGGGTGATATTGGCTTCGTAGAATGAATTTGGCAGTGTTTCTCCCTCTGCAATTTTTTGGAAGAGTTTGAGAAGGATCTGTGTTAGCTCTTCTCTGAATGTTTGATAGAATTCACCTGTGAAGCCATCTGGTCCTGGACTTTTGTTTGTTGGAAGATTTTTAATTACGGTTTCAATTTCATTACTTGTGATAGGTCTGTTTATATTTTCTAATTCTTCCTGGTTCAGTCTTGGAAAATTGTACCTTTCCAAGATTTGTCAACTTCTTTGTGGTTGTCCATTTTATTAACATATAGTTGTTTGTAGTAGTCTCTTATGATCATTTGTATTTCTGCAGTGTCAGTTGTGATTTCTCCTTTTTCATTTCTAATTTTATTGATTTGCATCCTCTTCCTTTTTTCTTGATGAGTCTGGCTAAGGGTTTATCAATTTTGTTTATCTTCTCAAAGAAACAGCTTTTAGTTTTATTGATCTTTGCTACTGTTTTCTTTGTTCCAGTTTATTTCTGCTCTGATCTTTATGATTTCTTTCCTTCTACTGACTTTGGGTTTTCCTTGTTCTTCTTTCTCTAGTTGTTTTAAGTGTAGGGTTAGATTGAGATTTTTCTTGTTTCTTGAGGTGAGATTGAATTGCTATAAATTTCCCTCTTAGAACTGCTTTTGCTGCGTCCCATATGTTTTGGGTCGTTGTGTTTCCATTGTCATTTGTTTCTATGTATTTTTTTTAATATCTTCTTTCTTCAGTGATCTCTTGGTTATTTAGTAGCACACAGTTTACCCTCCATGTATTTCTTTTTTTTACACTTCTTTTCCTGTCATTGATTTCCAACCTCATAGTGTTATGGTCAGAAAAGATGCTTGATATGATTTCAATTTTCTTTTTTTTCTTTTTTTTTTTTTGCAGTACGCGGGCCTCTCACTGTTGTGGTCTCTCCCATTGTGGAGCACAGGCTCTGGACACGCAGGCTCAGCGGCCATGGCTCACGGGCCCAGCCACTCTGCGGCATGTGGGATCTTCCCGGACCGGGGCACAAACCTGTGTCACCTGCATCGGCAGGCGGACTCTCAACCACTGCGCCACCAGGGAAGCCCGATTTCAATTTTCTTAAATTTTCTGAGGCTTGATTTGTGACCCAAGATGTGATCTACCCTGGAGAATGTTCCATGTGCACTTGAGAAGAAAGTGTATTCTGCCACTTTGCGGTGGAAGGTTTTATAAATATCAGTTCAATCTATCTGGTCTGTTGTGTCATTTAAAGCTTGTGTTTCCTTATTTATCTTCTGTTTGGATGATCTGTCCATTGGTGTAAGTGGGGTGTTAAAGTCCTCTACTATTATTGTGCTGTCGACTTCTCCTTTCATGGTTGTTAGTATTTGCCTTATGTATTGAGGTGCTCCTATGTTGGGTGAAGGCTCTCAAAAAATTATTCTGCTTCCTTCCCCAGCCTTGCCTTCTACTCCTCCACTATTGGTGCTCTATAAGTAGGTACACTAAAGACTTTAAAGGATCTCACATGCTCTTTCACTGTTGACAGACTAGAGTTTTAAAATAATTGTCTTTAAGCAAATCTACACCACCCATGCATTATTCATTTATTGCTAACATTAAAACACAACATATTAAAACCCTACAGTGAAAAGTTTTAGTCTAATATAAAGGGCAATTTTTAGAAAAATAGCGATTGCTAAAGAGTAATGCTATTCCAGTAGAGTTTATCTTTGGGAGCACTTTATTCCTAGATTTGGCCATTCTGTGTGTACTCACATCTGGTTAGTGCTATTATAGAAAGAATTCCATACTGCTTTTCCCTTTGTCATTTAAAAAAAAAAACTTTAAATAGTTTTTCAGATTTTTTTTTCAAATTTTATATATGTTTGCTTTCCATCACCCACCAGAATGTGTGTGTGTGTGTGTGTGTGTGTGTGTGTGAGGTAGAGACAGAAATCTATCACCTGATCCATTAGACCCCATCTTCAGTGTAATGAACCTTCAGTAAAATTGGAAATACCTGTGTGTTTTTGTTTTCATAGATACATCCCTGAGAAAATGAATCAGACTAAAGAAAGAAGCTGGGCCAATGAAAGAGGTCCAGAAAGATACTAGCCCAACGTGCCAAGAAGATGAACAAAAACATTTTTAAAAATCCTTCTATATTTGTTGTAATCATGCTGGCTCTGTCACTCTTCATGATGCTTAGAAGAAATGTCATTTCAAATTTCATAATTTCCTTAAGGTACATATATAGCGAGCAACAGAGAGTCTGAATTATGGAACCATTAAAGCACTTAGTCATCAAAATTAGTAATCCTGAGAACTGTGCACATTGCTCTCTATTAGCTTAGGTTCAGAATGAGTCAGATGAGATAATTCTACTTGAAGTGTGACTCAGGGCCATAAAATCTAAGTCTATTATTGGGCCAACCACCAAAGGCTAAGCCATTCACCATGTAAAAACCAGGAATATTTATTCTCTTATAGCAGTGCTTAACCAGGGGCCATATCCCTTCCCCCTGGCCCAGGCTGGGGGACAAATGGCAGTCTCTGGAGACATTTTTGGTTGTCACACTGAAAAGATGCTGCTACTGGCATCTAGTGGGTAGAGCCTGGAGATGCGGCTAAGACTCCTACCATCATAGGACAGCCCACACAACAAAAAATGACCCACTCTTAAATGTCAATAATTCCATGGTGGAGAAACCTTTCTTTACAGGAACTCTATTGGGCAATACTGCTACTAACTGAAAAGGTATTTTTGCTGCTCTGACTTTAACTGAAAAACTCACATTTTTAGTTGGGTTATAACCATGTTGAAATATTAACTACTTGGTGACATAATAAAAATGACATTATAAATAATTCTTATGAATGGTTAATCACTAAGAGTTTAGGAAGTTACCAAAATCCTTACAACTGTTATTTACTATTTCATGTCTCAGTTTGCTAATGCTACAACATAAGTTCTGGTGAAATTCTAATTATGATGCAGCTTCACAATAATAAAATTGGAATGGAGCTTTTCACTTTTAGTATTTTCCCATATTAAGCCTATTTTAAAATATGAATTATTAATTGTAAATTAACTGAGTAATAGTTAATTAGGCCCTCCCTTTTGTTGGAAACAACTAAAGATTTACAGAGTCTCTCATTATTGTTATTATAAAATACCATTTAAGCTGCTCAGCATTTCAAGTGAACATAAACCCAAAGAGTTCCTTCTAAGAAAACCAAAGTGTATACTTTTCAGTTTTAAAGCCTTTCCTCATCTGATTGTCACATACTTAATTACCTGCTAAAGAGAACTGAAGTTCCACGTCTCTAACTTTTTACTTATCTGAAAAAAACAGCAATAGTC
The DNA here is from genome assembly GCF_937001465.1 of Orcinus orca. Lineage (NCBI taxonomy): Eukaryota > Metazoa > Chordata > Mammalia > Artiodactyla > Delphinidae > Orcinus > Orcinus orca. The sequence goes on from NC_064567.1 coordinate 72,161,344, forward strand.
ATGAAATGTGATGTTATGATGGTTTCCTGATGGTCATCAGGTTATTTTTATATGTGAAACATTAATAAACCAACCATATCAATAAGGGTCCTTGTTATCTTTTAGGCACCATTCTGCACCTAGAGGATCTCATTCTGTCTGTCCTATTCCTGGCCTGCCACGGGATTCTAATGGGACACCCCAGGGTCATGGCCCTACCCTTCTCATCTCCCTCCATTTCCAAACTTGGAAATACCCCATTCCCTAGTTCCCTTCTCTTTCTTGTGAAGGAGAAATTTCCTGTGCTTAGGACTTACTATCTCCTACTCTCCAGGAACATATTCACACTGCAATCTTGACCCTCACACATTGGTAATTTCAGACTCTAGCAATTGACTGGCTTTGAGAAAGACAGAGGGAATTTAAGAAACTCATGATTTATAATATCATCTAGGCACCTGCCAACTTTTACTATGATTGTATCTGATGTGGAAGGTGTCTACCTTATGTGTCTGCCCCTTAATACAAATATTTTGAGACTTCTCACATTCAAATAGCTTAGCTTTTATTAAACCTCTCTCAGTAAAATTGGTGCTCATATTTATGCTGTGTTTTTAGGCTTAAAAACATAGGATCCTTTAACTCTCTGGTGTCTCTTCTTATAAGGGCACTGATCTCTTTATGAAGGCTCCACCCTCACGACCTCATATAAACTTAACTATCTCTCTCTCATCTCTCTCTCTCTCTCCCCCCGCCCCAACCTGCCATGTGAGGACACAGCAATAAGACAGCCATCTGCAAGCCAGGAAGAGAGGCTTCACTAAAGAAGTAAATCAGCCTGTAACTTGATCTTGGACTTCCTGGCTTCCAGAACTGTAGAAGATAAATTCATGTTGTTTAAGCCACACAGTCAATGGTATTTTGTTATGGCAACCCTGAGCTGACTAACATACAAACAAATAAATAGAAAAAGACAGACAGAATTAACTGACCTCCTTTATTGTCAGTATAGATATTAGAAAATAGCACTATTTCTTATTGAAAACTTATATTGTATAAATGACATCACTGCAGTGTCAGAAATAAATTATAAAAATTGGCCATAAGTACACCATTCAAACAAACAAGCTCTTTTCTTTCAGAGTGTTCTTTAGCAAATCAGGTTCTTCATGGATTAGTCTAAAGTCTTTCCCCAAGGGGTCTGAAAATGTTAGCTATGAGAGACGAGTTCTTGTAACCAATTGGGCAACCTTGCTCAATATATATTACCTCTCTGTCTATAGCTCACACGTCTCTGAAATGGAGGCTCTAATGTTGATACACCACAGAGAGTTGTAGTAAGCAATCTAGTAAACATCACCACGACCATGAGCAACGTAAGAATGCTGCAGTAAGCTCTATGTAAATCCTGAGATGTGTACACATGTTTATTTAATGGAATGAATTCTGAGTAGGACAAAAATCACCAAAGGCATCCTGCCAACTAAGATAGAAGTGATAGAAAGAAAAAAACATTAAAGCAACAAAAACACTAATGGCTAGCATATGGTAAGTACCTCCTACACTCTATGACTGTTCCAAGTGCTTTATAATAACTCATTCAATCATCAAATGAACATTGTACACTACTTGTGTGTATTATTTTAATCTCCTGGTTTAAAGATGGAGCAAATGAGACACAGAGAGCTTAAACAACTTTCCCAGGGCACTTGAAGAGATAATAGCAGAGAGAGATTTGAACCCAACCCAAGTTTGGCTCCTGACTATTCATTTTTAAGCATGAGATACAGCCTCTTAACTAAACCCTGACCAGCTAGCTGTATCAAAGGAGGAAATATGCCCTAACTGCAGCATAGAGGCTAAAGAAAACAAGAAAATCCCAAGGTAAGGCATAGTCTTGTGGCCTACTTTGCAGTCATGGCATGGTCAGAGATTTTAAGAAATCCTGAGCCTGACACGCTCATCAGCATAGTAACGATGTGCATGCAGACATAAAGAAGCATTATATCCAAGAAGTAAGAATTTGGTGAGCTGAATGAGAAGTCATTGAAAACTTTGACTCTAGACAGGGTTCATAATCCTTCAGCACATTATTCTTGATTCTGCCGATAATTAAAATTACCTCCGTTGTCCACACAAATTCCAGGATTTGGAGATTTTTACTTCCAGCTGTCTAAGAATTACCCTTGAATCTAGTGTACCAAAGTCAGGCTGTATATGAAATAGCCACAAATCATTAGGAAACCAAATTATTACTGTGTAACAAGGCCAAGCATTAAACTATCACATAATCTTGGGGGCATTTTGCAGCCTATCTAAACAGCTAATCAGATGAGCTCATGCTTGCTTCTGGAAAGCAAGGTTGGCTAATCCTGGCTGATTCTTATCAACTGACTTCCTTGTGAAATTTAGGGAAGGCCCTTAGGTTTTTCCCTGGGGATTGAGGTCATTTACAAGGCATCACCATTTCAGATTCATGCTGCTATACTACAGGAGGAAACAAATGTTCTTTCAAAGCCATACAGAACATTTCTTTGATGGCTTCAGTTTTTGGACTTCGTAATTCCTCCAAATCTACTTTAAAATACTAATTTTCATCTAAATACCAACATAAGCTTTAGAAATATTATCGACAAAGTAAAAATTTAAAATTAAAAGGATATACACAAGATAAAACATACAAACAGCAGAAGGGAAAAAAGAGATAATGAGAATGAGCAAAAGAGAAAATACACATGAGGGAAAAATTGCAGCCACTGGATATGGAAGGAGTACAAACAGATTTCAATTCTTTCTTGCATTTCTCATAAAGCTGATGAAGATAGTCCCAAATGCTTAGTTAGTCTGAGGCTGGAGAATCTGGGTCTCTATGGGAACAGAAGAAGCTTACTGCCATGGTAATATACATCCTAAACAAGAGTTTCAGCAACAGCTTTCTTTTCCCATTCAGAATATTTATTTGTGTTCTTAGTCTCAATTATTGCACCCCAGAGAGCTGTAAGTAACAAGTTTGCACCCTTAACTCCTTGTTTCTTCCTGTCTTTTGAATTACAATGTGTATTCTTTCCAACTGTTTGTCTTTTTTTCTTCCCTGCAGTTTATCAGGCTGTTTCCTTTCCCACATCATTCATGTAAACACTCTATGCAGTGTGCATATTATGTCTAATACAGGGTGTTACAGAGACTCAGAAGGTTACCTTGTCATTGGCGTTGGCCCGACCACCCAACTCTTGCCAGTGATGTTTACTGCCTCATCAGAAGCACACTGCCTGCATTCATCCTTTGTTCTCAGCAGCCTCTGAAGACCGATAAACAAATCAACACCATCCACTAACTAAAGACAAATCAGACCTCGTAGAGTGCAAATTCTTTCTGTTGCCTATGTAGACATTCTAATATATCTTGCTTTTTCATTATGAGACTACTGTTGCTAATTTTTCAGCGTTATCTGGCTAGTAAGACAGGCTTGACACTTTATTTTGCAGGTATATTAAGGTTCTCAGATATTCAGTTATCTTTTCATGCTTGGAAAAGTTTATTAATGAAGAGACAGTGGAGTGAGCATCTACTTTTTACAGTAATGTTTCTGCAACATTATCTGCAACACAATCTGTGGTCCACCTGCCTCAAAATAACTTCTGTGGTTATTAAAAATAATTATCAACAGAAGGATTTTTAAATAAATTAGAGCACATTCACACAATAGAAATCTACTTAGCAATAAAAAGAACAACTGATACACTTAACAACAAAGATAAATTTCACAAATGTACTGAAAGAAGTTTATTCAAAAAAGTACACAGTATGTGATACACTTATATGGCTTTCTAGACTAGGAAAAGCTAAGTTGTGTTTATAGATACCAGATCAGTGGTTGCTTCTGGGAGGGAGATACTGACTGGGAAGGGGCATGGGAAGATTTCTTGGGTGCCAGAGATGCTCTATATCTTGATATGCATTCATAAAAACTGACTAAAATTGGAACAAGATCTTAGTATTTCACTGCATGTAAACTATACTTCAATTTTTTTAAAAGGTATGTTCTTGTGTCTTACCACCCAAGCATCTGCATTTATCAAAATAAACTTTTAATTTCAGAATTGTTTTAGATTTATAGAAAAGTTCTAAAGTAATACATACAGTCCCTGTACCTATGTATTCTCCGTACCTAATCTCCTCCATTGTCAATATATTACACTACTATGGTACATTTGTCATAACTAGTAAACCAATATTAACATATTATTATTAACTGAACCTCATAATTTATTGAGATTTCTTTAGTCCCCCTTCAACCCAATGTCATTTTCTGTTTCAGGATCCCATCTAGGATACCACATTGTATTTAATCATCAGGTCTCCTCTGGCTCCTCTTGGCTGTGACAGTTCCTCAGATTTTCCTTATTTTTGATGACCCTGACGATTTAGAAGAACGCTGATCAGGTATTTTGTAGTATGTTCCTCAGCTGGAGTTTGTGTGACAGTTTTCTTATAATTGTAACGTGCTTATGGGTTTGGGGGAGGAAGACCACTGAAGTGAAGTGCCACGCTCATCACATCACAGGTAGCGATGGTACATATGATCAACAAGACATCACTTATGGTGTTAAAGGTGATCACCTGACTGAGTATCTATCTGCATTTTAAAGCAAGTTCCTTGGATGTTTCTTATATCCACTAATTTTCAAAGTACTGTATCAAATTTTAACATTTCACAGAACACTGAATAAATACACATAATGAACTGTAAAACAAGTCCCTGCTGAACACCATCTATTGCCCATCCGAAGAGATATCTGTCAATCTTTTCATATGTCTTACATCAATGTCACTGAAGACAGGGTATCCTCCTTCCTACTCATTGCTTTTTCATTTGACGACCCCTCCCTTCTTCCTAAAACTCCCCATTTCTATGAATGTGATGCTGTCCAACACGTTTAACACCCAGTAATTCTCTTTGACTCAGCCATCTACAGGCTTCTGAATTGCTTGTCATAATTCCCTGGAGATTTTAGTTCCCAGTTATCTATTCTCCATGACTATTCCTCTCATATTTCTTATTGATTTCAATAGCCACAAATTTTTTACTCCAATACATGGCCTCACTATCCAGTGCTATTGCCTCTATCCCACCTCAGCTATGGTCACCTAAATCTCATCATTAACATAATTTTCTCTCCTAAAACTTCCACCACCTTCTCCCCCTACCACACTTTCAACTAATGAGTGTGCTTTTGATTTCATTGAGGAAGTGGAAGCAATTAGAAGATTCCCAGATGCCCGTACCACCATGTCTACCAACATCAAGACCCATATACTCTGCCTGAAAGTCAAGGAACAAATTACCCTTTTTTTTCTATCTAAGGCCAACCCATTCACTTAAGTAGTGGAACTCATCCTCTTCAGTATACCCAAGGTCACTGCTCTCTTCTATTTTATTTATTTCATGGTTTATTTCTATTAGTATACAAATACATAACCATCTTAAAGAAATCTTCCTTGATTCTATATCCCTTAAAGTTTCTGCCCCATTTCTCTGCTATTTTTAAGCAACATTTCTCAAAAAGAGTTTTTTAGGGCAGTTCCTCCTTCCTCTCCTCCCATGCCCTCTTGTTCCCACTACATTCAGACTTGTATACTTGCCACTCCACTGAGGCTGCTCTTACCAAGGGCACAGAAGACCTCTGTATTATACAATCAAGTGGTCATTTATCAGTTATCCAATTGGGTCAATCAGAATTGTTTGATACAGCTGATCATTGTTACTTGGATCGATTTCTGTACTTGACCTTTGGAGTACCAAACTAGCTGTCCCTTCTCAGTTTCCTTTGGTTAATCCTTTCCATATCCCATATCTCTAAATACTGGAATATTGCAGAACTCCATCCTCTAACCCAAGTGATCTGCCTCTGTCTCACAGATTTAAATATGATTGCTACCCTGAGTTTCTAAATTTATATTTCTGTCCTGAACCGCTCCCTGTAACTCCAGACTTATACGCCTTCATATATTGATATCTTGATTTAGATAGCTAATAAACATATATAAAAGAAAAATCACATTAGACCAGTTAGACAAGGAAGACTTCATTCAAGATTATTGCAATAGGGGAGAGAGACTGAACTCAATTCTACTGAAACAAAAGCAAGAGTACATAAGGACTGGGGTGAGGTTGGTCAAGGTGACTAGGCCATCAACTTTGGTAATTCGTGCTTATTGTAGTTAGGCTCCAAACCTCCCACAGAAACTGTGAGATAAGGGTGCTTCCTTGATTATTTCAAAGAGATTTCTCCCAGGTCCTTGAGAAAGACTTCTGGATTGTAGAAGATTTGCATCTCAAAGGGGCAGAGGAAGTTTTCTCTTGCATATTTCTAACATAAATGCTCTTTAAAAAGGGATGTCAGGGGCCTACAGTCAGGAAGAAATCTGCCTAAAGCTTAGTCAATCTGAGGGGAATTTTACGGTTGTCTTGGTCACATCTCATACTTAACATGACCAAAAATGAATCACTGATTTTTCTTCACCCTCTAACCTGCCCAACACCCAGTATTCTCCAGTCCAGTGGCAATTTATTTGGGCTAAAAATCTTAGAGCCAACATTAACCACTCCCCGCCCCCTACATCCAATTCTTCAGTAATATGTATCCAGTTTCCAACCACTTCTCATCATCTTCACCAGGCCACCAGAGCCCAAGCAACCAAAACTGGCCAACAGATATTAAATTGCTTTCCTAATAATTTCCCCTAGTCTCACCCTTCCCCTCCCTACAGTTTATTAATTAGACTGCCAACTTCCCATTTCACCCACAGTAAAATCCAAAGTCACTATTTTGATTTATAAAGCCCAACACACTCTTCCTCTGGATTCTCCCTTCTCCCTTACTTCTGCCTCTGCCTCCACACCTAATCTCATATACACATCCTGTACATGAGTCACATTTGCCTCTTTGCTGTTAGTCATATGTTCCAATCATGTTTCTGCCCCCGGGTTTTTGTATTTGCTTTCTTATTTGTCTGAACCACCCTTCCTGAAGATATCCATCTGACTTTCTTTCATCAGGTCTCACCTCTACTGTCAAATGTTATCCCCTATTTGAGTTCTTCCCTAAGCTTATATATCACAGTATAATAACCCTGCTTTATTTTTCTTCATATGCCTTACCACCACCTGACATTATTTTGTTTGCTCATTTATTTATTTAATTTCCAACTAGAATGTGTATTATATGAGAGCAGAGGCTTTGTATTGATATAGTTTTGTTCACTACTGAAGCATGCCAGGCACAGAGTAGGCAATAAGTATTTGTGCAATAAATGAATGAATGCCCTGCCCTAGCCCAGTGTTCACAAATAGCCATTGACCTCCATGAAATCATTTCACTATCTTCAGTGAATTCAGTGCCAGGCTTCTCTTCATTTTCCTTTCAACTCTGGCCTCTGTTACCTTCGATGATTTAAACAGCAACACATCTGCTTACCTTAGCCACACAGGTTCCATTATCTTCAGTGTCTCAAACTATTTAATGAAAAAGCTATACTTAAAACTCCTTCCAGCTCTGCAATTCCTTTTTCTGAATACAACTCCTTGCATTCTCACTTGTCCCCATCCTTTTGACCAACTGCACTTGTCACTATCTTGATTATGATTCCGGGTTACTTAACCTCAACCTGGTCTCGCAGGCTATTATTCCATTTCTTACCCTTCTTTCCCATTCAGCACCTTCTCTCACAGAATGGGTTCTACAATCATTCTGATAATGACTGCCCATATTACTGCCCCTGATTTATTCATCCTTTAGCAGACCTTTAGGTTTCTAACCTTTCCAACCACTAGCACCAGGAAATCTCCAATACTTATTTTATCTGTTCTAATTTATTGGCCAGTTATGTTTTCTATTCTAATAATTCTACAATTTTCCACTACATAATTAAAATTCTCAAGTTGGTTCCTCATTACTACTTAGTATTCCTTTTTTTTTTCTAAACGTGTCATGGATTTTGTTGTTTGTGTTTCCACTGTCTGTGGATTCCACTGTGCTCTGTTTAAAATCATTTCTATGTTTCTCTAAACATCAATTTCCTTTTGCATTGTGTTCAGTAGACAACTTCATATTTTATTTTGTTATGATCATTTGATGTGAAATTTTCAAAATTCCTCCTTAACATTGAAACCTCTCGCCCTTCATCTCTTCCTTAACTCCAATATTCAAGGAAGAAGCATATTCTTGCCTTGCTACCCTACATCTCTAAACTCTATGCTTATTCAGATTCTATCACACCTTATTTGGGACATTCTCCCCATACACATATAAATTACTTTTCCCCAGCAGACTTAATCAACCCTGTCTCTCTGCTCATAACCGTTTACAATCCTCAAAATCTCAGTTTTTTAGTTTGTCTACCTTGATTAGCTGGAAATTTCTAAGGACAAAGATGAAGTCAAACTATTCCCAGTGTTTTCCATATTGTAGAGCTGTCATTTTATAAATATTGAACGAATAAATGAATGAATATTTATTGTTTAAGGCTTTGAAAAGAGCCTGTAGTGGGGGTGGAAGGGAATCGAATGTTAGATGTTTTTCTTCACTCACCACACTCCAGAATTATCATCAGAATAATGGTCCATCATTTCAAATTTGTGATGATGGTGATGGTATGCTGTTTAGTTAATATATTTCATATTTCATAGCAGTCACTTTAAAACATTCCGAAGTCTAAGACTGAATGCTGCTAAGTATTAGACCTCAATTCCTTTACCCTGAATTCAGAGCCCAGCTGGATGATTAATGGCATCCTTACTCCACTTGCACTATATTTTTGAATGCTCTACTGAATCTGCATTGAATTCAACCTTGTCCATCAGTCATGTTGTCTGGAAAAGTCACAGGAAATCACTTTCAGGAGTTCTAGATCCTTCCACTTAACCTTGGAGAGAAACTGATCTTGAAATTATACTCTGCAACCAAAGTTTCCAGTTACTATTCTTTCTTAGTTACTGTGAAAATGGCCTATAAATGTATCATTTTTAAATAGGAAGTATTTTCATTGGTCTGCTGGATTTGCCTTTTTTTGAAATTGAAGCAAAGACCTAAATTTCATAGTTTATTCTAATGTATTTTATTTTAACAGTTATTAGAGGGCTCTCTATTGTTGTCAAAACATATTATGGTCCTTTCCTAATTTTTGTACCCTCATGAGTTTCAGATCTGCTAGCAAAAATGGCAAAAAAAATCTCATTTAGGATATTTTATTAAATACTTTTTTGACTTAGATACTTGATGGGCTGTCTACACAGCTTCCTCTGCAAGACTGGGTTTTAGAATGCTACTTTAAAATATTCTGTGATATAGCTAAAGGAGTAATTTAATTTTTACCCCCCACACACACACACATTTGTACCTTTTTTCAGAAATAGATAGTTTGGGGTGGAAAGAGAAGTAGAATGGAGCCAAGAAGCTCTGTTTTACTTCTCATTCTGTCGCTAGGACTCCAAGGAATTTTTAAAGAACAAAGTGCTTCTCCCTAAAGAGTTACTGAATTATAAAACTGGACCTTGTCAACCAAGTGGTGATAGTAGGTCAAAAAATGGCCTCCTGAAAAATATCCACATCCTAATTCCAAGAACCTCTGTTATCTTTTATGAAATGTCTTCACAGATTTGATTATGTTAAGGATCTTCAGATTGGAGGATCCAGTTATCTGGATGGGCCCTAAGTTCCCTATATATCTTTATAAAAAGGACATAGAGTAAGATTCCATACCCCCCCCCCACACACACACACACAAGAAGTCAATGTGAAGAAAGAGGCAGAGATTGAAGTCATGTAGCCATAAGCCAAGGAATGCTAAAAGCCACCAGAAGCTGAAGAGACAAGAATAGATTCTCCCCTATAGCCTGCAGAGGGAGTGTGGCTCTGCTAACTTCATTTTTTTTTTTTGTCATTACCAATATTTTATTTATTTGCTTATTCTTTAACATCTTTATTGGAGTATCATTGCTTTACAATGGTGTGTTAGTTTCTGCTTTAATTTTGACCCAGTAAAACTGATCTCAGACTTGCTGCCTTCAGAACTATAAGAGACTGAAGTTCTGTAATTATAAGCTGGTGGTATTTGTTATGGAAGCCATAGGATACAAATACATAGTATGAAGTCTGTTTATCTAGAGAAGGAAACCGAAGTTCATGAAGGTAATATAACTCACATAAAATTGCATAGTTAGGGGCTTCCCTGGTGGCGCAGTGGTTGCGAGTCCGCCTGCCGATGCAGGGGACACGGGTTCGTGCCCCGGTCCGGGAAGATCCCATATGCCGCGGAGCGGCTGGGCCCGTGAGCCATGGCCACTGAGTTCGCGCGTCTGGAGCCTGTGCTCCAGAACGGGAGAGGCCACAACAGTGAGAGGCCCACGTACCGCAAAAAAAAAAAAAAAAAAAAAAAAAAAAATTGCATAGTTAGCAGAAAAACTAGGGCTAAAAACCAAGTTTCTGCACTGCCAATTTAAGAATATTTCATTCACTATATCATCACTTCCTTTTCACATTTCATTTGGGCACAAATAGAGGCAGCCATGACCTTTGCCACTGAAATTCCTAGAACTAATATTCTCCTTCACCAGCAATCTATTCTCACTTAAACAGTTTTATATTGAATAGGATGTAGTATTCATCTAGGTCCTACCAAAGAGCTGGGGATGTTTGAAGCCAATGATCCAATATATTTCCCATTGTTTCCTTTTAAAATCAATTTAGGAACCAGGAACAGAAGGCATACCCAAGCTGAGTACTCAAGATTGGGAGATTTTTAATTGTCAACCTGCCTGGCTCATCCCTTGAGAAGAATAACTGGGGTGGCTGCCTTGGGGCTCTTGCTTGGGATCTTACCATGGAATGTTGGACTTTACTTCTATTTCTGAATATCATAAAGGTTAAATTTTGAAATATCTCTCTTTAATGTTAATCCTTTTGACCCATGGAAGTGGCCAGCAGTGCAGCCACCTTTTAAGTGGCTGCAATAGTTGAGTTGTCTTGGCCTAGTTCTTTTCTAGGATAGCCTGGCAAACTTATTACTTCATCTCCCTTGCTCCTCTCAACTTGCCCATACTTTACGTTCTGAATTATATTCATGTGGGCTTTAGGTGGGATGCGTTGTTGATTCTATCATAAACATTTCTACAGATTGACAAAAGCCCACTCCTCGTATTTCATTTTCCCCTCCTCTGGTTGTATAAATATATATACTTCTAATATATTGAAAATAATACTGCTACATCCTGTTTGTTATACTAGATTCTCCATAAAATAAAATGATTGGAAGTGAAGCCTTAAAATCAGTGTAGCTCCTTAATACTATCCATTAGGTTAAATAAAACTCGAAGTTAAATTTGCTCAAGGTCACATTCCTAAATTGTGGCAGAGGCATGACTTTCAGATTCCATGAAAGTCAAATTTATTAAGTGCTCAGTCTCTGCCAAAGGTTTCACATGTGTTTCTCAGTTAACTTTCACTATAATACAAAAAGAGAGAATTAAGTGACTTGTCAGATATAAATAGTCGAGTTACGTCTTATTTTTGTAACTTTTATTTACCTGTTATTATAGAAGTAATAGTCATTGCAGAAAAATTAGAAAATATAGTTAAAAATAGAGTAAAAAAGAAGGCTGCAATCTTATACTAAATCGATCATGATTTACAATATTGTATATATTCGTCCCCCCTCATCTGCTGTTTTGCTTTCCTTGGTTTTAGTTACACATGGTCAACCAAGTCTGAAATATTAAATGGAAAATTCCAGAAATTAAAAATTCCTAGGTTCTAAATGGTGGGCCATTCTGAATAGTGTTATGAAATCTCACGCCATCCTACTCTTTCCCGCTTGGAACGTGAATCATCCGTTTGTCCCATGTATCCACACTGTATATGCTACCCCCCTCATTAGTATAGGAAAAAACATAGTATATATAGGGTTCTGCACTATCTGTAGTTTCAGGCACATACATCTTGGAATGTATCCCCCACTGGTAAGGGGTGACTACTGTGTTTCATTCAGATTTTGTCTACATATTCAAATATGCAGACATATGTCCTTGTTAAACATGACTTTATGTCTTACATATTTGGAAACATACTTTTTTCACTTAACAATAGATCGTGAACATTTTTCCTGTCAATGACTATTTGTTTATTATTTCTAAAGGCTAGCAAATCTTTCATTACAGACGTATAATTATTTATTTAACTCTTTTGTGATTGTACATTTGAGTGATTTTCTTTAAGAAAAAAAATGCTGGTTGTAATAAGCCATATTATGAAAACATTCTTCTCTCTAGGTCTTTGAGCATTTTTCCATTTCCCCTCCATAGGAAAATACTTCTAAGTAGAAGGAGATGCACATTAAGATTTTCCAACTGTATAAGGCCCCTGGAAATTCATGAGTGTCTTCACTGTCCCAACCTCTCCCAACATAAAATATTAATATTTTTTATCTTTAAAAATTGAATAGAAGAAAAACACATTTGATTTATTACTAGACCCATACCTTCTGACTCCACAGGCTCCTCTAGGACCTTGTATTTTCATAATATAATATTTTCAGTGACTTATTATGAATTAATCTTTTAGGGTCACAGCAAACAAAAGAGTTTTCCATGGCTTCAGTGAAACATTTTTATTAACCAAAGAAGGCTTGTGCTTTCTATCGACTACAAAGCCATTTTTAAAATCTGTGATCTGTAAATACCTATTCTCTGAAGCTCACATTGACCCTATTTTCTTCAAACATTTTATTTTAAAAAGCAGAATTTATGTGTGATGGCCTTATTGGTGGTGAACAAAACATATTTCCAGTTACATAATTTAGCCTTAATGGAGTTTTTTTGTTTTGTTTTTTTGAGTTTGTTTTGCGGTACGCGGGCCTCTCACTGTTGTGGCCTCTCCCGTTGCAGAGCACACGCTCCTGACGCGCAGGCTCAGCGGCCATGGCTCACGGGCCCAGCCGCCCCGCGGCATGTGGGATCCTCCCGGACAGGGGCACGAACCCGTGTCCCCTGCATCGGCAGGCAGATTCTCAGCCACTGCACCACCAGGGAAGCCCCTTATTGGTATTTTGAGTTTCTGTTGGGGTCATACTGAGTGGATTAAATTCTTTCCATTTTCTATTTTTACTTTACCTTCAGTTAAAAAGAGGGAGGAAAAGCCATTCATTTCATATTAGCTTGAGGGCCACACTTCAATACTACTTTGTCTAAATATAGCTGCATTCATTCCTCTTTAAAATGTTTGTTTATAGCAGCAAAGCTAATGGTTTAACTGTGAAATATAGACACTAAGATAGTTTCTTTTTAATTCAGACTACATAATAGAGACAAAATGACATATTAAGTCTATTTTAAGAAAAATTCAAGTATGACAAAATGCTATCTCTTTAGCCACCTGAAGTTTTCAATTTTTACTTCAGCAAAACCTCATACAAAGCATAATAAGGGGACCCTCTCTAGGCTGTGGTAATTAAATATTCTCACCACTAAAGTTGAAGCTATTTCCTTCAGCCAGTATATAAATAATAAAGTGAACATGTATGTCATGCAAATTAAGTTAAAGTTGGAAGTTTGTATTCTATAGACAGTCTTACTAAAAGCAAAGTATATCATTTTATTAATATTTATGGCTCTGGAAATTTTTTATGCCATTGATTGTATTAAAATTATAATGCCTATAAAAGAAAAAAGCAATACTGAAAGTAAAAAATTCCATCCTCCAAAAAAATGACCATTTGGTGAACACTATTCCAGGCCTCCTGCTATGCATCTGAACAAACTCTACATGTGCTATGAAGCAGAGGTACGTGGTAGTGTTAAAGGGTAAACTATGGGGATGCCATATTTTAGGTTTCTCCAAAAGCTTACCCTGAAATAAGAACTCAATGCAGGTGGTTTATTTGGGAATTAACCACAGAAGCACAAGTGAGGTAGTAGAGAAAGTGATGTAGGGAAGGAAAAAAATTAATTAAGAGTGCTTTCATGAATGAGCTACCTCTGTGAACAACTGAGACTCATTTCTGTTAGAGATGCTTTAAAGGGTTAAAAGACTCTGGAACACAAGTCAGAAGTACCCCACTAATATATGGGGGAGATGGGGTATTTATCAACAAACTATTGTTCCTCACTGGATGAGGTCTCCCTCTAGGAACATTAAATTCTAGGCAACTTCAGGGTTTTGCCAGTGGCATCCAAGCAAGCCCTTGAGCAGAGAAACAAAGATGCAAACACCTGAGATGGAAGAAGATCAGTGTGCACAGAAACTGTACATTGCAGGTACAGGTGAACTCAGAGGAGGCTGGGATCATGAGTTAACAAGACATTCGATAGGGAATTTGATCTAGTCAGGAAGGCCAAGGAAGGATTCGCCAAGGGAGAAACATTGAAAGTAACAATGACAACACTCATTTTTATACCAAAAACAATGTAAAATATTAAAATGTTTTCAACAATAGGTGAAATGAAGAGATATGTATCTTGAAAACATTAATCAGGCTGCAGATTAGAAATCCAATTAGAAATCCAATTGGAGCTGGAGCCAATGATGGTAGGTCCCATAAAAGATTATTGCATGTTAAGGCTAAAGGTAACTGGGTTCTTGGAATCAGAGAGTGCCATGTTTCAACACATGGATTCTAGCTCCAAACTGCTCAGGTTTGCACATGGCTTTACGCCTTTCCAGCAGCTTACATAAACTCCTTATGTCAAGATTCCTTATCTGTAAAATGGAAATAATGACACAATCTCCTTCACAGAGTGTTTGAGATGATTAAGTGGGTTAATAAATAAAAAGCTCTTAGAAGAGTGCTGGCACACAGTAAGTGCTCTGTTAATTTGAGATATTTCTTTTAAGGAGGTAGAGGTGGGGATGCAATGGAAAATCAGTGTATATTTAGGATGAGTAAGCAAGACTACTTGCTAGATTGGATTTTAGGCTTAAGGGTAAACTTTCAAGAAAGATTTCTGGATTGTGCCTTACATAATGGGATAGAGAGAGGCATCAGTCATAGGAATACAGAAAGACAATCAGATTTGAGAGGAAAAGATCATGAGTATACATGGGACATGTTGGATCTGAAATGAGTTTGAGATATTCAAGAAGAAATACCAAGTAAGCATTTGCATATAGAGACTTGGAGAACAGATGAAAGATGTTGGCTAGAAATACAAAAACTGAGTTATCTTGATAGAGGTGGGAATTAAAATGGAGGGTATGGATGGAAAGAGTTTAGAGTGAGAACAGAATGTTGTACATAACAAAGAAATGCTAACGGTACATAGTGTTAAGTTTAGGCTAAACTGAGAAGTAAGCAAAATTTTCAACTTTCTACCCTAACCTCTCCATCTTTCTCAAATGTCCTCCCCTCGTCTTGACAGCCCTTACAAGTTGTTCAATGAATTAATATTGCTCCTATCTGCCTTATTAAACAAGGATTTATTTTTTATTTTTGGTAGCACTACGTGGATTGTGGGATCTTAGTTCCCCACCAGGGATTGAACCCAGGCCATGGCAGTGAAAGCAATGAGGTCTAACCACTGGACCACCAGGGAATTCCCAAGCAAGGATTTACTGACCAAATTCTATAACCAGAGACTATTCTGTATGCTAAACAACCAGCAGTGAATAAGATAGACATATTCTCTGCTCTCATGAGACTATATATCATATAGTGAAAAAGCTAAGCAGCTAACTAAAACAGGCGACATGATAGGATGAGATCGAATGATTACCTTGGCTTGGGTGGTAAGGGATGGCCTCACTGAAGACATAACATTTAAACTGAGATTTTAAGGATAAAAGGGAGGTTGCCATTGAGTCATCATGCAGAAGAATATTTCATATAAATTTCACCACCTTACAGACACAAGCCTGTGAGCTCAAGTAGCAGAGAGAAGGGCTCTGTGAAGAGTGGTAGGAGATAAATTTAAAGGGGGTAGTTGAAGACCTAAATATGAAAGGCTTTGTAAGCCAGAGGAAGAAGTATGGTAATAAATAGGTACAACAGTAAGACACTGGAGAGTTTTAAGCAAGAGATTGACAAGATCCAATTTGTGTTTTAAAAATATCACTCTGGTTGTTTTATGCGTAGTATATTACAGCAAAGATAGAACAGAAGCAGGAAGACCAATTAAAAAGTTAGTGCTATAATACAGATAGAAAGGATGATAACTTGTACAATATCAGGAGTATATAGTGTAAACAGAGAGAACTGAAGAGTTTTTCACATAGTATGGAGGTAGAGCCAAAATAACAAACTGAAGAATTAGATGAAGAAAAGAGAGAAATAAAAGATGACTCTCAGATTTTGGACCTAAGTTAGCATGAGTGATGACATAGGCTGAGATATGGAATACTGAGGGAAAAGCAGATTTAGGGTTGAGAAATCAAGAGTTCTTAAAAAAACTTACAAACAATTACAAAGAAGCATTATTTTTTTTTTTTACAGATCACTACATATTCATGTAGAAAATACAGTCTGGTGTTTTTTTAGAAAGTCAAAGACGGAGATAGAGGTTTTGATGTCAGGGCACAAAGACAGAACTGAAAAGCATGGGACATGATGAGGTACAGTGTATGAATCCAGAACAGAAAATGGTATGGGTACAGAGAAAGAGCCTGGGAAGAAAACTGAAATTGGGCAACTGATGGTATTAGAGGAAACTGGGGGAGTGTGGTATTGCATAAGCCACAAGAGGAAAAGTTCTTAAAATGAAGGGAGTGGTCATCTATGCCCAATGTTGCACAAGTAAATAAAGGTAATAACAAGAGGTAGCTGGTGGTGACAACCTTGTCTCTACTTTTCCCACAAATACTTCATATTCTAGTTACTTGGTGATACAGCTTTCACTGAATTTACCTGATTTGTGTAATACTCTCTCAAACTCTCCCATTTTGACTAGTTACCTAGTCCACTAAATTAAGCTATGCAACATGAAGACTGAAAAAATAAAATAAGAACAATTCGAGATTTAACAAACGTTCTTGTTTCTCAAGCAATATCGTCCCTTCGTCCCGACCTCTGGACTGCTTTCAGTGTGAAAGATCCCTCATTAAATAAACAATGAAAAAAAAGATTTCAAAAATTCTTCAAGTGTCATTTTAGTTCTTAAATTTAGTACGACCCCAAGGGCTTTCCCTGATATTTCAAGGTTGTTAGCAGTTAAAATTTTCAAGTTTCAGAGATACTCATCATCCTCCATCAATCAGTACTACCCTCAAGAGTAAGAGGTAAAATTAATGAGGTTGTAATCCATGCTTGCGGCTATAGAATATGACCCCTTTCTGATTCAGAAAATTTCCTCTTTTCATAGCCATTATCAAAAACTTCACTCAAACAAATAAAAATAAATGTAGGAGAAACAAAATACCTGTTATTGTTTTGTGGATACTCCCAAGAGCCCTCCATATTTCTTCAGATTTCAAGCAAAGATGATTAGGTTCCTAACATTTACAGGCTGTGTTGTGATTGATATAGTTCATCACTGAATTGCATTTTATTTGAACTCTTACATGTATAAAGTATTTTTTATTACAATTTGCAACAAATATCACAATAAAAAGTCATGGCATGCTATAGTTGGGAAATTCTCTTTCTTTTGACTGATTCTGGCCAAACATCAAGTTGTTTAAATTTAGTTTAAATTTTATTTTTTTTATTGAGGTGAAATTAGGTAACAAAGTTGTTTTAAAATGAACAATTCAGTGACATTTAGTACATCCACAATGTTGCGCAACCACTACCTTTATCTAGTGCCAAAATATTTCCATTACTCCAAAATAAAACCATATACACATTAAGCAATTATTCCCCATTTGACCCTTCTCCCCCATTTCAGACCTTGGCAACCACCAATCTGCTCACTGTTTATACAGATTTATCTATTCTGCACATTTCATATAAGTGGAATTTTACAATATGTGACATTTTGTGTCTCAATTCTTCCACTTAGCATAATGTTTTCTAGGTATATCCACATTTTACAATGTATCAGTACTTCATTTTTTTTTACAACTGAATAATATTCCATTGTGTATTGATATATAGATATATACCACATTTTTTTTTTCATTTATCCATTGATGGACATTTGGGTTGTTTCCAACATTTTGGCTATTGTGAATGGTACATGAACATTCATGTTCAAAAACCTGTTTGCGTATATGTTTTTAATTCTTTTGGACATATATCAAGAAGTGGAATATGCTGGATTACATGGTTATTCTGTATTTAACTTGCTGAGGAACCACAAAACTGTTTTCGACGGATGAACAACTTTGCATTCCCAACACCAACGTACAGGGTTCCAATTTCTCCACATCCTTGTCAACACTTGTTATTTTTCTTTTATACTTATTGTAGCCATCCTTGTGGATGTGAAGTTTTATCTCATTATAGTTTTGATTTGCATTTCTTTAATGACTAATGATGCTGAAAATCTTTTCATGTGCTTATTGGGCATCTATATCTTCTTTGTATAGATGTCTATTTAAGTTCTTTTCCCATTTTTAAATTGGGTGGTTTAATTTTTTGTTGTGCTGTAGGAAAGTCTTTATATATTTTGGATTCCTGACCATTATCAGATATATGGCTCACAAATATTTTATCTCATTCTGTAGGTTGTGTTTGTACTTTCTTTTTTTCCCAAAACAAACAACATTTTATTCAACTATAGTTTATTCACAATGTTGTGTTAGCTTGTGTTCTCATTTTCTTGATAGTGCCCTTGATGCACAAAAGTTTTTAATTTTGATAAAATTCAATATATTTTTACTTTTGTTGTCATAGCTAAGAATTCATTACCAGATGCAAGGCCATGGAGATTTACCCCTATGTTTTCTTATAACAGTTTTACAATTTTATCACTTATATTTAACTTACTCAACTTTTCTGAGTTAATTTTTTATACAGTGTGAGGTAAGGACCTAACTTCATTGTTTTGTATGTGGATATACAGTTGTCCTAGCATCACATGTTGAAGACACTTTTTTAACTGCTGATGATCTTGGCACTTGTCAAAAATCCGTTAAGCATAGATGTATATGTTTACTTCTTTCTCTCCAACTCTATTTCCTTTTTTTCATTTCTTATGTGTAGAAACACAACTGACTTTTGTGTGTTGACTGCATATTTTACAACCTTGCAGAATTGATTCAAGGTTCAGAAAGGATTTCATGAATCTGTTTCCAGTCATTTTAAAGATGTCAAATTTACATAATTCTCTGGTTGGATTTTTCCAATGATCTATAAATAATCTGAATTACTTTCTATTATCTATAAACTAATTGTAAAGTTTAGATGGAGAGGCCAGAAGAGCCAACACAATACTGAAGGAGAAGAACAAAATTGGAGGACTGATACGACCTGATTTCAAGACTTACTTAAAAACTATGGTATTCAAGACAGTGTGGTATTGATGAAAGAACAGACAAATCAATGGAACAGAATAGAGAGCCCCAAAATAGACCTACATAAATATAGTCAACTGGTCCTTGACAAAACAGCAAAGGCAACACAATGGAGCAAAGAAAATCTCTTCAACAAATGGTGTTGGAACAACTGGAAATCCACCTGCAAAAAAATAAATCTAGACACAGACCTTAAACCCTTCACAAAAATTAACTCGAAGTGGATCACAGACCTAACTGTAAAACACAAAAATGTTAAACTCCTAGAAGACAACATAATAGAAAACCTAGATGACCTTGGCTACGGTGATGCCTTTTTAGACAAAACACCAAATATACAACCCATGAAAGAAATAATTGATAATTTGGACTTAATTAAAATGTAAAACTTCTGCTCTGCGAGAGAATATCAAGAGAATGAAAAGATAAGCCACAGACTGGGGAAAATACTTGCAAAAGATACATCTGATTAAAAAACTGTTATCCAACATACATAAAGAAATCTTAAAATTCAACAATATGAAAAACAACCCACTTAAAAAATGAGCCATGCTAAAGGAAAAAAAAAAAATGGACCAAAGATCTTAACAAACTCTTCACCAAAAAAAGATACACAGATGGCAAATAAGCATATAAACAGGTGCTCCGTATCATAAGTCACCAGAGAAATGAAAATTAAAACAACAATGAAATAACAATGAGATACAACTACTAGCATGGGCAAAATCCAGAACACTGACAACCACCAAATGCTGACAAGGATGTGGAGCAACAGGAGCTCTCATATAATGCTGGTGGGAATGCAAAATGGTACAGCCATTTCAGAAGACACTTGGAAGGTGCTTACAAAAGTAAATATATTCTTACCATATGATTCAGCAATTGTGCTCCAGTATTTACTTAAAGGAACTGAAAACTTTTGTCCACATAAAAACCTGCACACAGATGTTTACAGAAGTTTCACTTATAATTGTCTAAACTTGGAAGCAACCAAATCCTTCAGTTCCTGAATGGATGAATAAACTGTGATACATCTAAACAATGGAATATTATTCAGCACTAAAAAGGAATGACCTATCAAGCTATGAAATGACATAAAAGAAACTTAAATACATATTACTAAGTGAAAGAGGCCAATCTTAAAAAGCTACATACTGTATGTTTCCAATTATATAAGATTCTGGAAAAGTAAGAATTGTGGAGGTAGTAAAAAGATTAGTGTTTGCCACTGGGGAATTGGGGGAGGGTGGAGGGACACAGTGGAGATGAACAATCAGAGCACAGAGAATTTTGGGGGCAATGAAAATGCTTTGTATGATGTATGATTATGGATATATGTCATTGTACATTTGCCCAAAGAATGTAGGATACCAAGAGTGAACTTAAAGGTAAACTATGCACTGAGTGATTACGCTTTGTCAATGTGGGATCATCCTTTGTAAAAAATGTACCATTCTGGTGAGTGATATTGATAAGGGGGGAGGATATTTATGTCTATAAGCAGGGAATGAGAAATCCTGTACCTTTCTCTCAATTTTATTGTAAACCTAAACTGCTCTAAAAAGTAGTTTTTTTTTAAAAAAAGAACACTTCAAGAATCTTTCTAAATCACTTGCTGAAGCCTAAATATGTCATCCTTAATATATTTACTGACCATCTGTTTAGTAATCCTATCAAGGAAAGAAATAAACTATATCCATCATGACTTGTTCTAAATGAATACATGCTGATACTTCATGATTGTTTTTTCCCTAGGTGCTCAAAAACTATTCGTTTACAATGTACTCTAGAATCTTGCTGAGATAAAGTTATTAGTCTATAGTTTGTGAGATATGCTGTCTTTTTCCTTTTGAGAATAAGAACTTCTTTCTAGCTAATAGCCATAGTCAGGGAGAAGATGAAGAGAATTAAGAAATGTTTAATAAGATTTATTGCAGAAAATGAAAATTTTTAAATATAGTGCATAGAATTATATTGGAAAGGAAGGGTGAAGTTATATGACCCTGAGAAGGAGGAAGGGAACTTAAACTTTCACCAAGAGAATAAAGGATAGAGAATGATGACAGGAAAAGGAGAAAGAAAAGAATGTAACAATAAGTATAAGAGATTGATCCCAAAGAAGGAGAAGACACATTCTGGAAAGAAAAAGAAAAAGAAACAAAGAGCATGCTCACCAAATACTGGCAAGCTCCAAAAGAAAGTGAGAACTTGAAGCATTTGACAGCATTCTGAGATGTTACACAAAAGTTTAAAGTATTCTCAACAAACTGAATTAGAATGAAAGATCCAAGTTAAGAGACTTACAAAACTACAGCTCAGGACCCACTCTTGACAATTCACGTGTGTCTAATGAAACCAGGGATGGCACATGGAGGCCAAGATGGTGGACTAAGACAAGGTAATTGTGATTCATTCCAATTCCCCCACCCTATAAACTCTACTAAAACTGACAGTGATCCCTTACATAGCACATAACGCCGTGCCCTTGAGTCTTCAGATGGATTACTTTCTTTAATACTCACAACAATTAAGTTCTACTGCTATACTCATTTTGTCAATAGATAAATTGAAATTGACAGAGATTAAGTAATTTGCCCCAAATCACACAGCTAGCACGTGGTGGAAATGGCATATTAATTTCAATTCTGTTACTTCACAGCCTAATTTCTTAACCAGTAAGTTTGTAACCAAGGGTTATCCCACTTGATTTGTCATGATTGCTCCTCTTAAAAGTTAGATATAGCCAAATATAAGTTTGAAAAAAATTTTTTTTTCTGGATATACAGAAACAAAAAAAGTGCTTAAAGTAATTCAGGGCTGAATTATCAGGAGATGAAATTGTCACACTTACCTTCTGTTCAACAGGATCATGCAGTGCAGTGCCCGGGCTGATACTCAGAAGCCAGAAGCTAATTCCTTTATCATTTAGGCACACCAGTATCTCAGGCTCAAAGCGGGGTTCTTCCTGTATGTAAAATGATACACATGGTTAGTCTCAGCTCCTGTGTTTTTGCATTGTTCTCATCCCTAAGTGTAATAGAACATAAAATATTTTGTTAACGGCAGCTATGTTTCATTCAATCCAATTCTGAACTGAGTCAGCAAAATTATTCCAAGCCTGACATGTTCAATGCTGTTACAGTTGTATTCCAGGGGGAATTTGGCTACACTGGAAGGTACCCAAACGGGGAGGCCAGAGCAGGGTAGTGTTGTCTGATGCTCCCAATTGAGCCAGGGACTTAAGCAGCCAATGAACTATAAAAAGATTGAAGCAGAGAAGCTAGTAGGACAAATCTAATCTAGATTCCTTAAAGCAGATATGAGAAGAGATAGAAGCCCAAAGGAGCAGATGCCAAAGTCAATTCCTTCATGACGTTCTGACATAAAACTGGTTTACTGCAACTTTCTTTAGAAAAGTGACTCAATCTCATAAAAACATTTAGTGTTAGCCATTTGGAATGAAAGTATGCATATATTTCACCAGTCAGCTCTTTGGGTTTAACTGATGATGATCAAACCCTAGATTTGCTTTCATTCTGACATACAAAGTTTGGATATTAACCTGAAGCTCAAAATCCCTTTCTAGACTGGACCTACAAAATTGGACTGGATCATTTTCAACGGCTATTTGTTTTTTCTGGCTAGACTCATGGTCCAACGTGTTTTTTGTTGGTGAGGGAATACCAAAAGTACAGACTTTCCTGAGGAATTTGGCCATTTAGCTTCCGATTCTTTGCCAGAATTTAAGCATGTTAAAGATAGGGATAAACGGGATGCAAAAAGTGAAAAAAAGAAATAGCAGAAATTTTTAAAACTAGGAAAGGGACAATTGAATTCTTTTGGTGTATCAAGTGAAGACCTTACAAAGACAACAGCAAGAAAATAAAAGTTTTGTAAGCAAGATGTTTTACAAAATTTATATGCTTTAATTTAGGTTACTGATTAAAATTGACGATTAAAAACAATATGAGACCAAATATTCCCTGAAATTGAACAGTGAAATATGACAGTAGTGAATTTTTGACATGTCAGATCAATTTTCTTGCTTCTCTTTGATGAGCAAGATGGTCATTATAAGATTCTTCAAAATGGAATAAAAATGACAACTGGATAAGACTGATTAAATATTACTGCCAGATTGATATTAGACAAGAAAAGTCAAAAGCAGAACCGTGAACATTTCCTGAGCATGTGCCATACCTATTGTTTTATCTCATCTCTACCTGGAAGAGGTAGTGAGTTAGTGTAAAATTGTTTCTAAACCAGTATAAAGAGGGCAGGTAGGTCTGGCAGCACCACGAGGAAAAGGAACCTGGGAATGCTTGGATAAGGTAATGGGCTCTGGTCTAGACACTGTTAAACTCAATTTGGCAGTACCGTACTGTATTTGACTTGAGACTTAGTTAAAATGCTGCAGTGGGTGGTTCTGAAAATAAAAATCCAGTTAAACCATCTGGCTCTTCAGTTATGCAAAATATAAAACAATTTGCCTAGATTCCCCTCTTTCCATCACTCCCTGTTGACTTGCATCGCTAGATTCTATTTTGGGCATTTTTATTATTCAGAAAAATATTTGAGCATGCTGACTCCCCCTCCACCAATTGACTTTGACAGCAAAGCTTTTCAAAGCATTAACAGTCACGGATAAATTATCTTTGGAAAAATAAAAACACAGTCATTAGACCAAATGATATTTTATATACTTCATTTTACTATCACATGGTTTTATTTTTTGAAATGAGGTTATATATAGATGTAATTTACTTAGTGCTTCAGTGGCTGGTTTCTAAAGTTTTGTAAGCTATCAAACCATTATCTGACCTACTCAAATACTAAACCTTCTAAAATGGAAAACAGCCAATCATGAAGTGACAACAATACAGAGCAACAAAACGTATTCGGGTACAAATTTATATTTAATGGATATAAACCTCAATGGTTTTGGAACTGAATGCTAAATATAGTTAATCTAATTTACTAACAATCTCCTTTAAAGCAATCTATACCTTCTCAGAAAATTAAATACGCTATTACACATATTATTTTTGGAATGCAGATTTTCTTCTTTGGGAAGTATATCTAGAAAAATACACATATAAGGTTAATCAATATATGAAAAACAGAAATGTGTAGTTTATGAAATCAGCCTTTTATTTTTGGCAAGTGTGTCTTGGCTTATAAACACTAAAACATCTAATATTAGTAATATTCAAAGAATTATACAGCTATACAATGATACTTCCTAAAATAATCAACTTGAAAAAATTACAAAGAATTTCAATTACTCAGTATTTCTGAGGCAATTGAAATATATGCATATCTATACACTGTTGGTAAGAGGGTAAAGCAGTAGGAAATTTCTGGAGTGTTATTTGATAATATAAAAACACTTAAAAATAGACTTACCCTTTGACCCAGAAATTTTCATGTCTAATAGTTTATTCTAAGGACATAATTGGAATAGTGTACAAATGTTATATATATATATACGTGTGTGTATATATATCTACACACACATACATATATATATACATATACATCTTGCATATATATATACAGAAAGGTAAGTGCTTTATTATGTGTATATATATCACATATATAGTGTGTGTGTACATATATATGTGTATATATCAAGGCAGAACTTTATTTTTAAGACTGGGAACAAACTAAGCATAAATAAATGTGGTTATGCATGATATTTCCAAAGACTACAGTGTTATGAAGCTAGAAAAAAAAATCATTTAAATTTATTTTTATTAACATGGCAATTTGATGATTATAGTATTAAGAAAAAGGACATTTATGACATTTGACTGGCATGACAGTGGTTTCTGTTTCTGTGTGTGTGAATGTATTAAAATGTGGGAGGGGACAGAAGAACAAGAATGGTGGCATGCTGAAGCTGCGTGATGGGTTCATGACAGTGCATCACACTCACCCTTCTATTTTTGTGCGTTTGAAAAGTTTTCAGAGCATTTCTTTTTTTAAACACACAAGATTTCATGCTACTTTTTAACAGTAATATCTTTGAGTGGTGGTACTGTGACATTTCTTCACTCTTTTTTGCTTATCAGTGAACACATATTACTCAGTTAATATTTAAAAAATAAAAATGAACAAAAATTAAATCTACAGAAAAACATGCTTTGCTTGTTGTTTCCTCAATTCTGCACTCCACCCAAGTGTTGCTGACAGTGCCACCTTCTCTCTCAAACCACTTGCCGGCCAAAGCCAATTCTTACTTCGGGCTAAATGGGTACAGTATGTTGTACCTCAGAAAACCTTTGGTTCTGCATCAGTCTCTTTGCTGCTGCTGGACTCGTACACCTATCGCCAGTCTCCTGCTGTTCTTGTTCTTGCTATCACCCTGAACCGATACTCAAGTCCCAGAAATCTCCCTGGGCTGAGCTCTTTCTTTCTCTCATTATTCTGATTTGCATTTATGTGTACACGGACCTACATGTCTGCCTGCTCCTCCTGACCACAGTCAATCTTCGTCCTCACAAATCTATCCTCACACCTGTCCTCTGGCCTTCTGCTCTGGCCTTTGCCCTTTGCCTCCCTAGATTCATGGCATCATTTGGTTTTCCTCCTGTTAGTTATCTTTACACATCTGATTTCCATGGCATATTGTTAACATCAGTTCTGTACCCTGCCCAAACCAACCACCTCCATGCACACTGCCCAACTCTGGTGCTACCTAAGTAGGAAATGAAACACATCTTAGCAGAGAAAATTAGGTGCATCAGTTATCAATGAGTTGATCTTGAATTGCTGACACTTCTATATTGTCAGAGATGAGATATGTGACTGTAGGGAAAGCTGGACTCTGGAGCTAGACCACCTGGACTTAAACTCAGCATCTGCAGCTCAGTAGCTATGGAACCTTAGACAAATTAAGTGCTTCAGTGTTACCATCTGTAAAATGGGAGTAATAATGGCTGGCTGGGAGGATTAAATGAGTGAATATACATAAACCCTTTAGAACAACACAACACACAGAAATATTAAATTAGCATTTGTTCTTATTACTAACTCTAACATTTATTTTTAGATCCTCTGAACATTGTAATTACTAAACAAATACTTGTGGGAAGAATTTAGAATGAATATTAAATAACAAAAGAATAACAAAAGCACAAAATTATGTCTTGTATGAATGTGTGAATATATTCACTCCTTTAGTAAATACTGATTGAACTTCTATGATGAAGCAGCCACTGTGCTAGATACCGGGCAAAAGACTGAGAATAAGACAAATGAAGCCTTTGTCTTTACGGCACTTACAGTGTAATGGAAGTTAAATTTGAATTGATGAATGAATTTATCAATGGCTATGTGGATGCCAAAGAATGGGATTGTAACCTTCTTTCTGAAGTAGCTTTTTCTTTGTCAAATAAGTAAAACCATCACTAGGTACGCAACTACTATAAAAATTTTGTTTCTGTTCTTTTTGACCTTGAAAGGTGATTGATGACTGTATTTGTTAATCAAGATAAAGGTTGCTTACTCATTTTATAAGATTAGATCCAGTTTTAATTATATAAAGGACTGAACAGAATTAAACTTACTGCACATCAACACAGCAAAAATAGGCCTGATAAAATATTCACGTTTTTTGTTTTTTTCCTTATTTTTCCACAAGGAAAAATGGCTTTATTATTTTTATTGTATGTTTTTACAATGCATGTCTGATGAAGCTTTCAATAATACATAAAAGGATAAAGTAAAACATAAAGGAAATCCAGTGCCCTGAGATAACCACCATTAA
Organism: Orcinus orca; assembly: GCF_937001465.1. Taxonomy (NCBI): domain Eukaryota; kingdom Metazoa; phylum Chordata; class Mammalia; order Artiodactyla; family Delphinidae; genus Orcinus; species Orcinus orca. The sequence continues at coordinate 72,188,533 of NC_064567.1, forward strand.
TATTTTGTGAGAGTCTTTTCATGAATCTCTTCATGCATTCATATGAATCTACATTAATAGGACCATATTATAAATGATGTTTTCGTCATCACAACATTTCCTTCCTCCCTCTCTTCTTCCTTCAATTTTTGCCTCTATAAACAAAGTTGAAGTAACATTACATGTGAATATTGCATACTGGTGCTTTCATTTCTGTAGGTTAAATTCTAAAAGTAGGATTTTGAAGCCAACGTGCCCATCAGTTTTAATTTTTACAAATACTGCCCAACTGCTTTCCAGAATAGTCATATTAACTGGCAGCAGTTTGAGGGTTCTCATCACTCCTGTCTTACCAACATTTGGTATTTTCAGGCTTTTACACTTTGTAACAGTTTAGTAGATATAATAATATCTCATTTTAATTAAGATTTCCATTTCCCTGATTTGCTCTTCTCTGGATTGCCTTTACATATTTAGGGATTAATTGGACATTCTAAATATAAGTGCTTTAGTCTTTCATAAATTCTATAAAAATTCACTGTTTTTCTCTTCTAAGGCTGGTTCTCTTTTTTCTTCTTATTCTCTCTGTTTAAAATATTATTAGAGGTAAATTTAAGAAAACTGAAATTGTATCAAGTATCTTTTCCGACCACAACACTATGAGACTAGATATCAATTACGGGGAAAAAATCTGTAAGAAATACAAACACATGAAGGCTAAACAACACACTACTTAATAACCAAGAGATCACTGAAGAAATCAAAGAGGAAATCAAAAAATACCTAGAAACAAATGACAATGAAAACACAATGACCCAAAACCTATGGGATGCAGCAAAAGCAGCTCTAAGAGGGAAGTTTATAGCTATACAAGCCTACCATAAGAAACAAGAAACATCTCAAATAAATGACCTAACCTTACACCTAAAGCAATTAGAGAAATAAGAACAAAAAACCCCCAAAGTTAGCAGAAGGAAAGAAATCATAAAGATCAGAGCAGAAATAAATGAAAAAGAAATGAAGGAAACGATAACAATGATCAATAAAACTAAAAGCTGGTTCTTTGAGAAGATAAACAAAATTGATAAACCATTAGCCATACTTATCAAGAAAAAAGGGAGAAGACTCAAATCAACAGAATTAGAAATGAAAAAGGAGAAGTAACAAATGACACTGTAGAAATACAAAGGATCGTGAGAGATTACTACAAGTAACTCTATGCCAATAAAATGGACAACCTGGAAGAAATGGAGAAATTCTTAGAATTGCACAACCTGCCAAGACTGAACCAGGAAAAAATAGAATATACGAAGAGACCAATCACAAGCACTGAAATTGAAACTGTGATTAAAAATCTTCCAACAAACAAAAGCCCAAGACCAGATGGCTTCACAGGCAAATTCTATCAAACATTTAGAGAAGAGCTAACACCTATCCTTCTCAAACTCTTCCAAAATACAGCAGAGGGAGGAACACTCCAAATTCATTCTATGAGGCCACCATCACTCTGATACCAAAGCCAGACAAAGATATCACAAAGAAAGAAAACTACAGACCAATATCACTGATGAACATAGATGCAAAAATTCTCAATGAAATACTAGCAAACAGAATCCAACAGCACATTAAAAGAATCATTCACCATGATCAACTGGGGTTTATCCCAGGAATGCAAGGATTCTTCAATATATGCAAATCAATCAATGTGATACACCATATTAACAAATTGAAGGAGAAAAACCATATGGTCATCTCAATAGACGCAGAGAAAGCTTTTGACAAAATTCAACACCCATTTATGATAAAAACCCTCCAGAAAGTAGGCATACAGGGAACTTTCCTCAGCATAATAAAGGCAATATATGACAAACCCAGAGCCAATGTCGTCCTCAATGGTGAAAAACTGAAAGCATTTCCACTAAGATCAGGAACAAGACAAGGTTGCCCACTCTCACCACTATTATTCAACATAATTTTGGGAGTTTTAGCCACAGCAATCAGAGAAGAAAAAGAAATAAAAGGAATCCAAATCAGAAAAGAAGAAGTAAAGCTGTCACTGTTCGCAGTCGACATGATACTATACATAGAGAATCCTAAAGATGCTACCAGAAAACTACTAGAGCTAATCAATGAATTTGGTAAAGTAGCAGGATACAAAATTAATGTACAGAAATCTCTGGCATTCCTATACACTAATGATGAAAAATCTGAAAGTGAAATTAAGAAAACAATCCCATTTACCACTGCAACAAAAAGAATAAAATATCTAGGAATAAACCTACCTAAGGAGACAAAAGACCTCTATGCAGAAAAGTATAAGACACTGATGAAAGAAATTAAAGATGATACAAATAGATGGAGATATATACCATGTTCCTGGATTGGAAGAATCAACATTGTGAAAATGACTCTACTACCCAAAGCAATCTACAGATTCAATGCAATCCCTATCAAACTATCACTGGCATTTTTCACAGAACTAGAACAAAAAATTTCACAATTTGTATGGAAACACAAAAGACCCCGAATAACCAAAGCAATTGTGAGAAAGCAAAACGGAGCTGGAGGAAACAGGCTCCCTGACTTCAGACTATACTACAAAGCTACAGTAATCAAGACAGTATGGTACTGGCACAGAAACAGAAATACAGATCAATGGAACAGGATAGAAAGCCCAGAGATAAACCCACGCACATATGGTCACCTTATCTTTGATAAAGGAGGCAAGAATATACAGTGGAGGAAAGACAGCCTCTTCAATAAGTGGTGCTGGGAAAACTGGATAGGTACATGTAAAAGAATGAAATTAGAACACTCCCTAAAACCATACACAAAAATAAACTCTAAATAGATTAAAGACCTAAATGTAAGGCCAGATACCATCAAACTCTTAGAGGAAAACATAGGCAGAACACTCTATGACATAAATCACAGGAAGATCCTTTTTGACCCAACTCCTAGAGAAATGGAAATAAAAACAAAAATAAACAAATGGGATCTAATGAAACTTAAAAGCTTTTGCACAGCAAAGGAAACCATAAACAATACGAAAAGACAACCCTCAGAATGGGAGAAAATATTTGCAAATGAAGCAACTGACAAATGATTAATCTCTAAAACATACAAGCAACTCATGCAGCTCAACAGCAAAAAAACAAACAACCCAATCCAAAAATAGGCAGAAGACCTAAATAGACATTTCTCCAAAGAAGATATACAGATTGCAAACAAACACATGAAAGAATGCTCAACATCATCAATCATTAGAGAAATGCAAATCAAGACTACGAGATACCATCTCACACCGGTCAGAATGGCCATCATCAAAAGATCTACAAACAATAAATGCTGGAGAGAGTGTGGAGAAAAGGGAACCCTCTTACACTGTTGGTGGGAATGTGAATTGATACAGCCACTATGGAGAACAGTATGGAGGTTCCTTAAAAAAGTAAAAATAGAACTACCATACGACCCAGCAATCCCACTACTGGGCATATACCCATGTATCCTGAGATAACCATAATTCAAAAAGAGACATGTACCAAAATGGTCATTGCAGCTCTATTTACATTAGCCAGGACATGGAAGCAACCTAAGTGTCCATCCACAGATGAATGGATAAAGAAGATGTGGTACATATATACAGTGAAATATTACTCAGCCATAAAAAGAAACGAAATTGAATTATTTGTAGTGAGGTGGATGGACATACAGTCTGTCATACAGAGTGAAGTATGTCAGAAAGAGAAAAACAAATACCGTATGCTAACACATATATATGGAATCTAAGGAAAAAAGAAAAGGTCATGAAGAACCTAGGGGCAAGACGGTAATAAAGACACAGACCTACTAGAGAATGGACTTGAGGATATGGGGAGGGGGAAGGGTAAGCTGTGTCAAAGTGGAGAGTGGCATGGACATATATACACTACCAAACGTAAAATAGATATAGCTAGTGGGAAGCAGCCGCATAGCACAGGGAGATCAGCTTGGTGCTTTGTGACCACCTAGAGGGGTGGGACAGGGAGGGTGGGAGGGAGGGAGATGCAAGAGGGAAGAGATATGGGGACATATGTATATGTATAACTGATTCACTTTGTTATAAAGCTGCAACTGACACATCACTGTAAAGCAATTATCCTTTAATAAAGATGTTAAAAATAAAATACTATTAGAGACAGAGCTTTTCACTCAATCCTTTCTATCACTTAACCTCTCTTTCGATTTTCAGTCTTATTGGTCTCTCTGTGATATTTCTGTGTAATCTCTTCAGATAAGCAGTTCACTAATTTCTTCTTCACTTACTCCTAAGCAAGAATACCACCTCAACTAAGTTTCTCGTTTCAATCCCGTACTCGTTTCTAGTAGAGTTACTTGATTTTTTTTCAGATCGACTAGTTGATTTTGATAGACTTTTGTTTTTTTCTTATTACTTTTATAATACCCACTCTGATTCCATCAACCTTATTGGGTGTACTTATTTTATAGTCTGTATATCTGATCATTCAAAATTGGCAGTCTATGTCCATCTGATTTTGCAGAGTTCTTTTTGTTTGTAGTTGTAGTATTTTGTTATTATTATCTACCAGAGTGGAATCTTAAATATTCTAGGTATATGGTCATAACATTAGTGTATAGAGATAATTTTTATTTTTTCCAATATTTATACCAGTTTTTCATATTTCTTGACTAACTACATTAACTAATAGTTCCAAAACAATGTTGAATGTTACTGAAAATTGTAGCATTCCTGTCTTAGTTCTGATAGTTTTTCTATTTAATTATGTCTACCTCCCCCATTACAAATGCTGAATGCTAACAAACTTGGTACATAAACAGCCAAAGTTCATCAAGAACTCAAAACCCACAAAATGCAAACAAAAATGTACATTTATTATCCAACGATCATTTTCAATATATTATATATGCAAGGTATTATTTGGACACCTCTAAAAAGAACAAAGAAAACATACTGAAAAATACATAAAGGATTAAAAAGGTGTTAAGTATTTCTCTTACCCAAACTCCCACAAAAAGTATAAAAAAGATTTAAAGGACATAGTGCACAAGGATAAAGACAATATGAGAAGGAAGTGACTACAACATGGTTTTGGAAACTAGGAAGCAGGTGGGTGGCTAGTGTGTTTGTTTCCTATGATTGCTTTTAACAATTACAACAAACTTGATGGCTTAAAACAACATACACTTATTCTCAGGTACCTTGACAGTGGAGCTATTTGGTGGGGTGGAAATCAAGAGAATTGGTTAGCCATGGGAGAAATCATGAGATTCCTCAGATCATCTTCCCAAACATTGGCAGTCAGATCACAGCCCCTCCCCTCTAATGTGGTGGACTCAGGGACACTGAACATTGCTAAGAAAATGACACTACATGGAAAATAAAGAGTATTCATTAATTATCATTGAAATCCAGAAAACTTTTCCCAGTTTGCCCTAAAAACACTTATTCATAGGCTGATACATCCCAGACAGGAGGATGAATGAACATTCTCTGAAGAAATATACAAGAATAGAACAGCAGATATTGACAAGTGCGGATCTTCAGGTAAAACCAAATTAAGTACTACACAGTCAATTCTACCAGTAGGTAAGACCCACATATTCATACATACCTTCAATCAATTTTTAATATCTATTTCTTAAGTCTGAATGTAAAGTCATATAAAACCAGGCATCTGAAGAAAGCCTCTAACATAAAGAATAAAGATGAAAGTAAACAAAAGTAACAACTGCTATATTTAAAATGGATAACCAACAAGAACCTACTGTATAGCATAGGGAACTCTGCTCAATATTATGTAACAACCTAAATGGGAAAAGAATTTGAAAAAGAATAGATACATGCATATGCATAACTGATTCACTTTGCTGTACACCTGAAACTAACACAACATTGTTAATCAATTATACTCCAATATAAATAAAATAAAACAAAAATAAAATAAAATAAAATAAAATAAAATAAAATAAAATAAAACAAAAATAAAATAAAACAAAAGGATCTCAGCAAAGAAGAAGAGCAGAAGACTTTTTTTTAAACTGGCACTTTAGATCTTCAGATAGGTTAGGGTTATTGTACTCATAAAATGAGATCATGAGGTAATTTTTTTTAATGTCATGCACAGAAAAACTAAAATCTTGGAAAGTAAAATTATGACAGTATAAGAAAGTCCAATAGAAAGGTTACAGACAAAGTTGAAGAAACCTCTCAGAAAGCAGGGGAAAAAAAAGGAATAGAAAAGACTAGAATATAGTTCCAGGACTTAAAACATTGTACATTTAGAATTCCAGAAAGAAAAATGAAACAAGATGAAGAAAGGAAATTTATCAGAGAAAATGTTTAAAAATTCTTCCAAGTTGAACCATATGAATTTCCACATTGAGAGGGCTCATCAAGTGCTCAGCACAAGGTTACATAAGAACTACACAAAAGCATATCACTGTGAAATTTCAGAACACATGGGGACAAAGAGAAGATTCTAGAACCTTTCCAAGAGGAGTAAAAAGAGCCTACATTCAGGAATCAGAATGATATCAGGTTTCTCAAGAAATGCTGGAAGCTAGAACACAGTGGAGGAATGCCTTCAAAATTCTCAGAGAATTTTCAACTAAGAATTGTATATCCAGTCAAGATACTAAATGAAGTAGACTATCCCAAGTTAAAGACATGCAAATTTGCAGTAATCTTACCACCCACCCATGCATTCTATCTCAGAAAGGTGCAAGAGAATATAATCAACTAAGATGAAGAGGCTAACTAAGAAAGAAGAAAGGAGGGGACCCAAAAAACAAAAGATCCATAAAAAAGATTCCCTACAAAACAAAAATGAAAAGAATTCCCCCAAATATGGTGATGGGACATCTAGGACAGTTTTTCTCAACTGAGAGTGATTTTGTCTCCCAGGGGACATTTGACAATGTCTGGAGACAATGTAATATAACAAGTGGGGCAGTGGGCAGAGTGCTACTGTCATCTAGTGGATAGAGGCCAGAGATGCTGCTAAACATTCTACAGTGTACAGGACAGCTACCTACAACAAATAACCATCCAGCTCAAAATATCAGTAGTGCCAAGGAAGTTAAGAAACCCAGTCCTAAGCTAACAGCTGTGAAGCAGGGTGAAACAGGAACAAGGGCAACTTAAACAAAGATTTTGAATTCATTCTGTGGTCAGTTTAGAACCACTGACATATTAGAGCTCAGCCTTAGAAGGTAACGTTTGACATATAAAATTATGATATAATGTGAGTAATGTAGTTATAGAGGTGTGCAGGAAGTACTTGGGGACTCGAGACATTTTCCTTGACTCTGTCACATTACTAATTTTTTGCCTAATATGAAAGACTCTTCATGATCTTGCCACAAACTACCCTTGCAACTTTATGTCCTGTTAGCTTCTTCCACTTTACAATTTGTGATGTTCTGAACACTCGTCACTTTAATTCTCTATTTGTTGCACATGTTCTTTCCTCTTGAACTTCTCTACCTTGTCCTCGCAAGGTATTAATGACTAATTTCCAAAACCAAGCTCCAAAAGTCAATAAAGCAGGAAACAATTAAAAATGAATAAATGGCCCCTAAATATCAGTCCATTCTTACTAAATTTTGAATAATATATATTCATCATATAAACAACTGATGAATGTATTAGTTAAGGTAATGCCAGGTACTGTAATCAACAACCCCCCAAATGTACAATAGCACAAGCAGAGCAGAAGTTTCTTGTTCACTCACATAAAACCCAAATACCAGATTAGTAAGAACTCCCCCTTCCAGTAGTGATTTAGAGTTCCAGGCACCTTCTATTTTATACTGCTGCCTTCTTGGCTTCTAATTTCAGTGTGTTCATCAGCATTAAATGGGTGGATGGGTAAAAGCGAGCAGAATAATATATAGGAGGTTTTGATGATCTAGGCCGCTACGTGGCACACATCACTCACACTGCATAGGGCAAAACTCAGCCATGTGGCCATACAGTAAAGGGAGGCTGGAAAATATCGTCTACCTGCACGCCCAAGAAGAGGAAATGGCTGCTGAATAGACAGCCCATCTCCGCTATTGTGTGGTTCTGAAAACGTTCTTATGTTCATAAAAAAACAAAAATACAACAAGATTTGGTTATTTATAAGGTACATATGTATTAATTATCATACAGCTATTGAAATCACAGAACAGAATGACAGTGAATAGAAACATTAAGATAGAAACATGAAAGCATAGGCAAGGTCTTTGAATTTCACGGTAATAAAGGTCAGAGGAGCAAATCCTGTCAGTTTCATACCAGGGGCTGTTGTAAAGAGAGGGTATCAAGGGGTGAGCTAAACATTGCCACAGGCAGCAAAGAAGACACTGTTCTTTTCCCTGTGAGTCAGAAGAGTTAGAAGAGCTCTATTGGTTATCAAAAGAGAAAAGAAAGAAAAGCTGGAGAGCTAGTTTTGTCAAAGAGGTGAAAAAGATGCAAAGATGGCTTGGAAAAAATAGAAATGCTGAAGGGAAATTGTTCTTAATATACGAGATTTCTTGATGCAGCGTTGAGTGGGTTAGTTGAACTGTATGAAAAATGACTGCAGAATGGGGTAGGCGGGGATTCTGTGTGAGGCTCTTATTAAGGCGATCATTTGCTTCACTGGGTTGGAGGCAATGATGGAAAAGAAGGCAAGAGTAATTTACCTTTATCTTACTATTTAATCACATGACCTTTTACTGTGACCTTTAGGCTAGGTATTTTGCTAATAACTGAACCCTTACAACAGCACACTGAGATGGATGCTACTATCTCACTTTTTTTTGCAGGAAGAAAATGAGTTGCCACATGTCACATAGGTAGATAAGAGGTTAAGTTAAAATTCAAATCTTGGACAGACTACCTACAGAGTCCCTTCAACATTTCCTCAAACTCACAGCTATCTTTCTTGTTGTTGCTTATCTGTTGATCTGCGTTTTTTTTTTAATCAAGTCTATCAATTAAGTTATAGTAAACATTATACCTAAATGTTAGCGTTTAAGTAAATGTGGTTGCAATGTTTAATTAAAATACCATAAAATTTATATACTATGAAATTACTTTTCATTGTTCACGAAAATGATGACTTTCAATCCAATGACTTAAATGTGGGCTTTAGTGGTAATTTTTAAGAAGAAAACAGGAATGATGAAGTAGAAAATAAATTAAATGGTTTCTTGAAGTTTTTTCTGGCTCTAGCATCCTAGGTTTAAACTTAAGATTTTTAAGTGAAAATATGTCTTTAAAATTCTCTCGGCAAATTTAATTTGGGGTACAATAGTGGTCACACACAATTTAAATTGTAAATTTTAAAAACTCCACTAAAAATAGATACTATTAGCAACCTCAACTGTGTAAAGAGTCCTGAGAATTGTCATTAGAACATATTCATTTTAAGAAATATTTTTATGAAGCAATTAATTTGGGAAGGTGTCACAACTAACATTTAATTGCTACTACATATTTAGGAAATTTCACTCTTTCCTTCCTTTTACAGATGTTAGCAAAATGTCAGTAGATAAATATGTGTTAAGAAACTCTACACTCTAAGGAAAACTGGAATTTAAAGTGCGTCTCCTAAGCCTCTCATATTTGGAATATCCTTTCACCTGGAGAGCTACAGAAACAAGGATAGAGTTATTTGAAACGCCTGAAATATACTCTAACCACACCCATTTCTCAGCTAACAAACTTCTTTCAGATTGAAATTTGAATGTTAGTACAGTGAAACCCCTTCCTGACCTCCCAGATGGTGTCAGGTACACACTGCCAGGACCCTAAGAAAGATTCAGAAGAAAGAATATCATGACTGATTATCAGTGTCTTCTGTGAATATAACTAAAAGAATTGTTTATATGCCATAACTAACAAAGATTGTTAGGGGGAAAGAGATACTCCTAATATACCTATAATAGCAATACTTTTCTATCCATGCCAAGATGTACTTACTAGTTTTCACTCAGATTACAATTTTTTTGTTTGGGCAGGGGAGGCATATATAGGCTTTGAACATATATCCTCTTCATATTCACGCAAGTTTCCTCTCCTTCAAAACTCAAAACTACTCTGCAGATTCCAGAGATTTCAGGATATCATCTCAATTTAAACAGATAAGCACAAGTCAACCCTATCTAGCCTGGCTGCCTATCAAGTTTACAGTGGCCCTTTCTTACTTTCTTCTCCAACTGAATTTTCCAACTCAATTTGTCCTATCACTTGACACTTCCTATACATTTCTGCTAAAATTTTACTATATGATTACATATTTGATTGCTTTTGCTAAATCATAACTTAGATAAGGCTGTTTTCACAGATCACCAAAAAGTCATCTTAATATGTGTACCTGATTTTATCAGGTGTATGGCATCATTGAAGTATAGGTTTTGATTGTGGGTAAGGAGAAATGGCTGAGGTCCTATCATGCTAGGTCTTCCAGTTCTCAGGGGAAATACCCTTAGATTACAACTTCTGTAACAACAGGAAGGGCATTTACCTCTTGGGCTTGCCTGGAGCCTAGCACATAACAAACAATCTGAAGGTATTTGTAGCATGAATAGATTGATAGATAACATTTATAATTCCTAAGGCATGGTATTCTTTTCCTTGCTGTGGTTATCACAATATATTGCTTTTATTTAGCAAACCACAAAATACTTTCAAATGAGATTTTCCATTTTACTTATTCATTTTGCACAACACTGTAAATAAGACATTACTTCAATCACTTTCCACTCCAAAAGTCAATATTGTAGTAGAAAAGAAGCTGAACATTTCAAAATCTCAGAGAAGGGCTTACTTTTGTTTGAATTAATGCAAAGACCATGAGAATCTGACATCTTGATCCATCTGGTCAGACATAAACGTCCTTATAATGATACTTTGGAAAGTTACTTTTGAAATCCCATTTGGTTAGACTATGTAATGAGAGTGGCACCAGGAGTTGCAGAGTTTGTATCACATCCCCATTTCCCAGAGATGGATAATCTTTTGAAGCATTTGAAAACTTAAAACTAGACCCGTAAAATCAAGTCCCATTACCCTATCTCATGTCTTTTACCAAAGATTGGAATTTCCTGAGGCTGGAAATTTTGTGGAAGTCTTTTAATCTGATTTGTGTGTGATAAATTGAGAAGGGAAGAGCCTCTGTAGATGTTAAGGAAAACACTACCCACTCAATAGCTAGAACTCAAACCAAATCTTCCTCCCAGTGGACAGATATTTACTTCCTTGAAACCAAGCATGATTCACTGCTATTTTCAGCTGTAAAATACCAGTGAAGTAACTGAGTATGAAACATTAATATCTTTTGCTATTTCTATTCAGCACTTGAGCCCATGTTCAAGGAGAAAGCATGGAATGGAGGGAAGGAGAGACAGAAGCTGCTCCCCTTACCACCCTCTTGAGCTGTGCTGTCTCTACAGCTAAAGACTTCAGGTTATTTCCTCTGCAAATCAATCTGACACCGCTGAAGTCTGGTGCATTCACTTGCCTATTCAATTATTTCTTTAGAACCCAAACTCAAAGATAAGCACTTTTCGAGAAAACAGCTAAACAAATCCATCACCTGCATTATATCAAGCTCTTTCAGACAGAAAATGCAGTCAACAGAGATCATCCTACTGAGTTGCAGATGTTGAAAACGTCACTTCTACTGCATATTTCCCTCAGGAGGGATTTTATTTTTCCAGAGAGGAAAATGCTTTCCCAAATACCTTCCTTGGCCTTAGCAGGCTACAGGCATTTTAAATCAAAGGCAATGTCTGTGCTAAAGGGGGCAACGTGGCTCCCTCTTGTTAAGGGAACGTGGAGATCCATAAGCAGCTCTAACAAATGGGAGGTCCAGCTAGGAAGCCTTGGGCTGGAATGACTTTTACTCTCTGCTCTGTCAGCCAAAGACTTTGTTGCTTCACTGAGCTCTATTTTTGGAATCATAGAGCCGAGGCTACAAATCATCATGAGGTTATCTTACCAACTGTACTAAAATTTCCATTTCTTATATCATTCAGGAGCTGATTGCCCTTAAAATATAGCAGGGATAATTATTTGGCAAAGGACAACACAACTATGGTTATTAAAAAGAACTCTTTTGCAAACCAAGGAATATGTTGAAAAATATCAGGGAACTGGTAAATTTTGTTGTTGTTTTGGCTTTTGAGTCATGATTAGGGCACAAACCAGAGTTTAAAGTCTGCCTGCCTGTTATGTGATCTACGGAGTTCTCTGCTTAGCATTTTTGGGCTTCAATGTCTTCATGATAAGTTGGGGATAATATATCACTTCAAGAGGTTTCTGCAAAGATGAAATGAGGCAATGCATGCAATGCATTTGCAGGGTATCTGACAAACATAAAGCACTAAAAAAAACCACTAGGTCTCATCTCTTCCTCCTTTGTTGAGAAATTGTGGCTCATATTCAGAAGAGCTCCTTACGGGACAGATTTCTGAAGACATTGATCATTTTTAATGGTGCTGCATAGTTTTTGTCTCTTGTGTTTTCTTCTCAGTTTTCCTATTGTGCAGCTCTGGTAGATGGAAATAACAGGATGCTTAGGCTATTATTCTTGCTTTGACACTTTGATACAGTTCTGACCAAATGTTTAAAATAAAGAGAGGATCATGAGAAATAATGTGAGTTTGATTTCAAGAAACTTTCATCTCTAAATTAACCACTAAAACACTATACTAAAAACTGGACAGCCCATCTAGCTGTGTGCAATGTTTTAGAATTTACAAGTCTTTTCACAGAGAGTTGTTTACTCATTTGACTCATAATAACAATATGAGGTTATGCGAGGATTTTTTTTTCCCCTCCTAAAGTAAGTAAACTGAGGATCCATGTGATAAAGTCACTTGTTTCAGAACACTAAATTATAAAGACAAGACTTTTAGAAAGTCCAGTCTCCTAAACTGAAATAAAAATTTTTGGTGTTCTCTTGTAGCCCAGATCTATCTTTCTATCTACCTGGGTCACCTTGAGCAGGTCACATAATCTTTCTGTACCTCAAGGGGGATAATTATACCTGTTTCACTATAGTATTAAGAGGATAAGTAAAGATAACGTATATGAAAGATTTTGAAAAACATAAAATTATCATTATTATTCAGGAAGGACTGTCAATATATCTCCCTATGACCTCTTTCCAACACTCTGGAAGCTGATATATATTTTACAGATATTTATCATATATATATATATATATATATACACACACACATGACAAAGAAGAACAGATCAGCTGTGTTCTAAAACAAAATTCCAAATTGTAGAAGAGAGTACAGCTATATATTCTCCCTATGAATTACACTTGTGATAATGAAGGAAACAGATATCCTAGAGAAACACTCATATTTCATATCCCTAGACTGTGAACTTATATCAGATATCTATTGGTGCTTAACAACCATGTGAGTCAGGGTTCTCCGTAGAAACAGAACCAACAGGAGGTATGCATTTAGATGTAAGAGAGAATGCCAGTGTTTAATAATTTATCCGAAATCTGTAAAACCCCTATTTTTCTTTCTCCCTCTCTTTTCTATCGGCTTTTGTGAATTGTATATTTACTGCATTTCTCACAGTGTCACATTTTACTTCCAATCAGTTGCAAGTAGTATAAGTGAAGACACGTTCTTAACATTTTTCATTGCCTAGAGTAAAAACATAGAGATATATTTCTTTCTCAAGTTTTGAGGCTTGGGGTGAGGGGAGTGAGGGTGATGAGTGGAACGAATACCTGCAAACATCCTCAGATGGTACCCACCTCAAAGGGCTGTGTTTAAACTTATGCTCCATATTTTATTAGGAGGGCTACACTGGAAATTTCACTTATCTTTCCTTAATAATAGTTTTCTTACATGGGTAATATTAAGGTTGCTAATTAGTCATGTTTTATGAGTTATAATATCAATTTCCATGCATGTACATATATTTATATATGTTAATTTATTATGTATATTAAATTATTATATATGCATAAATACTTATATTACACTCATACTGTTTAAACACAAACTTTTTAGAATACAATATGTCAGGCACTTTGGCTATATGTTAAAATATATCTCAATATGAATTAACTTACTGTTTTCCCAAATAGGAAAGCCTTTGAAAAATGTAAGTGAATAATTGAATAGTTCCCAAAATTTAAAATTGCAGAGGAGTGTCTTGAGTGCTATATTGGGAGTGTTGGTGAATAAAGGATGCAATGGTAATGGTATATGACAACTTTCATGTAATTTCCTCACATAGTTTTTTATTTTCTTCCCCTGAGGCAGGCTAAGAGCTTGTGACCTAACATATCATTCTAAATCTAATTATTTTTAAAAGCAGTCAACAGTTTCCACTTAGACTTGCCTTAACTCTGCTTCCCTAATGAGCATTAGATGCATGCCAAGTTTAAAGTTTTTTTTAAAACCTTTTTAAAAACATTTTCCTATAGCTCATAAAGTGAGAATATTTAGGGAAGTGTGATTTATTTTACTCTTTATAACTCAAAAATACACATATCCATTTGTCTAAGATTCAAAAACCTCTTACCTCAAACTAAGCTTAGGCAGTTCGATTCCTAAAGAAATTCTGGGGGAAAAATAATTACAGGAGAGAGATGATTATTACAGTTGGGTAGAAAATAAGAATGAGTGTCTGTTCAATACATTCTTTTTGTGGTTCCAAATTTCTAAAAGGCAAATATCACTGTGAACTGTTGAAATGGTCTTAATTATGAGAATAAATTTTGTTCTTTGTTATGGCTGAGTAATATTGCACTGTGTATATGTACCACATCTTCTTTATCTTTTCCTCTGTTAATGGACATTTAGGTTGCTTCCACATCCTGGCTATTGTAAACAGTGCTGCAATGAACTTTGGGGTGAATGTATCTTTTCGAATTATGGTTTTCTCCGAGTGAAGTCAGTCACAGAAAGACAAATATCATATATTACTTATATGTGAAATCTAAAAAAAGGTACAAATGAATTATTTACAAAACAGAAGTAGAGTCACAAATGTAGAAAACAAACTTATGGTCATTAGGGGATAAGGAGGGGGAGGGATAAACTGGGAGACTGGGATTGACATATACACACTACTATATATAAAATAGATAACTAATAAGAACCTGCTGTATAGCACAGGGAACTCTACTCAATACTGTGTAATCACCTATATGGGAATGAAATCTAAAAAAATAAGGAGTGGAAATATGTATATGTGTAACTGATTCACTTTGCTGTACACCTGAAACTAACACATTATACATCAAAACTATACCCCAATAAAACTTTTAAAAGAAGATAATAGCTGCAAACAACAGAAAAAAATTACGAGAATAAATTAAAAAAAAAAAAAAAAGCTCTTGATAACAAAGAAAAAGCCTGGAGAGCGTAGACTTCCATGGGAGTTGGAGGAGACAGAGCTGGTGAACGGTCCTAGTCACTCCCAAGGGTGCAATCTCTGATAAGTAAACCCCAGCCCCAGTGCATCACTCCAGGGAGGATTCTGAAACATCATACAGAAATACACGGAAAGGACATGAATGCAGTGGTTGAAAAGGAAGCAGTTTGGTAAATTCTATGTAAGGAAAGAAACACTGCAAACAGACTGGATAAAAAAGGTATTAAGAGACTTCCTTAAGTGCTCAAGAAAAGTTACTCAAACTGGAGGGTGTGGAGCTGCTACAAGGCATCTTACAAGCAGAGGATAGTAAGACTGATAAGGGGCCCCCAAATGAAGCAAGTCCCACTCTATCAACTGCTTAGGGCCCTCTCACCAAGTTCTGGAACAACAATTGTTCCTGCACAAACTATCATTTAGGACATGCAAATTATCATCATCATTCTTTACACTGGAAAATTGACATCATTCTTGACATTGCCTTTCTATTTTGAATAGAAATTTTTTGTTTGTGTAAGTTTTAGCCTTATAGCAAGCATTCAGGTAAATGAGTAAGGATCTGGGTTGTATAGGATATTCAGAGTATTTTTAATAATTCATTGTTTTTTAGTACCTTAGTGAAATATGAGAGTAAATGTTCAAGGGATTTGATGAAAAATGGGTTTCTCAGGGTGTTTTATTAAAAGATTCTAACAAATAGAGACTTGAAAAGTGATCTAGCTGCCCTGTTAGAGAAATCACTATTTGAAGGCTGTCCAAAATGAGAAAACCCAGAAAAGATGTGTGTTGGGCTGAATTAATGTGAATCAAATGGTAAAAAAATAGACAGGAATAAGAAAGAAGGCTGAATAAGCATGGAGATTAATGTGCAGATGGCAGATCAATTTCCTGAGGCCTTAAGGACAAAAGAAAAGGAAACAACATTTATTGAGCGTATTCTATGTGCCAGGCATTCTATTAACTATTTTACATATGTTCTTATTTAATCATTCTTTTGAGAAACATTTCTTTTGAATGCTATATATGTGCTTTTTAAAAATAGACTTTATTTTTTAGAACAGTTTAAGGTTTTCAGAAAAATTGAAAAGTATAGAGACTTTCCATACACTCTGCACCCCATTTCCCCTATTATTAACCTCTTACATTAGTATGATACATTTGTTACAGATAAAAATGCTCTCAAAACTCTTTAAAACCCTAAAATTGTGTCATTATTTCTACAGATGAGAAACTGAGGCTTAGAGAAATTGTTCCCCCAAATATGTGGCTAAGTATTTTATCCACAATTCTACACTGCAACAGATCTTTTAATGCTCCAATAATATCTGAAGTACTTATCTAGTCAAAGACCTAACAAAATGTCTCTGTCCTGTGCACTTTTACTTTTTTTTTTTTCCTTACAATTTTTTAAAGTTTGTGAGGTATGTAATGTTCCTTTTCCTTTGTGTTTTAAATTTAAAAAAATTTTTAATTAATTTTTATTGGAGTATAGTTGTTTTACAATGTTGTGTTAGTTTCTATGGTACAGCAAAGTGAATCAGCTATACATATACATATATCCCCTCTTTTTTTTGGATTTCCTTCTCATTTAGGTCACCACAGAGCTTTAAGTAGAGTTCCCCATGCTATACAGTAGGTTCTCATTAGTTATCAGTAGTGTATATATGTCAATCCCCATCTCCCAATTCCTCCCACCCCCTTCCCCCTTTGGTATCCATACATTTGTTCTCTACATCTGTGTCTCTACTTCTCCTTTGCAAATAAGATCATCTATACCATTTTTTTAGACTCCACATATATGTGTTAATATACAATATTTAGTTTTCTCTTTCTGACTTACTTCACTCTATATGACAGTCTCTAGGTCCTAATTAAACATAAAAGTTTTGCACAGCAAAGGTAACCATAAATAAGACAAAAAGACAACCCTCAGAATGGGAGAAAATATTTGCAAATGAAGCAACTGACAAAGGATTAATCTCCAAAATATACAAACAGCTCATGCAGCTCAGTATCAAAAAAACAAACAACCCAATCCAAAAATGGGAGGAAGACCTAAATAGACTTTTCTCCAAAGAAGACATACAGATGACCAAACACATGAAAAGATGCGCAACATAACTAATTATTAGAGAAATGAAAATCAAAACTACGAAGTATCACCTCACACCGGTCAGAATGGGCATCATCAGAAAATCTACAAACAACAAATGCTGGAGAGTGTGTGGAGAAAAGGGAACCCTCTTGCACTGTTGGTGGGAATGTAAATTGATACTATGGAGAACACTATGGAGATTGCTTAGAAAACTAAAAGTACAACTACCATATGACCCAGCACTTGTACTTATTGTAATATCTTCTATATGTATTGCCCTTAATTATCCCTTAAGAATTTTAATGTGTGATGTCATTTCCTTTTTCAACCAGGCTTATGGATAAATATAAAGAAAATTAACAGCGGATTCAAAAGTTTGGTCAGTTGGGACTGTGTCACAATCTGTGTCCGGTAGGGTGCCCACATGATGAGGCTTAGTTTTATTTTGACATTTTATCTAATATTGAATCAGGGACAGCACTGATACCAAAAGCCTGAAAAAGACAAATTGGTTTTTCTTTCCTCATCCATGGAAACTACTTTTTTGTCACATCTGGCAATTACACTATAGAAGTGTACCTTCTGCTTAGTGCCCCATATCAATTCACTACTACTTTTTCTTAAAAACTCCAAACCAGCACCTTTTGTTCATTAGAATATTTCCTGATGCTTTATCCTTGTTTCTATCATTTTCCATCATTTGGTTCATACATCATAGGGAGTGCCCCCTCAGCCTTCTTGTCTTCAAATTACTCACTTTTATGACATCCCTACTTTAGTGACACTTCTCAAACAGTGATTGCACACTTACACTTTTACCATGTACATATAATAATCTCCCATTGAAATGTGTACTGGGAGTAAGATCTTACTTTCTAAAATGCTTGTTACCAGAAGGCCTGAAATGATACTTCCGTATCTCCCTTTTTTTTTATCATACTGCCTCATTTTTACTCTGGTAGTTTTTGTCCTACTCCAAATCTGTTCAGTATATCTTTTGTCAGAAGTTTTACATCTTACCTAAAAATGCATCTTCAGAAGAAAAAAATAAAGTAAAAGGTAAATTATCAAATAGCACATAAAGGTAATTTGGAAATTTAAATAGTCCAATGGGCTTATATTGAAAAATAGCAGTTTCCCCTCCCAACTTCTGACGAAATCCTTCTGCAGAGGCAGCAATATTCAAAAGTCTTAGCTGTTTTGGGGGATATCTTGTGATTTTCAAATTTATGCCCATATATTGTGCTTTAATTATCCAGTTTTAAATATTATTTATTGACTGTCTACAATGCAATATATTATCCTCCTCTCTACTACAGAAAATAAATACACTTCCCTCATCAGCATTCACCAAATAAGCAACTTGTAAAAACACAATATTCAGTTTTAATATTATTGTAACTCTGTAGATAATGTTCACAGGTGAGCCACATGCTGGACAAGGATTCCATTTAATTCTTTAAGAGTTTTTTATGTTTTTGAAGTTAATAAGTTACTGCTTTTGTTTTGTCTACCAGAGGAAAAATAGAGGAATTTTCAGACTAATAAAAGGCTAGAATTCTTTGCCAGCACATATACCCTATGAGAAGCACTGAAATAAAGTCTTTATACTGAAGGAAAATGATCCCACATAGAACTAGAGAACCATAAGAAAGAAAGAAGAGAGCCAGAAAGGGTAAAATATAGGTAAATATAAATAAATACTGACTGCTTAAAACACCAATAGTAGTAATAATAGTACCTTGTGGAGCTTTAAGATATGTAGAAAGAAAATATGTGGACAAAAATTGCGAAAAAGGCGAAATAGGGGTACGTGGAGTTACACTTCTAGGGTCCTCGAATGTGCCCTAAAAGTGTTAACTTAAGGTTACATTGGTAGTAAATCGTAGATGCATATTATAATATCTAGGGTAGCCACTAAAAGAATAATAGTGTTTATGACTAAAAAGGTAAGCAAGGAGATAAAATAATAAATCATGCTTGATTAATAAAAAGAAGGCAGGCAAGGAGAAGGGGACAAATAATAGATTAGATTATTAAAGCACAAATAGCAAAGTGGTTTATTTTAAACTGACTATATAAATGGTAATATTAAATATAAATTGACTAGTCTAATTAAAAGACAAAAATTAGAAGACTGGATTAAAAAAAGCATAAAATCTCATTCTATTCTATTTACTAGAGACACACTTTAATAATATGTCAATACACTAATACTGCCATTAGTTTTCCCTTGTTCCTTTAACAATTATTACAAGTTTAGTGGCATAAAACAACACAAATTTGTAACTTTCAAGCTCTCAAGTCCAGAATGATTTTCCAAGGCTAAAATCAAGGTGTCAGCAGGGCTATATTCCTCCTGAGGGCTCTAGGGGATAATTCATTTCCTTGCCTTTTTCAGCCTCTAGAGGCTGCCTGGATTTCTTGGCTGGTGGCCCTGTTCATCTTCAAAACCAGCAGCATAGCATCTTCAAATCTCTTTCTGATCTGATTCTCCTGCTTCCCTCTTTCATTTATAAGAATCTGTGATCATATTGAGCACATCCAAATAATCCAGGAAAATCTTCCTTTATCAAGATGCTTAACTAATCAAATCTGAAAACTTCCTTCTGCCATGTTAAAGAAACATACTCATTGGTTCCCAGATTAGCTGGAGGGTAGCTACCCAGGAAAGTCACTTAAATCAACAGAAGACTATGTGAATGAGAAATACACTTTGTTGTGTTAATTGACTGAGATTTCAAGGATGCTTAGCAGAGCTAGTTGAGTTCTCCTAATTCATCTATTTAAGTAGAACTTTGATATAAAACCAGTTATTCCATCACTTCTTAATATACCTTCTTAAACACGTGCATCAGCAAAAATAGACATCAAAACATCAGATCCAAATGATGTCATGTATAAACTTATAAGCATATATTTAAAAACTACATTTACCAAAAAAAACAGAAACAAATAAAACTACATTTACCACATAAAGAAAGTGTATCATTAAATGTGGTGAACATAGTTGACTTGAAAATATCTGCAGGGAACAAAAAATTATAAAAAGTGACTTGGGAGATTTAAAGAACTATCAAGCAGATTTTCTAGAAATAAATATACAATAATCAAAGTAAAGACATTAGTAATGGAGATATTTAGCAGCAGTTTAAACACAAAAAGAAAAGAGACTTATGGACTGGTAGATAACAACCAAGTATGATACGTGATAAATCAAAAGAAAATGAGGAAGGGGATAAGAGTGGGTAAAAGACATGGAAGATAACCACAGACAGAAACATTAAAATGAAACTCAAAACACCAAGAGAAAGAGAAAATTAAAGATGATTAGAAACAGGCACATTGCCTTCAAAATAATGCCGTATCTGATCTCTTATAAGCACAATGAAAGCCAGAAGTCAGGGAGAAAAAAGAAAAATTAGAGGCCAACTTCACCGTTTTTTTGTTTTGTTTTAAGTATAGTTGATTTACAATATTGTGTTAGTTTCAGGTTACAGCAAAGTGATTCAGTTATATATATATATATATATTTCAGATTATTTTCCACTATAGATTATTACAAGATATTGAATATAGTTCCCTGTGCTATATAGTAAATCGTTGTTGCTTATCTATTTTATGTATAGTAGTTTGCATCTCTTCAATCCCATACTCCTAATTTGTCCATCCCCACCATCTTTTCCCCTTTGGTAACTATAAGTTTGTTTTCTATGTCTGTGAGTCTGTTTCTGTTTTGTATACAGATTCATTTGTATTATTTTTTAGATTCCACATATAAGTGATATCATGTAATATTTGTTTTTGTCTGACTTACTTCACTAAGTATAACATTCTCTGGGTCCATTCATGTTGCCGCAAATGGCAATATTTCATTCTTTTTTTATGGCTGATAAAACTCATAAACCAAGAATCCAGTAATATGCAGAAAGGATGTCATGAAAAAATTTTGTTTATCCCAGAGAAGCATAAATTTAACATTAAAAACATTAGATTGGTATTAGAAAATAATTGAATGTATTCTGCCACATAAACAGGTTAAAGGAGAAAAAAATCATAGAGTTGTCTCAACAGATGTTGAAAAAGTTTTGAAAAGATTAACTTTCATGTTCACTATGCTTAGAAACTAGAGGAAAAAAAAGAAAATTTCCTTTACCTGATAAAGGCTATCTGCAATATAGTTTAGAGCAGTGCTCATACTTTTTCAAACACTAAAGGCCTGCCCTTCAAGACAGGGACCAAGACAAGAATGCCCACTATCTCCTGTGAAATACTGTTCTGGAGGTGCTACACAAAGGAAGCAGTAAATTATGCAAGCAATGAAATAAAACTTCCATTATTTGTAGGTTACATTATTGTGCACAAAGAAAATCCAAAGGAATCTATAGTTATGTGATTAGGCTTAATAAAAATTTAGCAGTGTTGCTGGATTCAAAAATAAAAAAACAAATTAATATACAAATATCCCCCAGGAACAAACACTTAGAGACTACATTTGCCGTAGTATCAAAAATATCCTACGAAAATAGGCAAGACCTACATGGCAAAAATAATAAAACTTTTAAAGAAATTAAAGAAAATCTAAATAAATGGAAAATTCATAAATTGATGGACTGGGGAACACACTTTTGTAAAAATGGCAGTTTTCTTAGGTTGATTTATAGATTCAACCCCTATGAAAATTCCAACAGGGATTTTTGTGGAACAAACCAAGTATAAAAAGTAGAATGAAATGCAAAGAGTCAATTGTATCCATGACCCTCTTGAAGAAGAATCGGGTGAGAAGACATGCTTTAGTAGGTAATTTTTTAAAGCTATTTAAAAATAAATTCATCATGTTATTGTTGCATGTAGATGAAAGACCTAGGAAAAAATAAAATTAATTAAAATAAAGTTTAATTTAAAAAGGCTAGAAACAAAGCCACTTTTTATACATGGGCAATCAACTTATGAGAATAACTGGGAAACAGAAGCTTTTTGAAAAAATGATATTGACATAGGAATATTAAAAAAAATATATCTAGTTTTGCCCCTAACTCACATCATGCACAAAATCAATTCTAGGTGAACTAAAGACTTTAATATGAAAATTAAGGTTTACAGCTTAAGAAATATTAACAAATATCTTCATGATCTTATCTAGAGGAAGATTTCTTAAAGAGGGCACAAAAAGTGTTAATATGAAAGGGGAAAATGAACACATTTGACAATATTGAAATTAAGAATGTCTATTCCTAAAAAAAAAGAGAAAAAAAGAAAAAGAATTTCTAGCCTTTAAAAAAACACCCTAAGAATTAGACGGTAAGTCATAAAATAGGAGAAGATATACAACACATATCAAACAAGGGTTAGTATCAAAAACACTATATGTAAATCACCTACAAATCAATTTGTAAAGGAATATAATTTAAAAAACGAGAGCAAGATTTGAACAGGTACTTCAATGTAGAATTAATGTGTTATTGCCCAGGACAGTCCTAATGTACGTCACTTATCATGGTTTAATAGTTAATAATTGACTCTTTTACTCTCAAGAGCATCCTAATATGTTCAGTTATATGTTCACCATATCCTTCAATCTTTCGGTTCTCAGACCTATCTTTTATCCCTAATTTCTGAGCTATCTAAAGCCTCTAATCGGAGCGCCTCACTGTAGTTGTGCAGAATTAATCTTCTTGCCTCTGCTGGGCTTTTCCGTCTGCAGCTTTCAGTTTTTGAGTTTTCCATTTCACAAAATGTTATCATCCATTTCCTTTGCTCTTTGTCCTTGTGAGTTTATAATACTGATTTCTTTACAACCATCTCAAAGAAAATGGAGAAGAATCCAAAATAAGTGATTATACCAAGCTGCCATACTTTACCCAGAGTTCTTATTTAACACTCTCCATTCATCATTTAAATGCCTAGTTGAAATCATATCCACTTTAGAAATCCTTCACAGCGAAACAGGAGATGGTACTATCTTCTTGAAAAACATGCCTTGCTCTTCATCTTGATAAATGCACTTTTCCTTTTGCATATTTGATCCTATATATCTGATGTTTTCACAGGAAAATTTTTTCAGAGTTGTATTGATTCACTGTGTCTATGTGTGACATTTATACACTGAATGGGAATTAATGCCCATAAAATAGGAACCTGTACTGCATTAACAAAATTGTTAAGAGTTTTTGTTTATGAGCCTGGTGTATAACTGAAGTCTCCTTAGTTTGTTACAGTTTCTGTAGTTAAAGATTAGTCGGAGATTCACAAAAATGTGTTATTTGCATAGTCTTTTCTCCTTCTGATTTTTATTCACAATAACATTAAAGACAGGAAGCTAATTAATTTATTAACAGCTACTTCTTCGTTAAGGATATCAGTCCAGATTCCGGGAACACAAAAGAATAATTTCCTGAAATTATTTTGATTGTTAACTGACAGAGGACAGGAGCTATGTTTTAATCATTTTTGGATTTCTGGCACCAAAGGAGGTCTCCATAAATGTTTGCGCTTGAATGGAAATTTAAAGTGACTGTTTTTGGTACTTGCATTGAATAGAAATGCATTTGCCATTTTAACTGAGGGTGAGGTAATGATGCTGTTCTACCTCATCCCCTCCAAGTTTTTATACCTTGGCAATAGAGGCAAACACAAGAGATAACTCGCCTGAAAAGCAATGTAGTTGTGTCAGCGTTTTACTTAGCTTTGAGCCAGTGTATCTGTCCTAAGAAAAAGTTTTATGCACTGATAAGCTTCTTTAGAAGATGACTCTTTCAAAATAGATCCTTCTTCTTGAGAAAAAGGTAGAAAAATAAAACGTTCACAATTGCTGGATACTTCATTTCTATTTTTACATAATAAAAGGTCCTTTTAGCATAATAAAAGGACCACAGGGAAGTGTTGTTGTGAGGGAAACAGACAATTGCTTTCTAACTACCAACATTATGCTCTGAGGTTCAAACACAGTCCTGAGCCTTAAACTGCAGTAGTTGAGCTCACAAGACAAAAATACATCTGTCTCTCAATTTCACAGCAGTCTGTATCCATGAGAAAATTTTCTCAGAGTCTCTGAGGCAGGCCAGGAGTAGGATGAGATTACTTGCAATCTGCTGGAACTGAGAACAAGGGAGTTTAAATAACATGACTAAAATTGCTTTGCCCATGGTGGGCCTAAAATTAGAATGTAGGTCTCTCAATTTAAGGTTGGACTAACCCCACTGGGCCTGGAAGGAATCCAAGTGCAGTGACAGAAAATAGCTCTTGCCAACTTCACAGTACCTCTGACTGCCAGGTGTGCAAAGAACCCAGCCCTTCATTGTGCTTCCCTG
This sequence comes from Orcinus orca, assembly GCF_937001465.1. Lineage (NCBI taxonomy): Eukaryota > Metazoa > Chordata > Mammalia > Artiodactyla > Delphinidae > Orcinus > Orcinus orca. The sequence goes on from NC_064567.1 coordinate 72,213,329, forward strand.
CGAGGAACAGGACTTGGAGTATAATCTCTACTTGTCCTTGGATAATTTCTATTTCTATAGAGTGAACAAATGGCAGCAACCTATAAGGATCCTAGTAGTGTGGGGCTAGGGGCAGAAGATGAGAACACTGGGTGAGTTTGTGTCTGAATGGAAGTGATGGAACATGTCAGGAAGGCTAGTCTAGCCAAATACCGTGAGTCTTACACTAACTGCATGCACTTAAAATAAAAAAGCAATGAATGTGTATTATGCTTGTAAGTTCACAAATTAGTTTTTGTGTACATCTATTATTTGATCTAATCGTCAAAACATTCCTTTGTGGCAAGTATTGCCATTTCTCATCCTATAAATGAATAAATGGACTCAGAGAAGCTAAAAACTTGCTCATGAACATCTAGCCAAGAGTAGTGAAGAAAGTAAGAGCAACAGACTTAATACAGATCTTAAATTTGCATCTTTTCTTTCCTTTTCTTTTTGCAAAAGGGAAGGGCAAATAAGGGAGTACTGGCAGTAATTGTGGTTTAGAGCAATGTGAGTAACTTCAAACAAAATATTATAGCCTCAATATGTTTTCAAGGGTAAGAGGAAATTGTGCTTAATATCAAACCAGGTTGGTTGTCGCCATTAAAAAAATCTAATAGAAAATAGAATCCATCCTTTGGACCATTTACAGTCAAATGAGAGAGTATAGAAAACTTAGTGTCATGTATACCACTCCAGACAGATGCTAGATCATCCCAGTATGTACATATTTATAAGCATCTTCATTACCAGTTGCTCCGATGGGCCCCAAGTGTAGAAGTTTTATTGAAAACTTGCTTAGTAATCACTTCATCTTTGAGATTTGGCATGCCTTAATTGTGTGATGTGCTTTTTAAACGATGAAAATAAAGACTTCAAAGAAGAAGAAACTTGTGAGAGCATGTGAGAGAAAAGGGTTGCTGTAGATACGTCACAACTGTCTAGATAACACAGGCAAAGAAAAGTACGTCAGCAGGCAGGAGACCATCAAAACTGCTGTTGAAGCAACAGAACTAAATCATACTGGTGGATCTTCAATGAACACTTACTGATAAATAAATAAATACTTAACATCAGAGAGGCATCATATTCATCAACTAAACTTTTAGGATTACGTACTAATGAATTAATGTCTACAATTTTTGTAGGGAAGAATCTGTTGAATATATCTGGGCCTTATAAACCTTTAAGTATTGAAGGATTTTACCAATTTTATCTTCTATTTTCAAAATTTGTAAATGTCTGCTTTTCCTGACCCTTGTTAGACATTATTATTTTTTTCTAGTGTTTGCTCCCTCTAAATAATACTATTAATAGCTACTTTATGTCAAGTTCTAGGCATTTTGCTGGATAGCTTGAGACAATTTCTCATTTAATCATCACACTAATTCAGCAAGTTATTATTCTCATTTTACAGACAAGAACTCTGAATCTCAAAAAAGGTTAAATAACTTGCTCCATGTAACATGATAATAATAGCAGATCTGGGATTTTAATCCAGAATTTAAATCATTAAAGGTAAGGCAGTATCTTTCGTGTATCTTCCACATCTGAAGTTCCTATTAAGTATGTGCACTGCAATCACCTGAAAAACTTAAAAACATAGTTTCCCACTTTGGACCTCTGGAGATTCTGATTCAGTTGGTTTAGGATAGAACATCAATCTAGATTTCTGACAAATCCCTTGACATGGTTCCTACACAGCCAATTTTAGGGTCACCAAATCAATGTCTTCCATATAGTAGGGAATAAATATATATTTTTAAAAATTTGAAGTATACTCCAGATATCAAGCTGATGCTTCTTTGAATTTTATAAGATTTAAAGATTCTTCTGATGGTAGGACACAACACGCTGACACATGAAGAGATGAAAGGCAGAACTCTTTGCTACTAATAGCTCCAGAACAAAGACAAGGCCATACAAAGGGTTGTAGGGAAAGGTAACAGCAAACTGGAGCTGTAGAGGCAGCTTATGTATGGCAAACGGGATGGAACGGCTAGGTTTCCAGGGCTCCCTGTAGATTGGCTAATGTGGATAATTTTGTAGGCCCTGGAGCATAGGGGCCATCTCTGGTTGTGTGGAACTTGGCCATGGAGCATTAAGAAGAGCGCTTAGTAACCTCAAGTGTAAGAGACAGATAAGGGAAGTGGTTGAGGTGTGGGGTTTAACTGCTGCCCAGAAAGGGAAACTGACCTGTCTCTAGCCAGAGCCTCAAAACTGAGTCAAGACAGCACAATTTAAAACACATAAAACAACTACTATTATATACCCTGCTTCTTAGGATTATTCAAGATTGGTTCAAACCTTCAATTCACAATTTATACCTTAGTTACATCCTCACCAATATGCCTCTAGTTTCCAAATACAAGAAGATGGAGGAAGAGATTTACACCTTCTAGCCATTTCTGGCTCCCACTTATAACCCTATTGAATCTTATTCTCCATGCTAAGTTTTGAATTTTTTATCATCTGTCTTGGAGTTAACCTCAGCACTTTACCTTGTTTCGCACATTTAAAAAAATCATAAACACGTTCAGACACTGAGACACAACATACAAAAATACTTACAGAAGGCATTGTACGTGTAGCACACTTTGATGAAGGCTTAGACTTTGAATTAAAAGGTGTTTAAATTGCTGCAGCAAAAATAATTTAACAATAATCATTAGACATGGCTACTACTTGGGCAACTTCACAATGTTGCCCAGGCATCGGCTCTTTTTTCATAACTTTCTGCTCCCTGTGTCTGTGCATTTCTAATGCAGTGGGGCTTAACTATCTCTTTTATTTCCTGGGCTTCCTCCTAACCCCCTTCTCATGGTCTCATATTCCACTCCATGTAACTTATCTGGGTATTTTCCTAAAGAGAGAATGTTTCCATTGGTTCCAGCTATTAATATTAACACTTATATTCACTCTACTACTGAAGATATTTTCATTCTCATGGGAAATCTTCATTTCACTAAAAGATGTCACCTAAGGTTCTTTACTTAAATTATTCCCATAAGTAGATTCTGATTATATTGTTTTCCACTAATTGTAAAATAATTACCTTGATTTCTATTCAGCCTCAGGGAATAAAATAGGCTGGTCAGAGTATGACTACTGTCCTGTCCACTTTCACCAGTAAATTCCTTGTACACTGGAGAACATAATGGCTTAAAGTCGATTTCACTGAATGCTATTTCACAATTACAGGGCCAGAAGTAAATAATGACTCAAAAAAGAGAGCAAAGTATGCAATAGTAAGTTCTAATTAGTATGAACTAACCGGTAAAGGGAGGGTAGAGGGTAAAAAAAATTAAGCAACACACAATGTTGTTTCATTTTGCTAGAGTTAAAAAATACAGACTCCCTTCCTTAAGCTTCTCTTCTGAACCTCACAGTTTTGGAACATGCCAGGGCTCAGTTCTCAGCTTTACTCTGCTGTGCCTTTACTCACTCCCTAGATGACCTCATCCAGGCCTATATGCTGATGCTTCCAAAAGAAATCTCAGCCGCATTCCTCTCCTGAACTCTGCCCATGCCATGTTTCCCTGGGAGTGCATAAGCACTTCAAACAAACATGGCCAAGGCAGAACTCTTCATTTTTCCTTCCAGCTCCCCCATCTTCCCCAAATCAATGTGTGGCTGCCATTCACTGCACGAATCTAATTCTTTGCTTTTGATTGTATTCTTCTAACACATCAGCAAGTTGTATTGGCTCTGTCTCCAAAATGCCTCCTGAGTTCTAGCGTGTCTCACTATATCTGCTACTAGATCAGGCTGCCATCATCTCTTGCCTCAACTATTACAATAGATCCCTAATGGTCCACTTGCTTTTTCCATTCTTGTCCCTCTACAACCTGCTACTTAGCTGTCAGAGTAAACATTTTAAAAATATGTCAGATCCAAACATTTCCCTGTTTAAACCCTCTAATACCTTCTTTTTCCCATTTTGAAAAATGTAGAAATGTTTTGTCATGGCTTATAGCTCTACATAATTTAGCCCCTGATTTCCTCTTTGACTCATCTTTGACCTCTCATCTCCTGATAATCCTTAGCTCCAGCCTCACTAAGCTTCATTTCATTTCTTGAATATTCTAACTTGTTCCTACTTGAGACTTTATGATTCTTGAACCCTGGACCTGCCGTGAACATCCCAAATCATTTCTTTTCATTAAAAGAAGCATCGACATTTGCATTCATCATTCCTTTTTCCTTTCCTCCTTCCTTTCTTCTTTCCCTCTCTTTCTTCCGCCACCCTTTCTCTCCCTTTTTCTCTTCTCCCATGTAATTTATTGTATTTCTTCCTCTAAACTGCACATGTCATGACGTGGCATGGCATGAACTTTGTGTATATTCTTACGTTATAAACCCAGTGCCTAGAAAAATGCCTAGCACGTATCAAATAATGAATAAATCTATTTTCAAAATCTGAAATAGTAGAGAAAATTAGAGATATTGAGAAATAAGTGTATAGATAATTCCTAAAACAACAGTTCTATATTGACAGCTACTATAATGTAACCATAACAAGCAATATTTATTGAGTATTTAGTATCCTTCCAGGCACTGAGCTAAGTACTTCATGAACATCATCATTTATTTCTCAAGACAACCGTCTGAAGGAGTGCTCTTAGTTTTCCTGTATTATGAATGCATACCCTGAAGTTCACAGAGTTTAAGTGACTCATAGTCACACAACTTTTAAATGATAGATTTGGGTCTTTAATTGATTCGTACTCCAAAGCCCATGCTTGCAATAATTGTATTATACAAAAATAACACAGTAACTTTTTTAAAGATAGACTATCTGAACTCATGTCTATATTAGTGGAGGTACTGATAACCCAATAATTCTATGAAAGAATCTAAAGAATCTGCGGAAGAATGCAGAAATGCACTGTCAACAGCATAAAGAAAGGTAGTAGGAATGGAGCGAGTACTAGATTAGGGATCACAAGTACTGGGTTCCAGTTTTATGTAGGCTGCTCCCCAGTATTATAAACTGGACCTCAATCTCCTTTTCCATAAAAGAGGGAAATTAGACTAGAATTAAAGCATTAAAACTGAACAGCACTTGAACAAAATTCAGTTCTCAGATATATTTTCTTAGGTCCTTACTTTTTTTTAATATCTTTTTTAGTAGAGAATTTGGGAATTTAGTTTATCCCCAGACTGTCCCAAAGAGTTCCTATTGTCCTTCATCCAGCCCATTAAACTCTTCACTATTTTTTACTCTGGTCCTTGGGGAACACGGGATCTTTTGGCATCTAAGCTAGAATTCATGGTATCAGATCCCTTTTCAAGTCCAAGAATACTGTCCACAAGGAGCTATACATGGAATAAATACAAAAATATTTTAATGGCTGTATCATGGCTTTTGTCAGTCAAAGCATAAATTCTTAAGTTAATGATATTCCTATCTTACACAGCTCTAAAAGACCAAACGCTACTAAACGTACACTTACAATAAATCTCTTTAAATGTTTATTGCCAAACATTATTTTATCTGTGGCTTGAATGATACATGGAAGATATATAATTTGTTTCACTGCTGTCATTTTAACATCGATCCTATTGTAAAGAATCATGACAAGAAATGAGCATTTCACATAAACAGACAAGAGAATATGTCTGTGGTAGTAAAACATCCAGATGTAAAGAGGAAAAGTCAGTCATGTGACAGTTTCTTTACAGAAAGCCAAACATCTGGAGGTTTGGAGAGACCTTCACAATTACCTAAAAAATTCATTTCTTATCTGGATATTTATTTTCATGTAGCTGCAATCTAATTTGGTGCAGTGTCAGTAAGTAAGGGCAGGGTGAGGGGAGTGTTGGATTCTGAAGAAAAGGTTTTTTTCCAAAATAACTATTTACGATATTATTTTTAATATTTTAAGAAGAGTTTTGATCTTCTCGAAAGTCTTTTTCTAATATAGTGAGAAGTATATTTCAAAGAGAACCGAATATCTATAACTGTGTAATAAATCTTTTAATCTTGTTAAACTTGCATTAATTAACCATTAATCTAATTACAATAGTGTACGCAGAATATGTACATTAAAAATACTGGGAGTTGGGCTTCCCTGGTGGCGGGTGCAGTGGTTGAGAGTCCGCCTGCCTATGCAGAGGACACGGGTTCGTGCCCCAGTCCGGGAAGATCCCACATGCCACAGAGCGGCTGGGCCCGTGAGCCATGGCCGCTGAGCCTGCGCGGCTGGAGCCTGTGCTCCCCAATGGGAGAGGCCACAACAGTGAGAGGCCAGCGTAATGCAAAAAAAAAAAAAAAAAAATACTGGGAGTTAATAAACTAAGCATAACTGTTTCATTAGAATATTTAGCATTTGAGATTGTTTTCTCCTTTTCTATTTATTTTCAGAAAAATGCCCTCATCTTTTCAAAATAATATTCCAGCTTGGATGCCTGATCATCATGGTTTCTATGAAGAGTATCCATCCCTCTGGAATTCTGAGCAAGTGGGAGCCTGCTAGTATTTAAAGTGCATTGACTGAAACTTCCCTGGTGGCGCAGTGGTTAAGAATCCGCCTGCCAATGCAGGGGACACGGGTTTGAACCCTGGTCCGGGAATATCCCACACACCACGGAGCAATTAAGCCCATGCACCACACCTGCTGAGCCTGCGCTCTACAGCCCATGAGCCACGACTACTTAGCCGATGTGCCACAACTACTGAAGCCTGTGCACCTAGAGCCTATGCTCCTCAACAAGAGAAGCCACTGCAATGAGAAGCCTGCACACTACAACGAAGAGTAGCCCCCACTCCCCGCAACGAGAGAAAGCCCACATGCAGCAAAGACCCAATGCAGCCAAAAATAAATTTATTTAAAATAAATAAGTAAAATAATAAAGTGCATTGACTGATATTTTACCAGGTAAACAGCGTAATACAGTTTTGCTCACTAATGAACAGAGACAGGTATCTTCAGGAGCACCAGACTTTCAAAATACTACATGGACTAGTTACTCAGGAATTTTATATTAGAAGACACTCTTAAGAAAATTAAAGACTTGCCATGAGTAGCTGCAGTGGAACAATCACTTAGCTTGTGGTACTTAAAAGAATTTCCATGAGACCAGTCTTGACTGTCTACCTCTCTCATAAAAATAAATTGTGGTTCAAAATGTATCGGGAAGAAACAAATAAAAATCTTAGAAACGACTGAAAAAGACCTACCAGAAATCAGCTATCTAAACAATCAAATCAAATTTACAAACATTATTGACATAATTGTCTATCTTGTTTTATCCAGTACTTCTTAAGCCAAAAGCTATTAGCCATTCACTATAATAAGTAATTTCTTAGCAAAATATGCCTTGTTTTGGGGAGTGGCCAAGATGGCAGAGTAGGAAGACCCTCAGCCCACCTCCTCCACAGGCACACCAAAACTGCAACTATTTACAGAGCAACAATCCATGACAGCGACCTGAAGACTAGCAGAAAAGATCTTCTACAGCTAAAAATATAAAGAAGGAACCAAAATAAGATGGGTAGGACGGGCAAATATCTGGTATGGTCAAGCCCCATACTCCCAGGTGTGTGACCCACAAATGGGAGGATAATTACAACTGCAGAGGTTCTCCCCTAAAACTGCAGGGTCTGAGCCCCACATCAGGCTCCCCAGCCCAGGGGTTCTATACTGGGAAGACAAGCCCCCAGAACATTTACTTACTTTCAGGAGAACCAGATATGAGAAATACAGACTCCACTCTTAAAGGCACACACAAAATATCACACACTACAAGACCCAGGGCAGAAACAGTAGCTTGAAAGAAGCCTGGGTCAGACCCACTTGATGAACTTGGAGAGCGTCCCAGAGAGCAGGAGGCAAATGAAACCCACCTTGGGGACACAGATGCTGGCAGCAGCCATGCTGCCATGAGGACACTAGGGCTGGTAAGCACCATTTTGGAGTCCCCGCTCTCATTTCTTAGTGTCAGGACACAGCCCCAGCACCCAGCTGGTCAGCCCCAGTCCTGGGATGTGCAGGCTAGGCAGCTAACTGCACAGGAACATGGCCCCACCCACCAGCAGGCCAGCTACCTTAGGACCCCCTAAGCCCCCAGCCACCCCTGACCTGGCTCCCCCTACCAGAGAGCTTAGGACTAGGCCTCACCCACCACTGAGTAGGCTCTAGCCCCAGGATTTCTAGGGACCCATCAGCTAGCTATCAGACATGGCCCTGCCCACACTGGAATGGCACTACTCCTGGGACCTGGCCTTACCCACCAGGAGATGGGAATTATCCTTGGGATCTCCTGGGCCCTGGCCCTGCCCACTTGAGCATGACACTAACTCTGGAACCTCCAGGGCCCTGTAGTCAGAGACCCTGGAACTCAGTGCCACCCACCACTGGGCTAGCACTAGCCCTGGGACCCCTCCAGAGATCTCATGATGCAGTTGCCTCATGACCCAACCCCACCCACCTGCAGGCCAGCACCAGGACTGGAACTCCTCTGTCCTTGCAGCCAGCTGTGCCAGGACACAGTCCCACCCACGAGCAGCCAGCAGCCTCCACGTAAGGAAAGGCCTGGTAACCAACTGGGCTGGGAGCCAAGCAAGCCTAGAAGCACATTCACAGCAGTCAGCCTGCCACAACAGAAGGACCCACACAGTCCACAGAGAGGGCACCCCTAAAGCATATAGCTCTGGTGACCAGAGAGGAGTCCGCTGTTGGGTCTCATAGGACATTTCCTACATAAGGTCACTTCTGCAAGATGAGGAAATGTAACCAACCTACCAAACACATAGAAATAAATACAGTGAATTAGTCAAAATGAGGCAACAGAGAAATGGGTTCCAAATGAAACAACAAGGTAAAACCCCAGAAGAACTAAGTGAAGTGGAGATAAGCAATCTACCAATAAAGACTTTAACACTTTGTTAAAACTTCTAACTTCTCACTCTATTCATTTTTCATCCCAAGTTCTGTGAGCATCTTTATGATCATTACCTTAATGTCTGTATATAAACCTCACGGTAACCACAAACCAAAAATCTCTAGTAAGTACACACATGCAAAAGAGAAAGGAATTCAAACATAACACTAACAATAGTCATCAAATCACAAGGAAAGAGAGAAAAAGAAGAAAGGAACACAACAACGAAAACAACCTGAAGACAATTAACAAAATGGCAGTAAGTACATACCTATCAATAATTACATTAAATGTAAATGGACTAAATGTGCCCATCGAAGAGTGACTGAATGGATAAAAACACAACACCCATACATATACTGCCTATAAGAGACTAATTTCAGATCTAAAGACACACAAAGACAGAAAGTGAGGGGATGGAAAAATGTATTTGATGTGAATGGAAATGAAAAGAAAGCTGGGGTAGCAATACTTATATCAGACAAAATAGACTTTAGAGCAAAGACTGTAACAATAGACAAACAAGGGCATTACATAATGATAAAGGGATCGATCCAACAAGAAGATATAACAACCGTAAATATATATGCATCCAATATAGGAGCACCTAAATTCAGAAAGCAAATATTAACAGAAATAAAGGGAGAAATTGACAGAAATACAATAACAGTAGTGGACTTTAACACCCCATTTACATCAATGGAGAGATCATCCAGGCAGAAAATCAAGAAGGAAACACTGGCCTTAAATGACACATTAGACCAAATGAACCTAATAGATATATAAAAAACATTCCATCCAAAAACAGCGGAATACATTCTTTTCAACTGCACATATAACATTCTCCAGGATAGACTGATCACATGCTATGTTACAAAACAAGTCTCAGTAATTAAGAAGAATTACATCATACTAAGCATCTTTTCCAACCACAAACGTATGAGACTAGAAATCAAGACAAAACTAAAAAAAAAAAAAAAAAAACCATACAAACAAAAGGAGGCTAAACAATATGCTACCATACAAGCAACGGGTCACTGAAGAAATCAAAGAGGAAATCAAAGAATATCTCGAGAAAAATGAATATGAAAACATAATAACCCAAAATCTATGGGATGTAGTACAAGTAATGTTAAGAGGAGAGTTTATAGTGACACAAGCCTACCTCAGGAAACAAGAGGTTGTCTCAAATAAACAACCTAACCTTATACCTAAGGGACTAGAAAAAGAAAAACACAGAAAAACCTCCTAACTTAGTAGAAGGAAAGAAATCATAAAGATCAGAGCAGAAATAAGTTAGAGACTGAAAACATAAAAAAGATCAATGAAACTAAAAGCTGGTTCTTTGAAAAGATAAACCAAATTCATTAAACTTTAGCCAGACTTACCGAGAAAAAAAGAGAAGGCCCAAATCAGTAAAATCAGAAATGAAAAAGAAGTTAAAACTGACACCACAGAAATTCAAAGGATATTAAGAGATTACTACAATTATACACCAAAAAAATGGACAACCTACAAGAAATGCACAACCTACAAGACATGAACAAATCCCTAGAAATGTACCATCTTCCAAGACTGAACCAGAAAGAATTAGAAAATGTGAACAGACCAATTACAGGCAATAAAATTGAATCAGTAATTTAAAAATTCAACAAACAAAAGCCCAGGACCAGGTAGCACATGAATTCTATCAAACATTTAGATAAGAGTTAACACACATCTACTCGAACTATTCGAAAAAACTGCAGAGGAAGAAAGCTTTCTGAGTCATTTTATGAGGCCAGCATCAACCTGATACTAAAATAAGACAAAGATATCACAAAAAAGAAAAGTACAGGCCAATATCACTGATGAACATAGATGCAAAAATCCTCAACAAAATATTAGCCAACAAAATTGAACAATATATTTAAAGGATCATACACCATGATCAAGTGGGATTTATCCCAGGGATGCAAGGATTTTTCAATATCCACAAATCAATGTGATATACCACATTAACAAATTGAAGAATAAAAACCATACGATCATCTCAATAGATGCAGAAAAAGCTTTTGAAAGAATTCAACATCGATTTATGATAAAAACTCTCAACAAACTGGGGTATAGATGGAACATACCTCAGCATAATAAAGGCCTTATATGATATACCCCACACTTTCATACTCAATGGTGAAAACCTGAAAGCATTTCATCTAAGACCAAGAAAAAGACAAGGATGCCCACTCTTGCCACTTTTATTCAACACAGTATTGGAAGTCCTACTCACAGCAATCAGACAAGTATTGATAAAAGAACAAGAATCCAAATTGGAAAGGAAGGAGTAACTCTCTTACTGTCTGCAGATGACATGATACTATACATAGAAAATCCTAAAGATGCCACCTAAACTATTGGAGCTCATCAATGAATTCAGTAAAGTTCTAAGATACAAAATTGTCATACAGAAATCTGTTGTTTCTGTACACTCACAACAAACTACGAAAAAGAGAAATTAAGCAAACAATCCCATTCACAATCTCATCAAAAAGAATAAAATACCTGAGAATAAATCTAAGGAGGCAGACAACCTGTACTGGGAAAACTATAAAACACTGATGAACGGAATTTAAGATGATATGAACAGATGAAAGGTATACCATGCTTATGGATTGGAAGAATTAATCTTGCTAAAATGACGATACTACCTGCGGCAACCAATAGATTCAATGTGATCCCTATCAAAGTATCAATGGCATTTTTCACAGAACTAGAAAAAAACTAAAATTTGTATCAAAACACAAAAGATAATGAATAGCCAAACAATGTTAAGAAAGACAGACAAAATAGGAGGTATCAAACTCCCTGATTTCATACTATACTACAAAGCTACAGTAATCAAAACAATATGGCACAAAAACAGATACATAGATCAATGGAACGGAATAGAGAGCCCAGAAAGGAACCCACACTTATATGATCAATTAATCTATGACAACGGAGGCAAGAACATAAAATGGAGAAAGACAGTGGTGGTCTTTATAAGTTTAAGTGATGCTTAGAAAAGTGGACAGCTACATTTAAAGGAATGAAATTAGAACATTCTCTAACACTATACAAAAAAAAAACACAACTCAAAATGGATTAAAGACCTAAATATAAGACCAGAAATCATAAAATTCCTAGAAGAAATCATAGGCAAAACATTTTTTGACATAAACCATAGCAATCGTTTTTTTGGATCTGTATCCTAAAGCAAAGGAAATAAAAGCAAAAATGAACAAATGGAACGTAAACTTAAAAGCATAGCAAAGGAAACCATCAACAAAATGAAAAGATAACCTACTAAATGGGAGAAACTATTTGCAAATGATACAACCGATAAGGAGTTAAGATCCAAAATATATTCGGATGGCCAGCAGCCACATGAAAAGATGCTCAACATCGTTTATAATGAGAGAAATGCAAATGAAAACCACAATGCAATATCACCTCATACCTGTCAGAATGGCTATCACCAAAAAGAACACAAATAACAAATGTGAGCATTGTGTAAAATTTCTCAAAAAACTAAAAATAGAACTATTTACAATACAACCAAGCAATTCCACTCCTGAGTTTTTATTTTTCAAAAATGAAAATACTAATTAAAAAAAATACATGCACCCCAATGCTCATAGCAGCATTGTTTACAATTGCCAAGATATGGAAATAACCTACATGTCCATCGACAGATGAATGGAAAAAGAAGATGTAGCATGGTTAAAGAAGATGTGGTATGTGTGTATATACACATATAAAATGGACTACTACTCAATCATAAAAAAGAATGAAATTTTGCCATTTGCAACAACATGGATGGACTGGGAGGATATTATGCTAAGTGAAAGAAGTCAAACAGAGAAAGACATCACTTGTGTATGGAACCTAAAAAATAAAACAAACTAGTGAATATAACAAAAAAGGAAGAGAATTACAGATATGGAAAAAAAAACTAGTGGTTACCCGTGGGGAGAGGGAAAGGGGGAGGGCAAGATAGGGTTATGAGATTAACAGGTACTAACTACTATGTATAAAATAAATAAGCTACAACACAGGGACTATAGCCAATATGTTATAATAACCATAAAAGGAGTACAACCTTTAAAAATTGTGAATCACTATGATGTATACCTGAAACTTATATATTGTACATCAACTATACCTTAGTAAAACAAGAAAGAAACAGTTGACTGGTATTGAATTATAACCCAACATAGAAAGTAAATATACAAGAGTCCATATTGATATAAATAAATGATTGACTAAATAAGTAAAAGAGGGAAAGAGGCAAATTTCTCATATAGAAGAATTCCAAATAATTTATGTACATATTGCCACCTCAAAGAGATGGAACATAACTCCACAACCATAAGTGTAGGCTGTCTTAGTGACTTCCATGTGCAGTCTGAAACAGAGGAAAAAAGAGTAACTTCACAGTGGAGAAACCTGACAAACACAACCTCATCCAGGTGATAGGTGCTGATAACATTCACCTTTGATATGATGGAATGAGAATGGTACTTTACCTCTGAGGCTTTCCTCCCCCAAACCCATAATCTTAATCTCACCATGAGAAAAATATCGAACAATCCCAATTAAGGCACGTTCTACAAAATACATTTCTAACACTCCTCCAAACAGTCAAGTTCATCACAAACAAGGCGAGTCTGAGAAACTGTCACAGCCAAGAAGAGGAACCTAAGGAGACATGACAACTGAATGTCACATTCTGTTACCCTGGATAGGATCCTGGGACAGGAAAAGAACATTAGGTAAAAATTAAAGAAATCAGGATGATGTACGGACTGTAGGTAATAATAATGTATCAATGTTGGTTTGCTAGGTGTGACAAATCTATCATACTAATGTAAGATCTTAACAACAGAGGAAACAGTACTGAGCACCTGAGAATACTATTATCTTGGTAACTTTTCTACAAATCTAAAACTATTATAAAAGTTTATTTTTTTAATGTCTTGTTTTAAGAAGGGTTGCAAATTTTCACACTCTGGGAAGAGATGTCATTTAACAAACTGCTGAATGAATTGCAGTTTGATGGTCCTGTGGTAATAATAACAATCACTCAGCGGTAAATCAATGAGAAAACACCAGGATCATCAGAATGGGCTACCTGTAAACGAACCCTAAATCTGCCAGAGTAATCAGCACATTCACTGCATGCAGCAGATTAAACAATCATATAACAAGGAAAGCTATAGGAAATGTGATTAGATTTGCCTTGTATATTTGTCTACTGGAGCTGCCATGACAAAATACCACAGACTGGGTGGCTTAAAAAACAGAAATTAATTTTTTCACAGTTCTGGAGGCTGGAAGTACAAGAACAGGATGTCAGCGTGATCTATTTTGGTGAGAGCTCTCCTCTTGGCTTGTAGATAGCCACCTTCTATCTGTGTGCACACAGGGCCTTTCCTCCGTGTATGTACTTGGAGAGAGAGAGTAAGAGATCTCTCTCTTCTTTTTCCTATAAGACCATTAGTCCTATTGGATTAGGGCCCTACCCTTACGACCTCATTTAACCTTAATTACCTCCAAAAGACCACCTCTTCAAATACAGTCACACTGGGGCTTAAAGCTTCAGTATTTGAATATGGACACCATTTAGTCCATAGCAGCCTGTTTTGTGTGTGTGTGTGTGTGTGTGTGTGTGTGTGTTGGGGGAAGGAGTTCTGAGAAAGTATTTAATATTGCCAAAATATTTATAGTAGGACTTTCTAGAATAGGTGAAAATGTTAAAATTTTACTAAGATATTTACAAGGCCAACTGGAAAGATTTTCGATCACTTAGTAGACTCATGTAATGGTATAACTCATGGTATAAATAGTACAGTTTGAGCCATCTGTGTGTGGTCAATAGCAAGCTTAGGTCCAAAGCCAAAGAATGGTCTTTTTCTTGAAGCTATCTTTCTTTTCACAGAAATTCTCTTCACCTCTGAGCTTAAGTTTCCTTAAAACATTTAAGAATATTTAAAACTTTTCCTGCATGGGCTTCCCTGGTGGCGCAGTGGTTGAGAGTCCGCCTGCCGATGCAGGGGACACGGACGGGTTCGTGCCCCGGTCCGGGAAGATCCCACATGCCGCGGAGCGGCTGTGCCCGTGAGCCATGGCCGCTAAACCTGCGCGTCCGGAGCCTGTTGCTCCGCAACGGGAGAGGCCACAACAGTGAGAGGCCCGCGTACCGCAAAAAAAAACAAACAAACAAAAAAATTATTGTAGAGCTAGAGTAATTAAGATGCTGTTTTTTTAGTGTAAAGATAGACAAATAGGTAATGGAACAGGAAAGAAAATCCAGAAATAAACCAACACCACATATGGTCATTTGCCTTTTGACAAAGAGACCAAGGCAATTTAATGGGAGAGAAGTCTGGTAATGCAACTGGATAACTTCATACCAACAAAACAAAACAAACAGAAAAACTTGACTCTACCTCACAATAAACAAAAAACAATCAAAATTTTTTCATAGACGCTAAATCTAGTTTTTACTAGAGATTAAAAACACTTGCTCTTCAAAAGATACTGTTACAGGAATGAAAGGGCAAGCCATAGATTGGAAGAAAACTTTTCCAAAACGGATTTCTAACTAAGAGCTTGTATCCAAGATAGAGAATGAACTTTCATTTATCAATAATAAGAAAATGAACAACCCAATTAAAAAAGGGAAGAATATTTGAACAGATAGTTCACCAAAGAAGATGTACAGATGGCAAATAAGCACATGAAAGGATGCTGTTAAGAAAATGCAAATTAAAGCCTCAAAACAATGTCACTAACCATATCAAGCGTTGGTTAGGATATGGAACATCTGGAATTCTATATACTACTGGTGGGAATGCATACTGGTCCACCCACTTTTGAAAACAGTTTGGCAGTTTTTGAAAAATTTAAACACCCACCGTATGACCCAGCCATACTACTCCTAAGTATTCACAAGAGGATATGAAAACCTATGCACAAAAACTTATACACAAGCATTCAGAGAAGCCTTATCTATAATGCCCCCAAACAATCTAAATGGTCATCAACAGGTGAACAGGTAAGCAAATTGTGATATATCCATACAATGAAACACTACTAAGCAATAAAAAGGAACAAACTAAAGCACAATACAAAATGAAAGAATCTCAAAATAGTTATGCATAGTGAAATAAACCCCCTCAAAAATAGGGTACATATGTATGATTCCATTTATATAAAATTCTAGAAGATGCAAACTAGAGTGACAGAAAGCACACCAGGGGTTGCTTGAGGATGGAAATTTACAAAGGTCAGAAGGAAAATTGGGAGGATGGTGGATATATTCATTACCTTGATTGTGTGTGACACATATGTTAAAATTCATAAAAATACACTTTAAATATATGCAGTTTAGTAGATATCAATTATACCTCAATAAAGCTGTAAACAAAAAAACAATCAAACCTGTGCAGACGAAGTCCAGGTAGTGGTTACCCTTGGTGAGCGTGGGTGTTAACGGAAGCAGGAGAGGCTTCTGGGTTTCCAGTAATGCTCTGTTTTGATCTGGATGCTGATGGCACACATGTGTTCACTTTCTGAAATTAATTTAGCTGACACATATGATAGGTATACTTTTCTAAATGTATGTTTTTCTTCTTTAAACATTTTACATTAAAATAAATATATAAAGAAAGTTTTGCCTTCTCCGTGTAGACAGGACCAACATGAAACATCTTTCAAAAAGACAAGATGAATTACAGATGGGAACAGAGGTAGAGAGAAATAAAAAGCCCAGTCAGCTAATATTTAAATCATGGTTTACTGAAACATAACAAAGAAACTTCTCTCAAATTCCTGATTTGTAAAATGTCTTTCTTATTTTATCACTGAATCTTTCAGAGACTTTGTTTTTATATTCCTTATCGCAAGACATTAATTCTCAAAGTGGATTTTTCAAAATTCTTTTTCAGCAGTATATTAAAGTACTATGTAGTGAAAGGTGTTTTGTAGGCAAAAATGATTAGGAAAGTTGTGTTATACAAAGTTAAACTGTTTTCCTCCATGCAGTATTTATATATAAGCTTTTACCATGTAAAAATATGCCATGAATCCCATATAGGGCATATGCGATGTTTCTCAAACATAGTCAAAGAACCTCCTTTTTCAAACAGCATTCTAAAGCACTAATATTTCAATGAATATACATGGTAGTTCTAGAAATGCAATACCAACTGTGGTTGTTTACTATTATAGTTAAAATATGTGTTGTCGGGCTTCCCTGGTGGCGCAGTGGTTGAGAGTCTGCCTGCCGACGCAGGGGACACGGGTTCGTGCCCCAGTCCGGGAGAATCCCACATGCCACGGAGCGGCTGGGCCCGTGCGCCATGGCCGCTGAGCCTGCGTGTCCGGAGCCTGTGCTCCGCAATGGGAGAGGCCACAACAGTGAGAGGCCTGTGTACCGCAAAAAAAAAAAAAAAAAATGTGTTGTCGAATTAGAATATCTGGGCTTGAATCCTGAGTCTGCTACTTTTTTTCCTGTGTGAATATGAATGCTGAGAAGTATACATGTCATTTCTGTCAGCTAAATCAATTTCAAAAAAATGAATATATGTGTACCATTAACATCCAGATCAAAACACAGAGCATTACTGGAAGCCCAGAAGCCTCTCCTGTTTCCAGTGACTACCCACCCTCACCAAGGGTATCTTTCAAAAGGAGATGATAAAAATGTGGTTGTTGTGGGTATAAAATGACTAACCATACATAAGACAGTCCCTGCTACATAGTAAGTGTTCAAAAGTGTTAACTATTAATATTAAGAAAAGTTGCCTAAGCAAGAACCACAAGGTAGAGATCATGTTCCATTATTGGTCTTGACTGGAACTTAGGCCATCTTACTGTCCATCAACCCACCAAATATCTGGCAATACAATTACATGAGATGTACACGTTCTCATCATAACAACGAAGTGGATAATATGTGAAGAATGTGTTAAGTAATCTTACTGTGGCAATCATTTCTTAATATATGTGTGTATCAAATCATCACATTGTATACCTTAAACTTACATGATGTTACATGTCAATTATATCTCAATAAAACTGGGGAAAAAAACAATTACTATCATATACACTCATCAAGGAGACTGAATGACAATATAAAGTGTCTAGTCTTAAACCTCTAAAAATCAAACGAATTACATGAGATGCTGTTATTCATAACCACATTCAGCATACATGGCAAGATTACAAATTCCTTGAGAGCGGAGACCACATTTATCCATCATCCTCCTTTTCGAGGGTTTAGAGTTGAGCTTAACCAGTCTAAGCATCTTAGAAACTCTGGGATGTCCAGCAGTTGTATTAGCATGAGGGAATCCAGGCACTTTGGAGTAATTGTGAAGGGGATTTTGAGTCAGCTCCCTGAATCAACAGGACAAAGATGTGTCAGCAAAAGATGGTAGAAGACTGCTGTTAACAGGATTTACTTGGATGATGTTGATGGCATCCTTAAATCAGGATTCTTTCACTAGACCTTCATATTAGAAGACAGTTAAACTAAACAGGGCGAGGAGATCAGGGACATTAAAATCGCATTAGCAAAACTGAAGATTGGAATCAAATGCTTCTCTGGTTGTTACTTTAATGATTTGATTTTCCTGAGGCTGATGTGATAAGAGAATAAGGGTTATGTTTATCCTCCACAGTGCCTAGCACATACTTGCACATAATAGGTGTTAATGAATATGCTCCTTTGAGTATGTGGTGTGATGAGAGAGTGGAGTGACAGTTGTAGAACGGACACTCCCATTTTCCAATTTCAGCTATGGAAAAAGGAGAAAACAAGAAATGGTAAGTGCATAAAACATAGAGAAAGGAAGAATTGTCAATTAGGCAAAGCAGAGTTTATTCACAAAAAGAAATGTGATTTATAACTCCGAGGACTAAAGCACAAGAGGGGATAACATAGTATTCACCTTCCAGGACTTCTTTAAGGGTTAATTCATGTGAGGAAAGTGCTCTGAAACCAAGGTCATAAGAACCACTTAAATGAAGTCTCACCATGGCCGCCTGCTGCATTGTGTAGCTACTATTTTTAGCCTACATTCATGCTGCTCTGGGTCAGGATGCGGGACATCTGTGGTGAGAGGAATAAATTGCTTGCAGCAAGACAAGTTTTGATGAATAATTACTTTGTTATAATGTGCAGTCAGGGCCAGCTCCATTCCACAGACTGAAAACTAAGACTTCCAGGAAGTAATCATGGGTAGGTCCTTGGTGGCTGTTTACTGCTTCCAGCACTAATGATACTTGGCAGGGCTGCCAGGATGATCAAGGACTAATTGATTTGTTGTGAATCCTACTAGAGGTTAGCATCACGGCTGATGTTATACAATGCAGTTACATCTTCAAAGCACTTCATAATCATTATTTTTTAGTCCCAGTGTTCCAGGGAAGTAAGTAAAAAATATTTTTCCTTGTAATTCTAATGCTCTTTTCAACTTTATCTCTCTAAACCCTAGATGTTCTACTAAGTGCAAAGGCTCTTTCACAAATTTCATGCTTCAAGAGCTGGAGTAAGTAAAACTTCTCCTCTTTTATGTACTTAATTTTTTTTAATAAAACAGGCACCAGGTTTCTTCCTTCTTCTACTTTCCTATAGCCCAATGGTGCCAGCACCTGATCAGCCTTAACCATAAGTTACTTCACCTTTGAATCTGGATCCAGTTTTAGGGAAGTCAGAGTCACAACTGTCCAATTTTCAAAAACAATATAGAGAAAATATGAAGTATTCAGTACTTCCTGGGCTAATAAAAAACTGTTCCTCTCTAGACAGCAAAAGACTCAAAGAAATGGCCTCAGAGCAAGGATCAGAGCAAGAGCACTACCAGTAAACCCTGGCTTCAGTATAAAGTTCGTATCTAACGTGTGACTGTGAGACTCTCTGTTGGGACAACAGAAATACTTAAGTTGCCTTATAGACCTTCTCAACTACTCAGAACAGCTTCTAAAAATCTTAAGGATTCTGTCCCATGATACCTTGATTCTCAGCCTAAGGCAGAGAGGCTTCTTTCAAAGAATGCCTTTGTCTTATGGATTTAACCTCAATGAGATTCATAGGAAACCCACAATGTTTACAAAAAATGACATCACTAGAAGCACTGTGGGCATGGACTAAAAGGGACACAGACAGTTCAAAATTAAAACACTTCTTGGGGGCTTCCCTGGTGGTGCAGTGGTTGAGAGTCCGCCTGCCAATGTAGGGGACGCGGGTTCATGCCCTGGTCTGGGAAGATCCCACATGCCACGGAGCGGCTAGGCCCGTGAGCCATGGCCGCTGGGCCTGCGTGTCCAGAGCCTGTGCTCTGCAACGGGAGAGGCCACAGCAGTGAGAGGCCCGTGTACCGCAAAAAAAAAAAAAAAAAAAAAAAAAAGAACACATCTTGGAGAACCCAACCTTACAGGGTAAGAAAGAGCTACCCTAGTTAAGTGCAAACATGTACCAGTTCTTATGGAAAAGGAAGAATGACTCAGAGGATGGAGCTTTGAGAGCATAGGTTAAGAACGAGCATAGGTAAGAGGGTCAAAGAATCATTACCAAGTAGGAGTACTGGACATTAATAAAGGGCCTGACAACAAGTGTCCATCTGTATTTCAGAATTGCTATGGAATAGTGACCTCTATATATGCATTTATCTATAAAAATATCTTGATACAAACATATATAGGATCCATAATAACATCTGAATCATTAGCAAATCAAGTAATTAGCATAGGCAAATTAATTAACCTCTCTTCACTTCACTTAATTCATCTGTAAAATGAGAATGCTCTGATTTAGTGGTAAGTAAGCACTAGCCCATTGTGCACAGGCCATAAATGCTCTGCTCAATTTAACAGTAGGAATCTCATTTCAGGTTGGAAGATTAGAAAGCTATCTCCATGTGTCCACTTCTCAAAAGCATGCAGAAATTAACATTTTATTCACTAAAGTACAACAAATTTGCAAAGGATACTCTTCTATTCAGTAAAGTAGATTACTTATTATGTAAGAAAATAAAATCCTCCACCACCACTGCCTTGCTAACATGGAACTCAATAAAACAATTTTCATTTGGGAAAGCTTTTCAATTAAAAAAATAAAGTTCATTTTATTCACCATGATCTATACAGTTTCCAACTTTCGTTCTATTCTACTATAGGAATGGCAATTCATGACACTCCTCTGACCCTTTTTCTCTCCCGTATCTCTAGCAGATGTCACTAACTGACCATAGTACTATTTTCTACTAGTCCAAACATGGCCTCATGATGTTTCTCAACACAGCATTCCAGGCAGTTTTTGCCTAACAATCAGTTGTCACACATACTGACATTTATTTACCGTTATTTTTCTATGATGTGTGTGTTGTTTGATCTCTGTGATCCACATAACTTAATATCCCAGAGAGCAGAACAAAGTATAGACAGAATTTGAAATCTCAGCTCCACTACTGAAAGAGACAGTAAACCATAGTTTTTGAGATCATGATCCCTGGAGCAGATGATGTTGACTTTTATCATCATTCTGCCACTTAGTAGCTGTGTGACATTGGGCTATTACTCTTTGTATCTCAGAGTCCTCATCTATAAAATAGGGATGGTAACATTATCTACTCTGAAGATTAATTATAATTATTAATTGAAAAGATATATAATGAAGATTAATAAAATATATGTAAAGTACTTAAAATAATGACTGGTACCAAGCTGCGTACAAATGTTAGTTATTATTCCATCTTCATTATTTTTATCTTTATTACTCCTAGCTCCATGACTTTGGCAAATTTCATAGCCCTACTCTGTTTGTGGGTTAGAAGTTATTTGTCTAGCATACATGTCAACATTTAACTACTTATACATGTGCGATTTAACACGACACTTGGGAGTTTAAAATAATTTTTATTGAAATAGAATGTATAGAAAAATCTAAAGTATGCTACATATTTCACTATCTTGTGAACAGTGTATGCCAAACATTTCAGATTTTCTTTATCTGTCAAGGTCAACAATTAGTGTGCTATAACCAAATATTTTAGAGAATATTAGCTTGCCTTTTCACTAAATGATCCACAGGACACAGCAGCATTTCATTTTCTCTGTGCTTTTGGTGTTGACTTGGTGCTTCTCTCAAGGGCTGGCAAGGCGTATTGAACTATTTATTCAATTCTGTAGCCCAATGCTACGTTTTTCTTACCTCCCTCTTCTAACCAGATTTCTTCTTGCTATCATTGGTTCTCTGTTTTTAATCTCCCTCTTTCCAATTTTCTCTTAACTTTTCTGAACTTTTGCTCTACTCTCTTACACTTCTTGCCATTCACTAGAATGGAACTCAGCACAGCTCCTTCCCTTCAGGTTAGACTTATAAATCAGACAATGGGAATTACTACGGTTTGCCTATTTTCTACATTCCTCACAGACTGATGAATCTTCATTTGTTGTGCACCTCTTGGTTTATTCCAGCTTACTGATTTTGCCAAAAATCTCTTCTCCCAATAAATTAGCAACGTTATTTATAATATGTAACATATGTTATAACTAAAGAATAAACTTAGGTTAAGATTTTTAAAGATACAATGCTGTTCACTACAAACAGAAACTCGTGAGAGGGATTTCCACTTGGATTCTATTCAAAAGTGTTTATTATAGAGATGCCAAAGTAAATTCCTCTTTCAATAGCATAATAAATAATCTTAGGATAAAAACACACTAATATCACACTGTTCCAATATAGTTGTTCTCAAAGTGTGGTTCCAGGATCCTATAGAAATGCAAATTCTCGGGCCCTATCCTAACCTTCGGAAGTTCTAGGGATGAGGCCCACCAATATCCGTTTTGACAAACTCTTCAGATGACACTGATCCACACTCAAGAATCATTATTATGATGTTTGAGCAAATTTGTTAATTAGGGTCCTACTTGCATCTTGCTATCAAGTTTAATTTTCTTGTTTGAATGACAATTTATTACAGGTTTTAATACTTATCATTTCGAAAAACACAAGTTTTGTGGGTTCTTTTTCAACCATAACCTCTTCTCAAGGATCCACATTCTCCTGAAAATGTCACATAGTAGCTACCATAATCAAGACATAGGTTTCATATTAATGAATTTTTCTAGTTCTTAACAGAAGTACAGCAAACAGCTGAGAGCTACCAATAAAAGGAATTAAAAGAGCGTTCTGAATAACTGATGGACTGATTCTTCTTCCGTTTGCAATTACTTTTCCTCATATATGGTTTGGAGAAATTATTGGAGATGATTTAATTTACTTGTTATCTGGTGTTTGCATAGTTGGAGAGATGAAACAGAGATGTCATTTGCAATAGCAGGCTTGTCACCTTACACAGGTGGTCCTTACAGGCTGTGTTTTCTTGGTGGAGTAACCTAGTTATAATTCCCAGCTCTGCAATATAAGAAGTAGGAATTTGTCCATATACTTTGGGTTTATCAGTCTCTTGGGGATTGACCAGCTCTAATGAAACCCACAAGAGAACTTGTATTAAATAGAATAGCAAATTATTCATTGATACTGAAGAGATTTCTAAATTCAATCACCACAATATTCAAGTTTGCTCTACAAAGCAGTCTCTCTGACAGCGTATCTCTTAGAAACAAAAATACTGACCAAAAATCTCCCTTGTCTTCTTTCTTAGATGGACTGATTCTTAAGTGACTTCTGTTCATTGTTAACTAATCTCAGCTATGTGCTGATTTTACAGAGAGGAGTCTTCACCAAAAATCCTTAGAATATCTTACTTTAAAATAAAATTTTAAAATATAACAATGGGAAAGCACACGCTCTCCAGTAAAATCTCAGTGACCATGTTAGAAATGACACCATGTATCAAAATGCCTCATTTCTTACACTTCATAATAAGTCTGGATCAAGAATAGTTCTGAACACAATGAATTAAAAAAAAACTTATTTTGTCAAAAAAACCCCTGTTTTCTTAAATAAATCTAGAAACTGACAAAATACATAATAAGCTTAACATAAAGAAACCCTACTTGCTTTGTGCTTTGGAAGTAGTATAAAAGTAACAAAATTTGTTAGCATTAATAGAGACACATCCTTATCAGCTTTTTCTCCAATGGACAAGAAGTCAGTTACAGAAGTGCTTGAATTTTAATACATCTAATTTCTTGCTGGGGAGCCAGATTCTATTGATTGCTCCCATAGCAATTTAAATCAAGACATATGGTGTCACTTTCCTCAAAAACTAACGAGGTATTTCTGAGACTTTTAGGTTACTAAGTTGAGTATTTGTTGAGTACTTACTGTCTGCAGAATAAAATAAAAACCTTTTTCAATAAAAGCTATTGAGAGACATAAAGACCAGACCTCTGTCACCAAGGGGATAACAAAAACACAGGAGTTCCATGGACACAGTACCATATTTCAACCAGCTTTGTCCAGAAAGACTAATAGTATTTAAATATCTAGAGTTTGTGATCTATTGCAGGTAGCTGACCCAGACTATCTTGCACATACCCATGCAATTAGAATGCTAATGAAGTCCAAAGACCACGTGCAATAAAAGCAAGATTAGAAAGAAGAAAAAGTGTCAGGTAGGGTTTAGGGTGTATAGAAGATTAAAGGTATCAATAAAAGGAAGGAAAACAATGTATTACTGGGGAAGAAAATCTCCATAGTCCTGGAGAGAAGAGAAATACGTGATACTTTTAAGTTTTATTGTTTTAGTGCCACAAACAGAAAAAAAAATTCTCTTTTATGGCTTAGTTGTATTACCTTTCACTGTAGAAAAAGAGGTATCTCTCTCCTCCTTTAAGTAAAATAATACTTTTATTAGTATTCAAATATGTGACTTCCATTGAATTTAGGAAAAAACCCCACTAAGTTAAACTTTGTCCAGATTATACCCCTGAATAAAAGTTCTAGTATGGCTTCCCTGGTGGCGCAGTGGTTGAGAGTCCGCCTGCCGATGCGGGGGATACAGGTTCGTGCCCCAGTCCGGGAGGATCCCACATGCCGCGGAGCGGCTGGGCCCGTGAGCCATGGCCGCTGAGCCTGCGCGTCCGGAGCCTGTGCTCCGCAACGGGAGAGGCCACATCAGTGAGAGGCCCACGTACCGCAAAAAAAAAAAAAAAAAAGTTCTACTGGTAGTTAATGAAAGAAGTTTAAAATGCTTAAAGTGTTATAAAGAAACAAAACTGTATGGAATATTTTGTTTTTGGACATTGCAAATTACATATACAATTACAGAAAGATATGCACAGAAACTTCTGATCCAATTATTTTAATCTAATACCTACATAGTGGTGAAAGGAAAAGGTACAAAACAAAATTTAAGAGCAGGGCAAGTCAGACAAGCTGAAAAGAATTACTGGTTTTACCAAACTTGCTTGAATGTACAACTTTCAGAGTCTTATTGTGTGTAGCTCTGAGATGTTGGTTGGCAAATATTAACTCAATGAAACAAAGGTATTGGAAAAATTAATAACATTGAACAAGCACTGTCAAGTGTTGCCCCTTACAGGGACAGCTTTAGCCTTGAGGGTATTATGCTAAGTGAGATAAGCCAGACAGAGAAAGATAAATTCTGTATTATTTTACTCTGTAAACATAATTCTGTATTATGGAAGCTTAAAAAAAAAGAACAAACACAATAAAACAAAAACAAACTCTAAATACAGAGAATAGATTAGTGGTTACCATACGGGAAGGTATTTGGGGGGGAGAATGGGAGAAGGCCATCAAACATATGGTAACAGATGGTAACTAGACTTGTGGTAATCGCTCTGCAGTAGGTACACATGTCCAATTATAACGCTGGATACCTCACACTTACATAACAAAATATAAAATAAAGCGCACTATTTTAAAAAAATGGCTTTACTATTATTTTATACGATGCATAGTGTACACTCCAGTAATGGCTTCCAGTAACAGAGGAACACTTCCTCCTCCACAAAAGGCAAAGTAGTTAGATTACACTGGCAACACACAAGGAGAGGGCAGTAACCATCCACTCTTCCCTGTGCGTTTGTATTAAATATTAATTGGGATTGCATCTATATTTTATTCAGGTTCACGAAAACCTACAGGAGCAGAATAATCACTTTGAGTTCAGAGACTGAATGATATTCAAATAGAAGTGTTCTCACCAAGAGTCCTTTATACGATGTACTATAGGAGCACTAAGTTAGGCTTTGGAGTCAGATCAGGTTATTGCAGTCTCCACTAATCATCCGGCTAACTTTGAAAAATTATCTAACTGCAGAACTTTGGCTGAAAAGTGAGGATTGTCCAATAAATCAGGGGTCCCCAACCCCAGGGCCGCAGCCTGTTAGGAACCGAGCCGCACAGCAGGAGGCGAGTGAGTGAAGCTTCATCTGCTGCTCCCCATAGCTCCCATTTCCCCCTGAACCACACCCACCCCCCATCTGGGGAAAACTCGTCTTCCATGAAACCAGTCCCTGGTGCCAAAAAGATTAGGGACTGCTGCAATAAACCCCTGATGTTGAGACGACGTGTGTAGAGTGCCTAGAAAATGTGTTGTGTATGATATCGCAAAGTAAACAGTAGTAATTATGATATTGAAAGGTATTATTTTATTATTATTGTATCTCAGGATATTAAGGCAAATATTAAACCAATTAAAATATTTATGTAGCTCAAATAGTCACCTATGATTAGCCCGATAAAACTCTTGCTTTGCAATATAAGCAAAAGAAGGTACATGTACAAGAAGACTATCTACTTGGATTTTAGGATTAGAATACCTAAGAAAAAAGGTTTTATGGATTTGATACTTCTGAAGCAGTTCATGGAAATGAAAAGGATTTTCAAAAGGTGCTACCATTTATTAGAAGATGAAAATTAAGAGAAATGAAGCATGCTGTAGTTAAGATGTTTAATGTTGGTTCTATTCATCCATCTTTTTTCCTAGCAATGACCTGAAATCACTAGTCAGATTTTATATGTGTTTTGGATTTCTCTTGTTCTATATACTTCATAAGGCCAAGGTATTAGTATAGGGCTTAAGTCCTAACTCTGCTCAACTGCTAAATAACTCTTAGACATTGGGAAGGGTATTTAATCTCTATGAATTTCATTTCCTCATTTCCACCAAAAGAGAGTAATGGTAACTACCTGCATTAGTGGTTGTGGGGATTAAATAAAATAATGTTTGTAAAGTGCTCAACTCATAGTGGGGGCTGAGAAATGTGTTTCCCTTCCCTTCTACATAACCAGGGGAGAAATATTTATGAACTCAAGAGACCAGGAATGCTTGACTTTGGAAGTTTTGCTTTTGTTTTTGTTTTTTTACTAAAATGGTCCCATACGATTGTATAGAAGGGATATTTAAGAATGAAATTGATTTAATCATTTAAATAATATTTCTTGAGTGGGATTTTGGATGGGAATGGGGATAGAACTGCAAACTAATTTATACAACTTCAAAAAATATTTACTATTTGATATTCATGTAAAACTAAGGAAAGAAAACCTGTTTCAAGAATTTTAGCAATCTTATGAAGGACAAGTGAAGGTTATAAAAAGACAACCTACTCTTTCTTGAATTATAAATAATGATTTCTATTTTTAAGAACCACCAGTGGCTTTAGGAAAATCCATTGTTCCTGGTGCTGTGTTGGATGAAGCTATTAACAGCAAGATGAGGGATATCTCTTCCCTTGTCTTCAGTTCTTCCATAGACTTTCGATGTCAAGAAGTGTTCATTTGGTTTGCCGTTCATTCTCAAGGGAACATTAGCATACCTAAGGCTAGACCATCCAACAAAGGCAATCTGACATTGGTCTAAGGACCTGAGGATTAACGTATATTTTCCAGGGTTTCAGGGCGTGGAAGAGTCCTCCTGAATACTCTGCTATGTGGAAATCACAGTTGTTTCTGACTTTGGGCAACACAGTGTTCTAAGTTGACAGGAAATGAATCCCCTCGTGCTAAAAACACTAGAAATGCTGGACAATGTGCAACAATAAAATTAAATTAATATCTGAACTAGAAAAAAAGAAGAAAATATATGCCTGTGTACCAGGAATATGTTGGGAATTCAACTGAGAGAGATGGGTTGAATCTGGCATTGCATTGTCCCTTCAATGTATTCAATTGAACAGACACAGGTTATAGAGGCTGGGGCTAGGATTATAATTCCATTGAAGGTGAAATAAAACTTGTGATCCTGGGTGCTAGAAAACTTACTGCCTCTTCCCGGAAAACTCTACCCACTGGCCCCAAAAAACAATGAAAAGTTTTTCTTTTACTCAAGGCTGTAGTTTAAAAGATAAAGTCATTTATGGTAAATCAAGACCCCCAAGCTTTTATCATATACATGGGTAGAATTGCTTATATGGATGGTGTATAAAACCTAAATTGAGAAATTAGTATAAAACCCAGTTCTGGTCTAGTGAGCCCCTATGCCCCTTTTGTCCTGGCAAAAAATGTTGTATAGATACAATTTCATGGCCTAAGGCACATGGAACCAAGATAGGAAAAATATCCCCTACTTAGGGGGAGTTCACAATCACAAAAGCAGAAGGAGGAAGAGGAGGAGGAGGTCGGGGGGTGGGGGGTGGGGGGGGTGGGCGGGTGGGGGTGGGGGGGTGGGGGGAGATATAATAAGGGCAAGATGGAAGTGTGGGAGAACTGAAAGAACTGGAGAGCACACAAGAATCTCAAAGAGAACTATAAATTAGTATTTTAAATGAATTAGAGACTAAAAGAGAAAATGCAAACCATAATGAATTAAAAGGATACAATAAGGGGAAAAAGCAATAAGCAGATTTACAAAAACCAAGTTGAACTTCCAAAAAAGTAACTGATTAGAGCCAGCTAAAGAAATTTATAAATTGAAAAATAAAGTACTTAAATTCATAAAAATCTGTTCAAAGATTCAAGATGTTTCAGAGCATGGAGAATAGGAAGTTAAGATCCATATATGCAGCAGGAATTTTAGAAAGAGAAAAGAGCAAGAATGGCTGTCGTTCAAAAAAATGTCCCAAGGTTGCAAAAAAAACACCAAAGTTATTATAGCATAGACAGGATAATCTGAGCAGGATAAAAAAAAGCAGATCTGTACCTATGCCCATCATTGTTAAAGTTAGTAGACAAAAGACAAAAAAATTTAAAACCACTCATTAAAATGGAAAGATTTGACAGCAGGTTTTTCATCAGCAACTGGCTCTTGCCCAAGTTTTCTCTAGCTCATTAAGTGGTTGACAAATTTCCTGAGATGTTTAGGCCCCAAACCTCTGAGTCATGCTTCAGTCCCCTATTTACGATGTTATTCAATCATCAGAATAAGTCTGCTTGTCTACAACTTCTAAATGTCTCCTGAATCTGAACACTTCTGACCACATCCAGTGCCCTTTCCCTAACCCAGTACCTCATCATATTTCATTTAAAGGATTGAAATCAACTTACAACTGATCTCCCAGTGCCGTGCCTAGCCCCTATGATTAAATCATACCACGTACCTGCTGAAAGCATTCGGTGGCTTCCATCTCATTCAAAGTCCAGTCCAGGTTCTTTTCCACAGCACACAAAATGCTACATGACCTTGCACCTTTATCTCTGACTCCTCCCGATTTCCCTCTTGATTAATCATTTCTAGCCATACATTCCAAACTCAATCTCACCCTCAGGGCGACTGCTGTGGTTGTCCTCTCTGCCTGGAATGATACTCATCCACATCGTAACATAGCCTGCTCTTTCACTGTACTTAGATTTATTCTCAAAAATCTCTTCAGAGAAGACTTAACTGACCACTTTCCTTAACAATTCTTCATAATCACCTTTAGCATTTAACACGATGTGACATAATACTATATGTTTATTCATTTGTTTGCCTATCCCTAAACTAGAAAAAAGGTTCCATGAGTACTTGTATGACACTATACTTCCCAGTACCCGAAACAGTGCCTGGCATATAATAGTTCTTCAATAAGGTATTTCTTAAATAAACTTGTTTCCAGCAAAGAGAAATAGTACACATTGTTTTCAAACACTTGTGGAATTATTTACAAGAATTTGCCTGACAATCAGGCACAAAGGAAATTCAATCAATTCACAATTTATCTCACACTCATGAAGAAGCAATGTATATGCCCATTTAAACCTTTAAGTTACAAAACCAACAAAATTTCTCTATAAAACAAATGTCTTCTCTCTAACCAAACAGAATCTAGTATAAATCTAACTGCCAAAAAAAATATAATCTGAGACTCAGTATGTCACTCATTCAGGAAAGAATTATTCAGTATCTACTGTTTGCCTGGAGGGAATTTTTTTTTTTAAAAAAAGAATTTGTCTAAAGTGACTGAAATTGAGTAAGGGGAATTATATAAAAATATTGCACATAAGATCAAATTTAGTGTTGCAAAGTTTGTAAAGTCAGAAGACCAGTTTGGCTGAAGAAGTGACCCTTGATGTGGGACTTAATCGATGGATACAATTTAGATGGGCAAGGAGAAGAAATTCCAGATGGAGAGGTTGGCAAGTGCTAATCTATGAAATGAGGGAAGTGTACATTTTTAGAGAAATAGCAAGTCATCCAACTTGGTGGAAATATAGACTGTAAGTGGTAAAGCTATACTGAAGGCAAATTCTGGGAGCGTTAGAAGCCGAGCTAATGAATACAGACCTTAATGGACAGGTGATAAGGAGAAAATAAAACAAATATAAATCATACTTCAGAAAATTTTATTTGGCTGAAGATATTTCTATGCTCAGAACGGGGCCCACAGAGTTCATGGAACACAGATGGGCAAGTTTTTCTGAAGGAGAAGAGTGAGCACTGTGATGTAATGGGCTACTATAGGAGGACATCAGCTTTAGTTTGTGTGAGGGAGCTGGCCACTGTAGAGGTGGGCATAGGTAATGTCACTTATTGGTTGCAGGCAGAGAATGTGGTCACTGAAGCATTCTCTAACCTGAAAAATAAAATTAGAAAAAGAAAAAAAAATTAGAGAGAGAAGGAGGGAGGGAGGGAAGGAGAGAGAATATGAGAGAATTGTCTCTTATACAGGCCTTCTGTCTAAAATACATGCCTAAATTCTGATAAAGATAATCCATGTTATGCATTCCTGCCTACATCTCTGTGGCAAAGAGAAATAAAGTTCAGAGTCCCTTGTGATTGTACTAATTTCCAACCTATTAGAAGAGCTGGAGTGTGGGAACTCTTAGCTTAAAAGTAAAGAGCTCCTGGCTTCCATCACTGAGAAGAAAAAAACTCTTTTCACCGCTGAATGGGAGGTCACTAAGTGAGATGAATAATGCTCTGCAATTACTGAGCCATGCAAGGCATGCTGAGTAATATATTTATGTGCAATTTTCACAACTCCTTAATTAGTTTTAAATATCAAGCTTATCCTAGCTGACGTCTAAGCTTCATTATCTGATTCAAGCTAAGTATGTGGTTTTGAATTTGTTTTGCAAATAGTATGTTCTTCAGGGTTGCTTACGCAGCAATATTCTGATCACAGTTGCTACATGATCTGTCTTAAGAGTTCTGACCCGATAATTCTACTTAGCCACAGCGGTGGAACATAAATCTCTGAATAATGGCTCCAGAATATTCTATTTATCTGATTTTTAAAATTTCTAAATACCATTTCTGGGTTATGATGGCAGGTCAAATAAATATATGTAATTTATCTTCCTCCAGAAAACACACACACTCATTTAAGCTTTTGCAAAGGAAAGTTAAAAACAAAAAAAAAATTTCACAAGGATGAGGTAAACACAGCAGGTGAGCCTGTGCTGACAAGGACCACTGTGTATGACAGAGGCTGGGATGAAGGCCAGTGGGATGTAAAATCCAGCTCTTCACTCTATGCTCACCCAGGGAGACCTGTGTATTTTGGAGAAACACTTTTCTCTAATTCACAAGAATAACTGGCTTAGCACACCCAAGAAGGCCAAAATTAAAGTTGGCAGTAGGGAAAACAAAGAACCAACACAATTTGTATTTCAAGAAGCACCACGGCAGCAGCACTAAGTGTGAAAGTGGGTAATAACTTAAGGGACTACAGTGAACACTGTTTGAGAAGTTGGGTCCCTCTCTCATACCACACCTCAGGGGAATTGAACAGAAGTTCAACATCCCCAACAGAAGTCTGCAGGTTTAGTCTCTGGCCCAGAGGAAAAAGAGGGTCTCTGTATTGGGAGCTCCAGGTGGATCTTGGAGGATGTATTTCTGCAACAGGAGGATTAAGTGACCACTGACATTCCAAACACTGAAGGCAAAAACATCCCCATTGCGCCCCCTTCAGTTGGCTGCCAAAACTTCGGACCTCAGAACCCTGAACAATCTCACTGTCCCAACATATTGACCCTAGAGTTTCCTCAGAAACAACCCACTCAGAAAAGCTTAGAGAGCAACTTAAGTCATATAGGAACTCCGGTCAATTTTTTGCCTCCCACTCTTATCCATGAGCACAATGCCAAGTCTTGACTGACCTTTGAGAGAAGAGATGCCTTTAAAGTGGACTATGATGCTGTAAGCAATCAAAAAAGGGACAAAAACAAACGATATCACTCACATATGCACAGATATAAGAAGATATTGCTTAAATTGCTTCAGGTTGCATTTATAAAATAGACAAGTAAGAATGCTTAGGAAAGGACAGCAAAAAGACAAAGAAATTGTAAGAAAAAAATTAAGAAAATTAGAAGACCAGACCGGGCAGTCTGACATCCAAGAGCCTTTTCACATCCTCTTTCTAACATATTTTACTGCTGACAGGAAATGACATGTATTCTCTTTTGAAGAATCCTTGAGTAACATATGTTATTTTGGATAGCAATAATCAAAGTTTGGAGGACCATCAGCCCAGTGAGTTATTCATTAAGGCCAATGCTAGTCTTCACATACACCCTAAATTATTATACACACACTACATCCATTAAAAAAACAAAACCATCCGCACTGCAAACCATCACCTAATCACATATATGAACTTCCTTTCTTCATAAGCACATTATCTGCTGCCAGAGAGCAGGAGCCATCTCTCTCTGATTCACGGCTGTGTTCCCACATACAAGCTTGTATCTACTGGCATACAGTGAACACCTACTAAAATTTTACTGGATAAATGTTGAGGGAATTCCATAAACTCTTATCTAGTAAAGGGGCATGTTTTCCTTTAATATATAGAGATGGTAAGTGACTCAACGTTGGCAGCTGCAGTTAATTAAATAATTTTTCCCCTCAATGTCTCTGGTGAGACCATGGCAATGTAGTCACAAAAATAAACAAACAGCAACCATCTTTTACAGAATAAAATTCTGCAACTATCAAGTTGCTCTATGATGAGTGCATTCAGTGTTAAAGAACGTGGAAATGCCACACTGGTCAGTCTCTAATGTGAAACTGTCCCTGGCATTGATGAGGCCTGGAAACTCCTTCGATTACTTAGTTACTGTGTGTTAAAATAATCAAGAGAATCCTGAGGTCTGCAACAAGTTCTTATGTTGACGCTAGGAATAAAGTATTATTGAAATACGTTAGCCCCAGAAGGGACAGCAATTCATCCTTAATGGAGTTGACACCTGTTCTGGATATGACTTTTCCTTCCTGGCTTCTAGTGACTCTAACAACATCAATATGGGACGCTTACAGAATGCTTGGTTTACTAGTATGAGTTCACACATAACATTGCCTCAAAATAAGGGACTCATTTTATAGTAGAGAAGTTGAAAAACTGGACACATGACCAAAGATTCTACCAGTGTTATACTCTGGCAATTTCTAAATAATCAATTGCAAGCAGGGGTAATCTGATGGTATCTCACCTCAACTGTACCACAAGTTGGTCACTTGCCCTCCTGCTTCTCTGCTACTACCACATGGAGGCATGTAAGAACTTGCTGAGCTATTCTGACGCATATACAAGTCAGGAAATTTATACCTTATGAGGGAACACTTGACTGATAGTGGGTGAGAGTTAGTGAATAAACAGTTCTTTATCCCTTAGGCAGTTAATTTTGAGGTGCATTATACACAGGACCTTAAAATGTCTGCAGTGTGGACTTTCAGTTGTTCAGTTATGATCGGCTCAGTAACACGCTCTTGTAATGGCTTTACCTCCTTTCCTCTTTCACTCTTTCCACTCATCCCCTCCAGTTACTTGGAATCTTTGAGCAAAACAAACTACCTTCATGCAAGCCTTTTTCTCTTGCTATGCTTTCTGGGCGCATAAATTAAGACATTAGGACTCCCTGATATATATAACAATTAACCGTAAACCTAAATCATTCCAGATAATTATAGTTCTTTAAAAAGGAAAAATATATTCCATTTAGAAATAATAAATTCAAAATGAAGGGGGAGTCTATTACCTGATTTGTTCTATCAGTGGTCTTAC
Organism: Orcinus orca; assembly: GCF_937001465.1. Taxonomy (NCBI): domain Eukaryota; kingdom Metazoa; phylum Chordata; class Mammalia; order Artiodactyla; family Delphinidae; genus Orcinus; species Orcinus orca. The sequence goes on from NC_064567.1 coordinate 72,247,631, forward strand.
AGATAATTTTTAGAAGAAAACTAAATTGTCATATTTTGCAAGTAAATTATTAACTGATGGTGGGGCCTAGAGTATTTCTTGGGCTAATTTAACATATTAATAACACACGTTTCTGAACATTTTAACTGGTTTTTATTTCAATACAAATTCTAACCACTTTTTATTAGTATTATAAATGCTAAATTCCGGAGAAACAATATTGTTGACAGAAATACCTAAAATTTAATAAGTAAACTAATGTGAACAGAAGTAACGGTAAAAATGTTGCAACAAGAATGCTAAATATTTTTTAAAAATTTCTCATGTACACTGTTCATCTAATGGGATAATGTCTGTTTTTCTACATGTCTAAAAATGAACTTTTAAACTTCTAATTTATGTCCCTCCTTATGACTGGAAAATAAATGGAAATAATTTTGCCATTCTTAAATATTCTACAGCAAAATAAGATAACTATGACCATAGGATACTTTTTCTGTCTAAATTGCATAGGTACCAATCATTAAAGATTGTTATTTGAACTTCCCTGGTGGCGCAGTGGTTGAGAGTCCGCCTGCTGATGCAGGGGACATGGGTTCGTGCCCCGGTCCGGGAGAATCCCACATGCCGCAGAGCGGCTGGGCCCGTGGGCCATGGCCGCTGGGCCTGAGCGTCTGGAGCCTGTGCTCCGCGACAGGAGAGGCCGCAGCGGTGAGAGTCCCGCGTACCGCAAAAAAAAAAAAAGAAAAAAAATTGTTATTTAAACATGGAGTAAAAAGGGAAAAATGTATTTTCAATTGTGAATTATTAGAATGGTAAATGGGGAAAGAAGTACAATATAATCACATCACACATATTCAGTTTGATTTTTCCACATGATACAATGGTCATTTGCTACGAAAACACTATTAATATGATATTTAACCTGAATCTGACTGTGGTAGGCAAGTTCTGAGGTGGCATCCAAGATTGCCACCCCTAAGTGTGCTCCCAGTGTAATACCCCAGTCCTCGAGTGTGGCAGGCACCGAACATGATGCAATTCACTCCCATGGTAGACAATATGTACAACAAATGAATCATACTAAATCACAAAGGTGAAGGGATTTTTCCGAACAGGTAGGGGCCCAAATTAGTTACTTTGAGGCAGGCAAAAAGGAGACTACCTTGGGTGGGCTTGACATAGGCAGGTAAGCCTTTAAAAGAGACCCTGCCTTTTCTGAAGGAAGAAATTCAGAGTGAGAAAGATTTTCATGTTGGCCTCCAAGAAGCCAGCTTCCATGCCGAGAGAGGATGGGACCATGCAGCAAGGACTGAGGGCAGTCTCTTACGTTGCTGAGAAAAGTTCCATGGCAAAACTAGCAAGGGAGAGCTTCAGCATATACTTGCAAGGAAATGAAATCTGATGATAACATGAATGAGCTTGGAACAGGACTCCAAGCTCCAGATAAGAAGGCAGCCTGGCTGAAACCTTGAATGTAATTCTGTACAACTACAGCAGAGAACTCAGCTACTCTGTGCCCAGACTGTCAATGTTCAAAAACTGAGAAAATAAATGGATGTTGTTTTAAGGTACTAAATTTCTGATAATTTGTTACACAGCAATAGAAAATTAATGATTAACTAGAATGAAATATGTCCTTTTATTTCCAGTTAAATTTCAGCAGCGTAGGCTCTAAAATAATAAAACAAATAAACACTACTGTCGAGTCTGAAAAAAAACTGAACATAATTTCAGTCTTTGTATTCTCTTAAAACTAAACAATCTAAAACAAACTGACTTGAGTCAATTTATGAAAATAGGCAAGATGAAAAATGGTGCAATGTCCGTTTGAAAGTTTCTTTAAAACAAATATATGAAATGATGTGGAGTGGTGAGTTTATTTTCCCTATTTTGGGAATAAATTTTCTTGCACATGATTTTGATTTTAAAAAGGCTACAGTGGTGTTAGCCTTGGGTGTTAAACATTCAATACCCACTATTGCAAAAGAAACAATTGAGGATGCTGAGTAAATAAATGTAATCAGTTAAAAAATAATTCTAAATACAACCAGGGAAAATAAAGGAAGTAACATTTTTGAGCACTTGTCGTATGCTTGCCACCATGCCACTTGCTTTACATATACTGTCATCTATAGCTTACAAAAATTCTTTAAAAAGTGATATTTTAGATATTCAAGACCTTGAAACACAAAACTTCAAGTAATTTATGCAATGTCATATAGCTCGTAGGTGGCTCAGCTAAAATTCTAATCTTTGTCATTCTGAATGGAAAGGTTCCTATCACATTTAGTTTAAATTCAAGTTCTTTGTTTTTTATTCATCCACAAGGTTGAAATCATCACATACTATGGACTACAACTTCCAGATACCTAGTATTTTACGGGACAACTGGAGAACAAAGGCAATATTCTGAAAGATACAGAAGCATGGAACATCAAGGTAAAGACATGTTTATTGACTTATGAGTCCTCTTAGAGTGCAGATTCCCTTTTCAGGTAGTTCTGCAATGTATGAAGGAACCTACTGCTCTGACTTGTTAATAAGTGCCTGAGAAAATTCTGAAAATTTGATGAACTTTGAAGATAATCTTAGAGTTTGAGAAATATGGCCTAAAATAACCAGAGCACACATCCCATCTGTGAATCTTCATGACACAAAAGTTAGTGTAAACCACGTTTTACGTAGTTTATTGCTCTGTCCCATAGTGGACACTGTCAGCTGAGATCCCCCACCTTCTTCTTCCTAAGCAGGTGTGATCACTCCTGAGTCCTGTGTTGCTTATTATGCTCGATGATCATTTTTTCCTTCCAAAGACCTCATTTAAATTATCAGGCACAAAAAGACATTTCTGAGAGTGCAACAGGACCTTATTCATAACTTTACTGGAATTATCTCAAGCAAACTGGAACAAAAGACAACTCTTCTTTCTGGTCTTTTTACTCTCTCAGTCATTGAACACGTTCTCCACTACCATTAAGTACACCTGCTCCTCCTTACCTATTTTCCTAGCTTAATTTCTTAAATGCTTTTCTTGTCTCCCTATTCAGCCTGCATCCCTATGACCAACTGAATCAACCAAACTTTCATGAACACTCTATGACATTTTAACTTCTTTACCTACCCCAGTCGATGCCCCAAACTGAGATGATCTATAATTTATTTTGTTTTCTATTATGTGCAAAATTCTTAGTCCAAAGATTTTGGTTGCTAATGAACAAAAGACATTAGTAAATTGAGAACGTTTTAAGGTTCATCCCATCCATTTTCACCCTAGTCTTTTCTCCCTTCAAAATCAATTTAGTACCCCACTGCTGTTATTTCAGATTGCCCCCATTTTACTCACATCCAGAAATCCATCCTTTTTGTCTTGTTAGTCAGCAGATGATCTTTCTACCCACTTGTATGAGAAGATGGGTAACAGGTGATTCCCATAACTACTCTCCCAGTACTTGTAGGTTATTCATACAGTTACAAGACATGTTACTTATAGCAAAAGAAAAATTATAAAGACATCACAAAAGATAAATCCTTCCTCTTATTTCATATTTCCTATTCCATTTTCCTGAAGTCACCAATGTTAGTATCCGTCAAACTTCTATGACTTCTTCCACATCTTCTTACCAAAAAAAATAAAAAATTACTATATACATTTGGAGACATTTTTATTTTAACTAAACAGAATCACTTTTAGCAATCTGAACAGCACTCTGAACCTAATTTTCCCTTAAGACCTCTTTCTCTCAAAAGTATTATATGGGGGGCTTCCCTGGGGGCGCAGTGGTTGAGAGTCTGCCTGCCGATGCAGGGGACACGGGTTCGTGCCCCAGTCTGGGAAGATTCCACATGCCGCGGAGCGGCTAGGCCCGTGAGCCATGGCCACTGAGCCTGCGCGTCCGGAGCCTGTGCTCCGCAACGGGAGAGGCAACAACAGTGAGGGCCCGCGTACCGCAAAAACAAACAAACAAAAAAAGGATTATATGGGGATTCCCTGGTGGCGCAGTGGTTGAGAGTCCGCCTGCCGATGCAGGGGACACGGGTTCTTGACCTGGTCCGGGAAGATGCCACACGCGGCGGAGCAGCTGGGCCCGTGAGCCACGGCCGCTGAGCCTGCGCGTCCGGAGCCTGTGCTCCGCAACGGGAAAGGCCACAACAGTGAGAGGCCCGCATACCGCAAAAAAAAAAGTATTATATGAATACTGTTGGGCTGCACCCCCGCAGGCCTGCAAGCCCTGTACTCGGCCAGCCTCAAGACGACGAATACCTTGAGTAACAGAGACGTTAATGGTTTAACGGATGGGGGAGCTTACTTGTATGAAGCAAGGGCCCGGAGGGACATCTCAACGTGCACAGCCGACGAGGAGAAAATGGCGGCAGATTTCACTCACCCCAGGGAGGCGGGGGAGGTTACCACTTATAGAGGGAATTGACGCCGGGTTGGCTTATTGGTTACCAGGGAAACAAGCAGAGGGTCCCGCCCCCCACAGCCCCTTTGATAAGCTATCAGGTGGAGATGTTCTGAACTCCAGGTCAGAACAAGCATTAGCTGGGGCTGAGGCAAGTATGTAGGAATGTCAGTCAGGTGAGCAGGGTGTAGGTGAAGCAGGCACTGTTCCAGCAGGGGATGTACAGAGAGCAAGAGAATGGGCATCTTGGGTGGCCTGATCATACAAATACACACATACTAATACACACAACAGTAGTTTATAAAGGCAATCACATAAGATGCTGGGAGATTTTAGGGAAATACGTTATTCGTTCAACTTTTTCTTGAATGTCCTTCCATCTTTCACTTTTCTCATTCCTCTCCCTGAATCATCCCCCCACCCTCACCTGATTCATAGTAACCCATGTAAACCTAGCAAGCTTATATCAAATTTCATTAACTGTAAATAAATACATGTATATAAAAATGAAATATATATATACACAAAGATATATTAAAAGATGTTGAACAAAGTTTCCTGTGGGATACCATAATACAATGGACATAAAATTTCAAGTTTAAGGGCATATGTTTTGAGGAAATTTCAAAGAGATGAGAACTAGTAATATGACCTTGAAAATTCACCACAAAGAGGCCGTAAAAAAATGAAGACTGTGGAAATAGGGTGAGAGTTTTTTTGGTTTTTTTTTTTGCGGTACGCGGGCCTCTCACTGTTGTAGCCCCTCCCGTTGCTGAGCACAGGCTCCGGACGCGCAGGCTCGGCGGCCATGGTTCACGGGCCCAGCCGCTCCGTGACAGAAGACCATTTCATAACCTTGGGTCTGTCAAGAGAGGCTAAAACACTGCCATATGGCAAGCATAATGTGTTCTCTGAGCTAAGCAATGAAATAACTGGTGTGTGACTCACCTCAAAGAAAACTAAAAGTAGCCTGGGGCAGCAAATAGGGCTGCTTCCGAGAAGACATGGAATCCCCTCCAATGGTGAAAAGGGCACGGTGTGCATGTGAAAGCTACAGAGGAGATGGTAGATTTGGAGTTATTTTGACTTCTGTCAGAGAGTACAGCTTAAAAAGGCAGTGTTCCCAATATTACCCAGAAAACCAATATAAAACTTGAGGCTAGGAAGACTGCCTCTCCCTTGAAAAATAAGTTGTAGTCTGAGGAACCCCTGAAGAGCCCAAGAAATTGCCCCAGAAAGAACCAGATTCACACATGGACAGGCTGAGAGAGCACAAAGCTGCATTTGACAGCACCTGCCAAGTGAGAACTTTTTTCTATCCTTCCCTTCACCATCTCCCTTGGTGTTACAACCCTGAACAAATCAGTAAGAACAGCAAGCTAGTGGGAATAAAGCAAGCCAGCATGTAAGAAGCAACCAGCCACAAATGAAGGCTCTGTCCTACAGCTCATTCCTGCTGAGGGAAGTATTTATTACAAATTTAACTCCCTTCTAGCTGCTGTGAGCCCAGGATTGGCCTCTCTCCACCAGCCACTGCCCAGGAGCACTAGCTCCTTGAGAACAGGTCAGCAGCCAGCCTGAGCCCCCAGCCCATCCCCCTGGCCCCCCCGCAGAGTATTTTTTGAAATGGTTCAATTGCAGAGATGGGTATCTGGAGGGCTGGAGGGGTGGTAGGAAGGGGTGGTGGAGATGGGAATAAGGTGAAGAAGATTCACTCTCTGTCACTTGTCTGCCTGGCTATCACCTCATATCTCAGCAGAAAAACCAATGATGGCCATTCGGTCTTATAAAGCAGATTTTGGTTTCTACAAAAAAAAGTCTTTTAATTGTTTTCTAGAATTAAATATTCATTGTTGAGTTGTTCCTGATACAAATCCAAGGTAATCATGATGTGAATTTAGAGGCAAATAATGGCAATGATGTCACAGAATTATTAAACATGTTCCTTTATCTTCAGTTTGTTCTTCCTAAGCACCAAGCTTTTTTTTTGGGGGGGAGGGGGGTTGCCTGATCCAACAAAGCCATAGGTCTGAGGTAGTCAGTGGGATGGATGGTCCATGGGTTTCTCTTTCTGGATTTCAGGTGCATTCATTAAATAATGGCATCCTGGTACCAAAAGCATGAACGGAATTTATCTTCGAAAATGACTAATTTGACCCTGAAAGAACACATTCCAACATGGATTAAATAGTCATTGTCAAGATTATCCTAAAGATGTTTGCATTAACGTGATCTTAGGGGCAGGAATGAGTTTTCATGCAGGGGCAGAGGATGGGCTTCCTAGAATTAATTAATGTTAAGGAGCTATTAAGAGATTAAAATAAAATTGGGTTCTGATTATATCCCAAGAATCATTCTTCTTCATGGTACTTAGATACAATACATATTTAATTAATTAATTTAATGAATATTTATTGACTCATTTAGTACCAGGTGCTGTTCTAAGCTATTGGGATAAAAAAATTAGTGAAACCAAATTAAGATCCCTGGCCTTAAGACAGCAAATTCTAATGGGAGGAGAAACATAATAAACATAAAATTATAAATTATATAATATTTTATATGGTGGTATTTTACATGGTGATAAGTACTGTGAAAATAGTGTAGGGTAAGGGGGACTGGAAATGTTGTGATGTGAGGGTGGGAATCATTTTTAAATAGGGTCTTCAGGGTGGGCCTCATTTAAAAGAAGGAATCTGAGCAAAGTCTGTAAACTAATCATGGAGATAGCCTCCGAGATATCTGAGGGGAGAGTGGTGCTGGTAGAGGAAATGGCCAGGCAAAAGACCCTAAGAAAACATGAATAACAAATCTGAGGAACTGTAAGGAGCCAGTGTCATTGAGAAAACTGAGCAAGGGGAAGAGAAAGAAGTAATGAAGTCAAATGGGTTATTTGGCAAGAGCAACTGAAAGGATGAATTGACATTAAATCAGGTGGGGAAGGGTACACATAGAAACAAGAAGATCACTAGTTTTGTACATATTGATTTGTGATGTGTATTACACACCGAAGTGGAAATGTTAAGTGGGCATTTGGATATCAAGCCTAGATTTGGCCAGAGATAAAAATTTGGGAATCAGTAGTGATTAGATGGGATGAGATCACCAAGACTGTGCATATAGCTGGAGAAGAGGTAGAAGAACTGAACCTGGGGGCAATTCAGGATAAAGTTGTTGGGGAAAGCATAAGGACACAGCAAACGAGACTGTTAAAGAGTAGGGAAGGAGGAGAAGAGTAAGGGAGGAGGAAAACTATATGGTGTCCTAGAAGGCAAGTGAAGAATGATTATCAAGTGAAGAGGGGGATTGCCTGTGTTAAGTGTGACTGAAAGACAGTAAAATGTGGCTGAGAATCGAATGTTGGATTTAGTGACATGGAAATTTGACCAAAAATACTGGTGCTCTGGTGGAGTGCAGATAGTTTGATTCAGTTAAAGTTTAGAAGAGAAAGAATTTCAGAGTATATAAACAAGACCACAACTCACAAGGGAAGTGAAATGAAGATATTTTTAAATATGGAAAAATATAATAGCATGTTTGGATACTGATGTGAGTGATCCAGTAGATAGTGAAATAGTGGTAATATAGGAGAGAAAGGGAAATTTCTGGAAATATATCATTGAAGAGATAGAGGGGATGTGTCCCAGTGCACAAGTAGAGAGTGCACTTTTAGATATTCAAGACATCATCTACACTAAGAGGTAGGAAGAGAAGTTATGGGACTGCAGATACCCTTTTACTTAGGTTTTGCTCTTTTAGACATAGTGCTCTTTATTTCCATTGTTATGGGTTATATATTATTTTTCCATGCTATTCATGATTACCTTTCCATTGTTGATGCTTATTTAAAAATACCCTATCAATATGTATGAAAACATATACCAACTATTTCCTCCACCAAAATTCTCTATTCCCCTGGGACATCCCACCCATAAAAGGTGAAAACTCTAGAATACTCTTCTCCTTTTCCAGCCCTCCCTCCCCTGCCACCCCCTGTTTTTTCCTTTGACCCCTAGGGGAAACTTTTGGAATCCTTTTACTTCTCTTTTCTTATCATGAGTCTAACCCAACTTTTGAATTTTACTGAAGAAACCTGAGACTTTCAATTCCAAACTGTTATTACAATCTCCCCACACAATTTGTCCCGTCTATTTTAAGAACCTTTATTAAGGTGTCTTGTAAACTAGCAGGCTTTCAATCACTACCTCTATCATTGTCCATTCAGATGTAAACAGGCATTGTATGGCTCCTGGCTTACCACTCTTCCTATACTCTTCGTCTTTCTCCATCTTGACTATACTCATTTATCTGCTCTTTGGGTAGATAGCTTCTCTTTTCCTGAGATTAGGTAAACAGTGATATATTTTCTAAAAACATATGTATCTGCAAATATTATCATTCCTTCGCCTTGGCACACAAATAGGAAATAGGACTGGCTGGGCATAGGATTGGCAGGGCATAGGATTGGCTGGACCTACGATTTATAGATTGCATTCCTTTTTCTCCCAGTAGTCTATAGATCAGATGGCAATGCTAGCTATTTATTAGAAACACCTGGGGAGCTAAACGATACCAATTCCTTGTTCCACCCCCAGATATTCTGATTTAATTCATCTGGGATGGAGCCTGGTATCAGCATTTTCTGAAGCTCCCCAGCTGATTCTGAAGTGCAGCCAGGGTTGCAATCTTGTGGATTCTATTCTACTGCGATTGTTTTCTGCTGTTGACAGTATGGTACTGTGGTCTCTAGCGTGGGAGATGAGAAGCCCAATCCCATTCTGACATGCCTGTCTTTGTAATTTACCTGTTCTTTCTATTTGGAAATCTTAATATGTTCTCTTCATGCCCCAGATTCAGGGATTTTTACCTTGCTTTCTTATAAATTCTGACTAGAACCTGGAAAGTCCTTTAAATTGGGCTTCCTTTAACTCAGGGAAGTTTTTCTGTTATTTAATTAACGTTTTAACATAATCTCCCCTTTTTTCCTTCTTCTGGAATTCCCATTTGTTGCCAGTTTCCTTAATGTCACTTAACTCTTCCCTTACAATTTTTATCCCAGTGCATTTTACTCAGTGATATTTCCTGCACTTTTTCTTCTAAGCTACTAATTCAGTAGTCACTTGTAAATATCTTCTCTCTCTATTGACACGCTGAACCTCTAAACTTGAAGATGGTGTTATTGAAGCTCCACTAAGTTGCTTTGGATTGTACTTAAATTTTCTTAAATGCTTTTATCATTTCTACATTGAAATGTCCAGCAGGTGTGCCATATCAGGAACCTGATTGGAGGCATTGATCTGTTCTTTTCTCTATTTGATGGGCCCCTGGAGGTGAGTTGTAATTTTCTGGGTTCTGCTCATTGCAGCTAAAATCCAGCTGCTGTGGAACACTAAATGACAGTAGTCCCACAGGAGGTAGACTCTGTACATGTGGGCTGGCCATGTTGCAGGTGCCAGGTTGTCCTCCCTTGCAGCAGGAAGTCTTTCTGTTCCCTGGTGTCCACAGGCCTCTCATCTTCAGGGATAGAAAATACAACCTACAACTCCAACTACTTCTCCACTTGTGAAAACCCAAAGAAATGAAGCACACTCAGGTGGACTCATCTTGGTCTCTTTATCCTCACTCTCACACATACACCCTCATAAAAACAGGATCACGTTAAGCTAAGTAAAGGACTCACAGCCTTCAGATATTCACCATGGGTTCTCTAACTCTGACTTCTGCCTTTTCACCCAACTTGGAGCTGCATCTGTCATGGCTCTGAGAGCCCAAGGCTCCCACTTTTAGTCTCTACCTGTCCGCTGGTTGCTGCGGCAGCTTGGATGGGTTGGAGTTAGAAGTAGAGGAACCAAGATGCACGAAGTCAGTATATTACCAAGAACCTTGCTCTTCGTGTTCTAAACTTTTAAGAAATTGGCATTTGTTTGGCCTTGTCCCAGGATACTCTGCACCATGGTTCTCAGTTAAGGAGCTGTTGACTGACATAGGACCTGTTTACCGATTTCCTGTAATGCCACAGTAAGTAGGACACCTTCTAAGCAATAATTTGCCATAGTTTTCAGGATATAAATTCATTTATATACATCATCAGATATAATTAGTCTGTGGTTTGGCCTGTGCCTTGATATGGTTTTCACAGCTCCCCATGTGGTTCTGATATATAGTCAGGTTTGAGAACCACTGATATAAATGGTGGCTACACCTTTTAAAACTACTGTTTATAGTAGTGTTTACCAAAGTGGGGTTTGAGAACTGTGGAAATCAGAACACCTAAGCGTGGGCTATTTAAATCAAGTCCCTTAGACTCACATAAATCTAATGAATTCTTGGGTAGACAGCTTAAAATTGGCATTTTTACCAACTATTAAGATGAATCTTATGCATACCAAAAGTTTTGAGAGCCACAATAAAAGATGTGGTTGAATTCCCTGTGAGGATAGAGACCAAGAACATAGGAGGTACTTGTTAGTTACAAGTGAAAAGCTCCTACTCTTTTAAATTTTCCTCAAGGCCAGGTGGTCTAAGATCACCTTAACTGACGTGGCATAGAGAGGTGAGATATTGCCACTAAACAGTTAACCTGGAAGCTCTCTTGTTCTTCACTTACTAATTTGTATTTGGGGAAGGAAGGGAGAGAATGGAAGACTCAAGAGAAGAGAAGAAGGCAGTGTGCTCCAGAGTGCTTTTAGACATGGTCTTGCCTGCCGACTGCTCACACATGCGTTAGACAGCATAAGCTATGTTACATACAAGTAGCAAATTAACCTCAAGATCTCAGGAGCTTCACAAAATCAGTTGGCATTTCTGGCTCATGGTATATATCCAACATGGGTAGGAGGATGGTTATTCTCTACATATTAGTCAGGAACCCAGAAATAACAGAAGCTCTGCTGTGTTTCCATACAACCATATCAACACAAGTTTTCAGCATTTCCTAGAGAAGGGGAAATAGTGTGGACAATTTACATCTGATCTACCTGCCTCTACCCTGAAGCTATGTATGCTACTTCCTCTCAAAGTCCGCTGGCCAAAATTAACCATATGGACCCAACCTAATTGTGTGGGAAGTTGGATGTCTTCTCATGAGTACAGGAAGGAAAGAATTGGATATGATGAGCTCTAGCGATCTCTGCCACACAACTATTTACTGTGCACATACTATGTGCTAACTACTGGGCCACAAAATAGGAATTAGCTTTCAGATAAAACAGTTACCTTCCTGCTTTCATGGAGCTCATGAGACAATGAGGAGGAAATACAGATATTCCACTTATATAATAACAAAAGACAGAGTTGTAACTCACATGAAATACAAATTTTACCCAGCATCAAACTTTTCAAATTATTAGAAAGAAATATCAACAAAATATGCTACAGCAATATCTGGCAGACCTAAACCCATCAGATGCAGCCTCTTGTTTTCTGCACTATGATGAGTTTTGGTTTTGGAGTGAAGGGTACTTACTTTGCATGGCTTGAATTAGCAAAGGGAAGCTTCTTAGGGTTCGTGGTCTCACCGCTTATACATATCATCTCACAGTCCAGTTCTAGCCATGTGATTAATTTGTATTCATCAGCACAGCTGCTGTTAATAAATCCATAAATTACAGATACATTTACAACAAACATGCCAGACAGATCCGGTGCATTTTGTTAAAAGCATTCCTAGCTCAGTATTCAGGAGCTAGTAAATTTCATCAGTTAATATTTGCAAGAAGGTGTGGTGGGGTTAAAAGAAAAAACTATCTCAGGCGTTTCCAAGGCAGAAAGAATATGTCACAGACCCACTGTTAACCTTTTCGGCACATGATCAAACAAGCACATAAACCTACCACAGTGGTGAGCACCCCAGGGGAATGTGCATGCTGCTATAAAGGGGGAAATGACACGTCTGGGGAGTCAGAGGTTGACATGAAAAAGTGGTATTTGAACTAAGAATTGAAGGCAGAGTAAGGGTTAACTAGGTGACAGAAGGAGAGAGAGAATTCTCCAGGCAGAGGTAATAGCATGTGGGTTGGGAAGGAGCAGGCTTGCTTGAGAAACTGAAACACGTTGGTGAGGCTGGACTAGAGGAACAAGATAGAAAACGGGGAAAATTATTCCAGAGAGATCTGAAGGGGTCAAACCATGGGCAGGGCAAGATAGATAAGTTATTTTTATTTCAAAAGCTGAGAGAAGTGTTGCAGTAGTTTTAATGGGGGTGCACAGAGAAAGACAGGAGCATTAGAGGTGAGGAGAGTGCGGAAATACGGGGGTGGGTTAGATAACTACTGGAGACATCTTAGCAGAGAGGTGATGATATGAATTAGGAATGTGTCCTGGAAATAATGGAAAGTGGTTTGATTCAAGAGGTGGTTAGGAGGAAAAGTAACCTGAATTGGTAAACGATTGGATATGGTGATCTCATTCAACATTAATGGGGGATGTAAGATGCATTTGTTTTATTTAATTAGGTGGCTCCTTTAGTAATCAATCACAAAGAAAGTCATAGCTAAGGGAATAAGAAAGAGTAGGAAGGTTTTCCCATGTACTTTTCAAAGCTTTGCCATACCCTCAGTTCTAGCTCCTCAGCTGCCATCTAATAGCTGTGCGATTTGGGGCAAGTTGCTTAATATATGCCTCCATTTTTTCACCTTTAGAATTAATAATAGCTGCCCTACTCACATTAAATAAAATGGTGTATGAAGGTATTTTTTAAACTGTAAAGCAGGTTTATATTTATATATATAGTAATTATATATACCATATAATTATAATATTATATTATTACTGTTAAATATAATTATGAAATCTCGTTTTTCTGAGCCAAAGCCCTGAAGAAGCTGAGGGAATGAATAGTGATGAGGCTCCAGTAGTAAACAGAAAAGGGTAAATTCACGGTGGGAAATCTACATAAGGACAAGCAAGGTAAAGTCAAGACTGACGGTTTGTTTTAGAAGGTTTTACTGTAAGTGTATGTGCAGAAAAACTCAACTTTCAAGCAAATAACAATAATCATATAATTCTCTTGCCAAGAATAAAATCTTAGAGGAGGGGACTTCCAAGTTTTTCCTTCTTTCCCAATTGTAGTTTTTTTTTTTTGTCTTTTTTTTTTTAAGGTGTAAATTCTGGGACAGCATTCAATTTCCCATAAATTGTGCAAAGCAAGTGTGTGATGACCTTTTTCTCTCTCAGATTTTGATCTAGTGGATATTCCCATGGAGTCTGCAGGAATACAGACATCTACAGCTGAGCCTGAGAGTCATGGAAGATGTTAGAGAAAGATGCGTGTGTCGTGAATGTGTGATATAGGTCTTCTAGAAAGGGTGGGGGAAGGGAACTTATGCATGTTCACTCTCATTTCTAAGATGCAAGATTTTTCATTTTTTAATAGTTCTGAAATTGGGATGCAATTTATGACTATTTAATGCAGTATTTATTACACACATATACCCCTCTGTCAATAAAATCTGTTGTTAAATTCTTGCTACATCTGGCACTGAAAACATATTTTTGCAAGGAAATACAATATGTTAACTTAGAGTGGTCACAATTTTTAAACAATCTTGCCAGTAAAAAACAAAACAACAGGGGCTTCCCTGGTAGCGCAGTGGTTGAGAGTCCGCCTGCCGATGCAGGGGACACGGGTTCGTGCCCCAGTCCGGGAAGATCCCACATGCTGCGGAGCGGCTGGGCCCGTGAGCCATGGCCGCTGAGCCTGCGCGTCCGGAGCCTGTGCTCCGCAACGGGAGAGGCCACAACGGTGAGAGGCCCACGTACCGCAAAAAAAAAAGCAAAAAAAACCCCAAAACAACAAATAACTCTTCTGTAGAAATTGTATCGTTTTAGCAGGGATTATTCAATCTTCATTCATTCATTCATTCAAACAACTTTAGTAAATGCCTACTATGTGCTGACCCTATCTCAGAAAAACAAGTCCCTAGATTCTGAGAGGAGAAGGTGAGAAAACCATCGTATGCAGAAAGGCCACTACTCCCAGGTAGCCCTGGATTGCCTCTGTCATGTTCCTCTGCCCAGGAATTTGCCCAGGAGGTACCTCTTTCCATTCCCTTTTATTTTCTCCTCTAGGTCTTTAATTCTTCAGACTTGGCTCATTTTAACACCAGCTACTGAAGATCCTGAAATCTCTTGGAGGAAACTCTTGACCCACTCTTGCCCAAGGTGAGGTGGAGGTCGGTGATTCTGACCCTCCACTCAGGAATCGTGCCCATTAGAGGGTGTCCTTCTGTAGGAATAACAATCTGCATTCCAGAGGATCCCAAACCAACTACGTAGTCATCAGTTGACCCCAATAAGGTGAGGATTAAGTATTCAAGAATGAAATCCATAAAAATTGCCTCAGATATAAGGAATAAAGTTTGGTTTCTTCATCATGGCATTCAGAACTCTAAGAACATAGGGTGAAACAATATTCTCAACTCTTCCTTCCATTTGCCTACTATCCAGTCTAGTCAAACTGGTTTAATGGTGATGAATTGGGAGATTGGGATTGACATATATACATTAATATGTATAAAATGGATAACTAATAAGGACCTGCTGTATAAAAAAAAACAAACTGGTTTAATGTCTGTTTATTTGCTTATTACTGCCTAAGGCCTTTAATCATCATATTCTTCTAATTTTTAAAAATGAAGAATAAAGTAAATACAGTTCAGTGTACAAACTACTCAGTTTTTATCTAATATATGTAAATGCATGTACTTACCACGCATACCAAGGTACAGAATATTTTCAACACCCCATAAGGCTACCTCATCTGCCTTTCCAGTTATCACCATCCTCAAAGAGAATTATTTTCTGAAGTGTATTACCATAGGTTAGTTTCCTGTATTACTGTTTGACTTAATTATCTAACAAGAGTGAGAAAATGAAAGGGAAGCATATATTAGTTCTTTCTGACTGGTTCCCTCTTTCACTAGCCACTCCACCACATACCAAGAACCATGAGTTGAGCCTGGGTTACCACTTAGCTATTGCAATGTCCCAAATTAATAAATATTGAATCCATAGTTTCACTGTTATCTTCATGTCTTCCATTATTTTCCCAGTAGTGTCTGCAAAATAGGCTGGCCAACATGTGACCCAGGAAAGAAAAGAAGTATCACACTGACTTAGAAAGTATCTTATAAAATGATCTATTTTGTTTCACATAAAGATATGAAGATATAAAAGAATTTTCTACTTTAATAATATATACTGTGCGCTTTTAAACGATGATACAAACAAGTCTCTAGAATGCTGTTCTGATTTGTGTAACTCCAGTAGAGAAGTTTCAGAATGGCGTCTTCCATTGAGCCAGTGATCAAGAGACTGAGAATCTAATTGTTCAGTGAGCTAAAAATCTACCTAACTATGCTATCACTGAGCTCATGTTTCTTTTATTATATTTAAGGATATGACATGACAATTCATTAAAACCAGATGTATTATATCTATGACATCCTCTGACTGCCCCATATAGTAATCCACAAAAAAAAAAAAGAAAGAAATGAGATGAGTTTGAAAAAAACAATGTTCTCACCAATTTCCTACCAAACTTACCTCGTGTCTTTTGACAATACCATTTGGTGACAGCTACGTGTAGGGAACCACACTAAACAAGAAATAGAAAATAATTCCATTCTAAAGTCAATTACAATCTTCGGTAGGGAAGATAAAAATATGAAAATGACTAGAGTCATGTCAAGATGAAGACATATTTCTCTTTGAAGAGAGACTGCAAGTGGAGAGAGTGAAAGTTTAGGACAATTGTGCTGGTGGCCCTCAACAAGAGAGATAGGATGTAAGGCCATTACTTGGGAGCGTGAGAGGCCAAAGAGAGTCTTTTTGGCAAAGGTACCAGGGAGCTTTAGGTATCCTCAAAACCAAATATCTAGAACTGAAAAGTGTCCAAACCCTTCTATATCTACCATCAAATCTATTATCACTGAAGCTCAGAGAAAATAAGAGGTAATAGCCAATAAACGCTGTCAGAGCCCTGTGTAGAAATACAAGGAGTCTGATCTCTAGGGTCAACAGACATAGCAGGAAATAATATTCCAAATGTTACAAGACCTCTTTTCCCTTTGACCAGGAAAGAATGTTAGAAATAACACAAGTCCTCTTTTCCCTATGGTTGATAGGAAGAAACTTAGAAGTCATCCAATCTCAGTTAATATCAAATCAATCCTTATTAATAGAAAAATCCAACTCAGCATTTCATTTTCATTGGTCTGAAAAATGATGCCCAGCACAATCTGGCTAAAATTCGAGTTCAGCTTCTTTGCTTGTCTCTAGGTTGAACAAATGTTAGTCTTGTGATGTCAAGCAAAATTATAATTAAACACTGAAGAGGTTAATCTACACCTACCCCTGATGTCTTAAATGCACATTTTAAATATATTTTGTAAGTGTTTGTCAAAGAAATCTGCATATACATCCACACATCTCATTTCATCTACTGCATGATGGAATAGTTTGTATTTGCTCAGATGGTTCTTAATTCATAATGGAAGGGGGAAAAAGATTTGCCAGTTTTTTCAACCTATCTTTTTATATATTTTGTGGATATATAACATTTCTAAATGATTCAGACAAAGAAATGGTATTTTTTGCTCATTTTCCTAACTTAGCTGATCATTTTATTTTTAATGTTTGAGCCAGTCATCTTACTTAATCTTAGTCAGTGGAATGGAACTCTCTTGCCTTAACTATTTATTTTACAAGGCACTCCATTTGAATTTTGAGCCACTCATTGTTAGAATTTTACTGTTATGAAGCCCGAACGAAGAAACAAATCACTGGTCCTAATCTGACAGCTGAACCTGAACAGAATTAGTTAAAATGCCCCTTGCATATACAAATTATATTCAAATATATAAATGTTTAGGAAACCTAAATGAGAAGCTTGTTTTTTGTTGTTGTTGTTAGTTTGTTTTGGTTTGATAACAAAAATGTCCAGGGAATACAGTGTTTTCTTTGTAGAGACAGAAATGCCAATCCTCTTCTAGTTTTCCACTGAGTGATAATGAAAATTTTTTGACTCATATTTCCCATTTGAACATCTATTTCCTCCCAACTCTAGTCTTTACAAATAAATACAAGACAGGATGATTACATTTTAAAAAGTCAATTTAGTTCATCGCTTTTCTAGCAATAAAAGTAGTTCACATATTAGAAAACCGGAAATATCTGATCAGCTAGGAAGAAAAGATGTGTGACTCTATAGGATTTTTGAGCATTTTGTAAAAATTAAGGAAAAAGGCACTTTTCTTTAAATATCTAACTTAAATTTCATGTCCTCTGTGAATCTTTCCCCTCCCTCAGTTTTCTTCAACCTTCAGTTATCATCTATTTACCTTTAATGCTTTACTTGTGTCATGGTCATAGCCCACATTTGTATTTTGGTTCAGGGTGTACAAATCTGTCTCCCAGCTAGATGGTAGGCCACTGGAGGAGAAGAAAATTAACCATTTATTGTATCCCTTGGGCCTGGAAAACTGTGAGAGATCCATAGATATTAATTGACTTGAATTAGAAGTTGAATTAACACCACTTCCCAAAGACAAGCTGAATAGATTCTATTGATTTGTTCCAAGGTCACAGATGTTGATGGTTTAGAATGAAGCTGATTCAGCTTTCCTTATCTCATTTAGACAGGCTGATTTGGTACACACAATTCATGCATTTCATGAAAATGTGTTCCTAAGAATATCTATCAAGCTTTCATACTCACAATATGTATAACATTTGTATTTTACAACTTATAATATGGAACACACTACGTCTTGTGGATGGCCACACATTATCTCTATGAGTCATTTTCGGCAGAATCCTAGACACAATTATTCATACAACTTTCAGATTCATACAATCTTTAGATTCATACAATTTTTAGTCATACTTTTTGATTGCCTGAATATTTTCTCAGGATTTTTCCTAGTTAGGCAAAGAGACAACTATAAGCTAACTGAAATAAAGCAAGCTGATTCTATTGTACTAGAATGGTTTTATAATAAATCAAAACTGTCATTCTAGGTTGAAAATGAGCAGACTAAAAAAAAATACCCAAAGAGCAAAAGTAGGTATTCCTGGGTTAGATTATACACCAAGCTCACAAAATCTAAAACCTAGAACAAATTCAGAAGATGGCGGTGTGGGAAGATGTGGAGTTAGCATCTCCCCACAACTAGGGTGCCTGCTGGCCTCTGATGGGGGGCTCTGATGCCCAAGGAGAAGGGAGGAACCCCAAAGTGAACTGGTAGGACATAGGGGGACTGAGGGGGGAGGAGAAGTGGAGGCCAGACAGGATCGATACCCCTGAGGCTGGGGAGATCAGGAGTGGCAGGCAGGAGGAGCCGTCCAGGAGTAGCGGGGGAGGAGCAGAGGGTGATTGCCCCGCCCACTCAGGCAGGGGAGCCTGCTGAGCTCCCAGACCAGTCCCCTGCCCTCCAGAGGCCCCTCCAGGCCACAAAGGTCCTTGGGGGCATAGGAGGGAGGCCAGGGAGATCAGCAGAGGCAGAGGGGAGGGGCCCTCCCAGACCAGAGCAGCAGGAGAGGAGAGGAGGGCATTTGCCCCACCCACTGGGGCCCAGGAAGTTTGCTGGGCTCCCAGGTGAGGTCCCCTGCCCTCTGAGAGCAAGAGTAGAAGGCACACCTGGGCCCCGTCTGTTCCTTGAGCCTAAGCCCCGCCCCCCACATCCCCCACGGCCTTTTCCAGCCCTGTGGGTCCTGAGCATTGGCCCCACCTGCTGCCCAAACGTCACCCTCCACAGCCAAGACCTTTCCCCCCCTTTTACTGTTTTTCTTTTCCCTCCTCCTCTTTTTTACTATTGTGGTACTGATGTACCTTCTGGTTGTTGACTCATCTATATTTTTATTTTTATATTCTTCTAAGATATCTGTTAGTTTCCTAGTCTAATTTTATTTTTCACTTTTTTTTTCTTTTCTTGCCACCACAGGTGGCTTGTGGGATCTTTGTTCATGAACCCAGGGTCGGGCTGAAGCTCCTGATGTGGTAATTCTGAGTCCGAACCACTGGACTAACAGAGAACCTCAGAATAACCCAGGGAATATTCATCAGAGTGAGGTCTCATGGAGGTCCTCATCTCAGCACCAAGACCCAGCTCTACTCAATAGCCTGGGAACTCCAGTGTTGGAAGCCTCAGGCCAAACAACCAGTAAGACAGGAACACAATCCCATGCCTTAAAAAAAAAAAAAAAGAAGGCAAAAAAATATCTCACAGATGAAGAAGCAAGGTAAAAACCTATAAGACCAAACAAATGAACAGGAAATAGGCAATCTACCTGAAAAAGAATTCAGAGTAATGATAGTAAAGATGATGCAGAATCTCGGAAATAGAATGGAGGCATGGATTGAGAAAGTACAAGAAATGTTTAACAAAGATCTAGAAGAACTAAAGAACAAACAAATAGAGATGAACAACACAATAAGTGAAATGAAAAATACACTAGAAGGAATCAATAACAGAATATCTGAGATAGAAGAATGAATAAGTGAGCTGGAAGACAGAATGGTGGAAATAACTGCTGAGGAGCAGAATAAAGAAAAAATAATGAAAAGAATTGAAGACAATCATCTCAGAGACCTCTGGGACAACATTAAATGCACCAACATTCGAATTATAGGGATCCTGGAAGAAGAGAAAAAAGAAAGGGTCTGAGAAAATATTTGAAGAGATTGTAGTGGAAAACTTCCCTAACATGGGAAAGGAAATAGTCACCCAAGTCCAGGAAGCACAGAGAGTCTCATACAGGATAAACCCTAGGAAAAACACACCAAGACACATAATAATGAAACTAACAAAAATTAAATTAAAAAAATTATTAAAAGCAGCAAGGGAAAAACAAAAAGTAACAAACAAAGGAATCTCCATAATGTTATCAGCTGATTTATCAGTGGAAACTCTGCAGGCCAGAAGGGAGTGGCAGGATATAATTAAAGTGATGAAAGAGAAAAACCTACAACCAAGATTACTCTACCCAGCAAGGATCTCATTCAGAATCAATAGAGAAGTCAAAAGCTTTTCAGACAAGCAAAAGCTAAGAGAGTTCAGCACCACCAAACCAGCTTTACAACAAATGCTAAAGAAACTTCTCTAAGTGGGAAACACAAGAGAAGAAAAAGACCCACAAAAACAAAACTAAAATAATTAAGAAAATGGTAATAGCAACATACATATCAATAAGAACCTTGAATGTAAATGGATTAAATGTCCCAACCAAAAGACACAGACTGGCTGAATGGATACAAAAACAAGACCCATACATATGCTGTCTACAAGAGACCCACATCAAACCTAGGGACACATACAGACTGAAAGTGAGGGATGAAAAACGATATTCCATGAAAATGGAAATCAAAACAAAGCTGGAGTAGCAATACTCATATCAGATAAAGTAGATTTTAAAATAAAGACTGTTACAAGAAATAAGGAGGGATACTATATAATGATCAAAGTATCAATCCAAGAAGAAGATAACAATTATAAATGTTTATGCACCCAGCATAGGAACACCTCAATACATAAGGCAACTGCTAACAACCATGAAAGGAGAAATCAAAAGTAACACAATAATAGTAGAGGACTTTAACACCCCACTTACACCAATGGACAGATCATCCAAACAGAAAATAAATAAAGAAACACAAGCTTTAAATGACACAATAGACCAGATAGATTTAATCGATATTTATAGAACACTCCACCCAAAAGTGGCAGAATACACTTTCTTCTCAAGTGCACTTGGAACATTCTCCAGGATAGATCACATACTGGGTCACAAATCAAGCATCAGAAAATTTAAGAAAACTGAAATCATATCAAGCATCTTTTCTTATGACAACACTATGAGACTGCAAATCAATTACAGGAAAAAAACTGTACAAAACACAAATACATGGAGGCTAAACAGTGTGATACTAAATAACCAAGGATCACTGAAGAAATCAAAGAAGAAATAAAAAAATACGTAGAAACAAAAGACAACAAAAACACGATGACCCAAAACCTATGGGATGCAGCAAAAGCAGTTCTAAGAGGGAAATTTATAGGAATACAATCCTACCTCAAGAAACAAGAAACATCTCAAACAATCTAACCCTACACTTAAAACAACTAGAGAAAGAAGAACAAAGAAAACCCAAAGCCGGTAGAAGGAAAGAAAGCATAAAGATAAGAGCAGAAATTAATGAAATAGAAATGAAGAAAAAATAGCAAAGATCAATAAAACTAAAAGCTGGTTCTTTGAGAAGATAAACAAAATTGATAAACCCTTAGCCAGACTCATCAAGAAACACAGGGAGAGGACGCAAATCAATAAAATTAGAAATGAAAAATGAGAAATCACAACCGACACTGCAGAAATACAAAGGATAATAAGAGACTACTACGAACAACTATATGCCAATAAAATGGACAACCATGAAGAAATGGACAAATTCTTAGAAAGGTACAATTTTCCAAGACTGAACCATGAAGAATTAGAAAATATAAACTGACGTATCACAAGTAATGAAATTGAAACCATAATTAAAAATCTTCCAACAAACAAAAGTCCAGGACCAGACGGCTTCACGGGTGAATTCTATCAAATATTTGGATAAGAGCTAACACCAATTCTTCTCAAACTCTTCCAAAAAATTGCACATGGAGAAACACTCCCAAATTCATTTTATGAAACCACCATCACCCTGTTACAAAAACCAGACAAAGATATCACACACACAAAAAATTATAGACCAACATTACTGATGAACATAGATGCAAAAGTCCTGAAAAAAATACTACCAGACAGAATCCAACAGCATATTAAAAGGATCATACACCATGATCAAGTGGGATTTATATGAGGAATGCAAGGATTCTTCAATATATGCAAATCAATCAATGTGATATACGACATTAACAAATTAAGGAATAAAAACCATATGATCATCTCAAACGATGCAGAAAAGCTTCTGACAAATTCAACACCCATTTATGATAAAAAATCTCCAGAAAATGGGCACAGAGGGAAACTACCCTAACATAATAAAGGCCATATATGACAAACCCACAGCAAGCATCATACTCAATGGTGAAAAACTGAAAGCATTTCCTCTAAGATCAGGAACAAGACAAGGATGTCCACTCTCACCACTCTTATTCAACAGAGTTTTGGAAGTCCTAGCTACAATGAGATATCACCTCACGCTGGTCAGAATGGCCATTATCAAAAAATCAAAAACAATAAAAGCTGGAAAGGATGTGGTGAAAAGGGAACCCTCCTGCACTGCTGGTGGGAATGTAAATTGATACAACCACTATGGAAAACAGTATGGAGGTTCCTTAAAAAACTAAAAAATAGAAAAGCTTCCTTAAAAAACTAAAAAAAGAACTACCGTATGATCCAGCAATCCCACTACTGGGCATATACCCTGAGAAAACCATAATTCATAAAGAGACATGTACCACAATGTTCACTGCAGCACTATTTACAATAGCCAGGACATGGAAGCTACCTAAGTGTCCATCAATAGATGAACGGATAAAGAAGATGTGGCACATATATACAATGGAATATAACTCAGCCCTAAAAAGGAACAAAATGGAGTTATTTGTTGTGAGGTGGATGGACCTAGGGTCTGTCATACAGAGTGAAGTTAAGTCAGAAAGGGAAAAACAAATACCATATGCTAACACATATATATGGAATGTAAAAAAAAAAAATGGTACTGATGAACCTAGCTGCAGGGCAGGAATAAAGAGGTAGACATAGAAAATGGACTTGAGGACAAGGGGTGGGAGGACGAAGCTGGTGTGAGGTGAGAGTAGCATCGACATATATACACTAGTGAATGTAAAATAGTTGGCTGATGAGAAGCAGCAGCATAGCACAGGGAGATCAGCTTGGTGCTTTGCGATGACATAGAGGGGTGGGATAGGGAGAGGGGGAGGGAGAATCAAGAGGGAGGGGATATGTATAAGCATGTGGCTGATTTGCTTTGTTGTGCAACAGAAACTAACACAGAATTGTGAAGTAATTATACTCCAATAAAGATCTATTAAAAAATAAAATAAAACCTGGAACATTGCCATAAGACACTGGTACCATTAGGTGATCAAATATATAGCATTTGACTAGCAAAATCCTGAAGTCATCTCAAGAAACACATAAGCAAAAAGATGAGGCACAGACCTGTAGGTCTTGGGCATTTAATCTATGCCTTTCATCCCTCTGTTGATTAGTGGATTCCCACATTCCCTTCCTTTCTGCAGAGAAATGAAATATGCCTCAGGATGTCCATATAGCTGCTAAGTAGACTCAAGGAAACAATCAATGTAGGAATAGATTCCAGTGGTGTTAAACCGTTTCTATCTTATCGCCCGTCACTATTCCTATTGATTTAAGGACTGAGTCCCAAAAGACCAGTTATTTTAAGGGACATTAAATACATGAGAACATGTACTGCATTCTGAAGTATATAAAGCAGGATGCTTTGAAACTCTGTGTCCAACTAAGCAGCCTTTTATATCTTCTGAACTTCAGTTTCCTAATCAGCAAAATTAAAGGATGGAATTCAATGATCTCATCTAGCTCTTTAAATAATAAGCAGATTGGAATCAACTTCATCTATTTAGCTCCTCCTATACTTTTCAAACGATTTTTCCATACCTGAAAACAAAGGGACACAGCTACCAGCGAATGAAACTAAATAATCAGCATCCTTATCTCCATCACCATCACCATCATCATCATGTTTTCATTGTTATTATTGTTACCATGCTCATGACAACATAGTAGAAGGTTTCTCTGAGTTCCATTCTCAGTTTCTTAGAACATGCAATTTAGCTTACCTGGGGGTTACTGTCTTTGACCAGTACAAAGGAAATAATTCATTCTTATGACCAAATGCTTACATAACTTTAGGTGAAGAGTTATTTGTACATTTATCTTTGCTGTATACTTCTTAAGCAAGCCACCTTCTTAACACCTCTTTTATCACTTAACACTTAAGATAATGATTACTATATATGTATGGTAATAATGATATTTATGATGAAAAAGTTTAATAATTGGTAATTGGCTTTTCATGATATTTCACTCAACTCAACTTTCTACATTTTTTTGCATTCTTTTTCAATTAGAATGCTTTACATGAAGGAGGGCATTCTAGACCTTTCTCCAGACTTTACTGATATATGCCAGATGCCAAAAAACACCAGAGTACTCTGGAACTCTCTAAAGAGGCCATATAGAATATTAGTGATTCTTTTCTCTGTATTCCTTGTAGGAGGTAATCTATCATTGTCACATTTGAGTTTTAACTCAGGTTTTCATAGTTGTATTATATTTTAGATATGAATATGAGGTCATATTATAAAGAAGTGTTAAACACAACCCTCTACCATTATTCCAGCTATTGAATCAAATGCTGCCAACTAATGTAATATCTAATATAAATGTGATTTCCTTAGTCATTTACATCAACATTTTCACAGTGACACAAAAGTAATCTTTCTAAAATGCAAATCTGATTGTGATGCTGCCTTCTCTAAAATACTTCAGAGGCATCTTACACTTCAGTGTTGAAGTTAAAACTCCTTAGCGTGAAATACAAGAACATTTGTTATTTTGCCCCTGCTTATTGCTTCATTCCTTGTCCCTTATTGCCACACCCCACCTTCCTTCTCTTTGTCTTACAGTGGAGGTTGCAGCCTTCCTAAACTACTTGCAGTTTTCAAAACATACCATACTCCCAATACCCATTCTTGCCTCTATTCATGTTGCTTGGGCTGCCTAAATACCCCACCTCCACCTCTTCACTTCCCTAACTGAATCAGAGGTTTCATATTTGTAAATGTCAACCATCCAGAATACTGGGATTACCATCTGGGATGAAATTTAATAGGTCCCCAAATAAGCTAAAATCAATGTTACAAAGACCAAAGAGAGACCTAACTTAGAGCCTGTTAACTCTAAGTTCAGACAAGAACTATTACATGGTTTCCATGGCTATAACAGATTAGAAACAGCAACTTTGAAAAAAGAAGCTGACAGATAAGCCCTGGTTATCAGCAAGAGTTGAAGTATAAAAAGCTGGGTAACAGAAAATGAAGAGACCAGGAGAGTTTTTAAACTTTTGTAAAAGGTTAGAATATAGAGCAACCTACACCATTCAGAAATAGTTAAATTAAGGTTAGAGTTTACTTAGTATACATTGGCAGGAAATGTTATAAAATATTTTAGAAAGAATGTGATAAGATGTTTAAAAACCATGAAAGAAATGGTTTATAAAGAATGAGACTTTATTATCTAAACAGATTAAACTTATTTAGAATTGCATAATTCTAGATAAGTATAATATTACTTTATTTGGAAGTCTTGACATAAAAACAATAAGTTGTTCTATAGTGGAAGATTCCAAATCCCCAAGAAACATATATTTCTTTCTTAATTGTACTGAATTTTGACAATACCTTTTCAAAGGAAAAATAAATATATATGACATTAATAACTTTTATCCTCAGCTATACCAATTCATAATATCTGTATTTAAAGAGAGGCATAGGGTCAGGTATCTATATATGATAACAGTTCTGGTTTGCTTAAGCTATATTCTAAAATCTGTAAATACCTGTAAGGCTACTGAGGCAAGAAAATCAGGAAAATGGCGACTTCCTAGGTGCTCTGGTAAATTGGAATCCATGCAGTTGTAAGAATGAATGATAATTAAATTGACTGAAGGAAATGGTGGCTCGAATGAATGATAATTAAATCGACTGAAGGAGATGGTGGTTCAGAAGAACAGTCCATGCCCCATCATAGTTCCCACAAAAGATTTGAGAAAAGGGACGTTTGTTTTCATTAATGCACATTTCTGTTAAAAAAGGATCCACAGAACGTCTTGCATTGTGTCACAAGAAAAGGAGAAAACGTTCTCAGTAATGAAGGGTCACTTTCTCTCTTAGCATTAACTATGATATCACTACTCATTTCCTTCCAAGCTATAACTGGAAAAGCCCTTTTATTTCACTGCCTATTACCTAGTAGGGGGGAAAAGTAAGTTTCTTCTGAATATTTCTGATTCACACTCTCCTTTTTGATTTCTCTATTGGGGCCTGCTTACATATAACACATTTCTGTGATTTAAGGTTCTTCTTTAGTTCTTTTTTTTAGCATCCCCCCCAAAAAAACACCATTTTGTCTACCTTTTATATACATGATGAAATATACACATTGAAAGAGAGTGAAAATACATATTCTTTGTAGCAACTTACTATTTCTCTTCCTAATATAATGAATCTTTAAAAAAATTAATTGGGCATTAACATAGCAAACATATCTAGTACATGACTAGAGAATTTATAAGTTCAGAAAATAATCTTCTATAATAAGTCCTCAATCAATAACTTATTATCATGTGTCTTTTCTACTAATCCCTACAACAATCTGATGTTGAAAGAGAGTTGGAGCCTCATTGCATATGAGAAACACTGAAGTAACTGTAGCTGAGGCAAGGCTGTCCAAAATGGAGGCTGAATCTGGGTGGGGAGTCCCTTTTTCAAAACTATCTTATTCACACAATCCAAACAACATCTGGGAGCAACAGCATCCTTGGACAAATTTCGTAAGAACACTCTCCAAATGTGGTTCTGCTTGAGTGAGAATCCAAAGACTCAAGTTTGATTCCAAGGTCTGCCACTTTAATTTTACAAGCTGTGTGACCACGAGCTATTAACTTAACTTCTCTGTTTCAGTGTCCTCCTTGGTAAAGCACATATGATAATAGCACCTGCACGTCATTGGTAGGTACTATGCACATTAAGACACTTCATTTAGTAGAAATGCCTGGCATACAGTTACTGCTTGATAAACTTTCATTATTGAAACATTTCAATCACTAAGGTAAAAAAAAGAAGGCATTGGTAAAAATTGAAAATCCCTGTGGAATCTATTTCATTACCGTTAACTGATAACCTTAGAGAGTACAAATTATATCCTTACTCTCCTTAGCCATATATGTTTCCATCAGGATCATTTCAGGAAGAGGTCTGGATATTTTTTATTTTTTTAAGCCAAGGATAACAAAAGAAAATACTTGAGTTCCAGAAATGCCGTCACTGATGACAGGCTATCAGATGCTTGGGGCCACTCTCTAGCCATTACTCTTCTGAGACCAATGCCACACTAAGAATACAGACAGAACCATGATGTAAAAATAGAAGTCAATTATCAGTTCTGTGTAGTTTCCTTTCACTCAAAAATACTACTGTTTGTTCTTCCTTGTAAAAGGCAGCACAAAGGAGGCGATGGAAGCTTTTCAAAGATTTGATTAGTTTTGTGGATTAGTGAGCCAGCTGAAGTGAATAAAATGATTGGTATGGGACTAAAAAGGAAACACTAACTCAGTTTGGATTCTAAATCAGATTTCTGAGATCACCTGACTCAGCTCAGTGAAAACCCTCTTCATTCAAAATCCTTTTACACCAAATAACATGAGAAATTTGAGTAACTATAAAACAAAACAAAAACTTAGATGTTGGAAGGATATGTCCACAGGTGTTAGCAAAGGGAAGTTGTGATCCTCACAGAAACAAAATGTTAATAAATGTGGACAACAGGATGGGGTGGGGAAACAAACACCATACCTCTTTAAATTGGCTGGGCTGCATAAAAGAACTGTGTGTGAATCTGTTCTGCTCAGAGCAGTCCTCTCTCTTGACCAGCTAAAGTCTTGGGTTTTTATTTCAATTTTTTGAGATCTGAATTTCCTCTTTATATTTTCTAGAGAATAATAGTAAAATATTAAATATCACTATTTTGAAATGCTGCTGTTTATTTTATCAAAAGAGAGGAAAGGGAAAGGTGATGGGAATATGGATATCTTCAATTCTGTGTGCCACACACATAGATGACCCTTTTTGATTATTTTGCTAAGTACTTTACATGAATTATCTTGTTAATCCATACAATAATCCACTGAGGTAGATCTACTTTTTCCTATTTTACAAATAAGAAAATAGTCTCAGAGAAGTTATGTAATTTGCCAAAATAAACTCAGTAGCTTATAGGAGGCAGAGGCCAACTGAGATCCACCTGCCTGTGAACCTTTGCTTATTGCAGTTTACCACATTGTACAGTCAGCTAGAGAGACCCTGCATAAACTCCTCTGGGATCTCATTCCTACAAGGACCTAATGGCTAGCCCTCCAACAGATGCTGCCTTGCTTCTAGAGGGGAAGGCATTGACCATTCTAGACAACAATGGTGGGCAGTAAGCCTCTGCTCCAGGCTTACTTCCTTCTTTTGTGAGGGTTGAATGATTCCTCTGGTTCAACCTAAGAAGCATAAGACCATTGCCTCACTGAGCGGGAGATCAGTAATGAGCATGCAGAAAGATTCCTGGCAGAGAGGATTAAAAAGTAAATAGCATGTTTGGAAAGAGTGTTTGAGCTTTAGAACAGAATGGAATTCATACTTTTAAGTGGAGGAATGTAACATTTTGGCACATAACCTTCTTGCTTAAGAAAGAAGTTATCAATCCGTGCCCCAAGTTGTAAATAATTAAGCGAGATTCTTCCCAGAACCCAGAGCCTTCCGGCGTTGGTGATGAAAGCACTCAGGACTTTGTTATTCCAGTCTGTTAACTAGCACTGACGATGGCTGGGAAAAGACTAAGATAACAAAGGACACCAGGACTTAGCTAAGTTCCCATGTTGTTCATTGAATCATTTTTGTTTCAGCTCAAGCTCCAATGCTGCTGTCTCATCCCCCATCTCCTAGATTGGTTATAAAACTCACCACCTAGCTCTTCATTGACAGAGCTTTATGTGTATTAGTAATTATCCTATGTACTTTGTTTTTTATATCTCAACTGCATGCTAACTCCTCAAGGCCCAGGACCAAGAGCCCAGGTCTCTTCTATCCTGGGATGCAATGAAATAGTGTGAAAGTACTTTATATGCAATAAACCAAAATAAAGCATTTGGTATCATAAGCTTTCACAGCCTACCATGGTTCTGGGCAAATTGAATCAGAGCATTTTATCACAGCTTAAAAAGAGCTAGGCCATCTCACATTTGCAAAGCACTGTTCTAAGGGCTATGCTTGTATTATTTTATTCAGTCCTCACAAGCACCCTGTAAGGAAGGGATGAGAGTCTGCCCCACTCTGACCTCAGAAGCTACTTCCTAAACATTCTGCTGCTTTGCCTCCTACTGAGAGGACCCAGAGCTAGGAAGAATTTCAAGTCTTCAATTTACAGATGAAGAGGTAAGATGCAGAGAAGGTAACTAACCGTCTTGCTTATGGTCGAACTACTATTAAATGGTAGAAATGAGCTAGAACCTAGTTTTCTGGTCCTAAGCTCAGACTTCTTTCACTATAACATACCTCCCTGTATGGGAGGCAATCCATATACTATGTAATTTGTATGCAATTTTAATATTTTCGAGGAAAACTGTAGTGATCTTGAAGTTTCTCAGTCCCTGGTATATTCCATTCATGGCTTATGAGTTATCCTTTATAAAACAGTAATACATAACAACCAATTGTTTTCAAGGTAGCATCCTTATCACTGTATGTTGAATGAAAGCGTATTTTTCAACTACCAAGTGGAGAGGGTAACCAAGAGTGGTGAGTGATTTGAGATTCCGCTTAGTGAAGCATTTTAAGCAAGATTCTGCTTGATGAGGAATTCTGCTAGGATTTTTCCTAGCAGAAAAATAGGAGTTTAGGCTTTCCTTTGTTTTTGTTTTAATTTTAAATTTATTTTTACTTATCTAGTATTTCAAACACAGAGTACAGAATATATTGTTCATGCAAGCATCTATATGCAGAACTAGATTAAATGCATGCTAATATGTTGCTACATATGGTTCAAAGCTCCATTTAGAAAAAATTAAAATGTAATAGAAACAGCCAATGCCCCACTATTCATCTGTTTCTTACTTTCTCTAAATGTGATCGCTCTTCTGAATTTGCCATGCATTCCCCCATGCATGTCTTTTATACTTTTACTACCTATGTACACATGTAATCATAAATAATATATAATTTTATATATTTAAAGTGTATATGAAGGGCTACATACTTTATGAATCCTTTTTTGACTTACATTCTTTTCTCTCTCAACATTATGTTTTTTTTTTTAGCTTTTAGTTAGAAAGCATTGTCTTTAGGTATATAAATTATATACTTAGGTGTTCAGGCATATGAGAAGTATGAGCATAAGATATGATTATAAATTCTTAAAAAAATATTTAAATAGCAGAGCCCCATAAGGCAAAGTCTATTGTATATCTTAAATTATATATTTTGTACTCTTTAATGCAGGTGGTATACTTCTAAAATAAAAGATGAGAAATTAACATAATAAAATTGGAGTGGAGATGTAGCAGTAGCATTATGCAGAGAATCAGCTGTAAAACATCATTAGAGAATCTAGGATAAGGGGGAACCACCAAGAAGTGTAGAAAATTCCAAGTGCTCTCAGATCCCAGTCCTGCTCAGCCCTTAGGCTTATCACCCACTCACTGCCCGTGCCTCTCCATTTACTCCTGTTCCCACCTGCCTTCATCTGCTGTGCGTACAAAGCCTCTTTATCTTCCCTTGGCACAGTTCTGAGTTTTAGCCCTGGCAGGAGACGCCAGTGGAAGCTCCTTCTCTTCCTTTCTCTTGAAACCTTGCCACCCAACGAAACCTCCTAACAAGTCCCCCCACCTGCCCCAAGAGCTCTCCTGCAAACATCCTCCCTTTAATGACAAATTATTTTACACTTCTTACTTGTTGCCTCATTCATGTTTTTGGTCTGACAAAACTCCTCAAAACACTTTATTCTTTAGGAATGACCTGCCTTTGTGGGTGATGAGCTTTTCAATACTTACACTGTTGAAATAAAATCTGATGATCAAATAGCAGCCTTCTTTCAATTGTAAGTTTTCTGATCCATGCTTCCAATGAGTTATGATATATTTTCTGGGTAAAGCGGTTCTAATAATTATGCCCAATATGAATGTGACTGATATTCACACAAATTGCTCTACCAGTGAATTTATCCAACCCTCTTGGAAATCATGGCATTGATCCAGCACCAGACAAGAAGCATAAAGAGAGAAATTTCAATCTATCATTACTACCAAAAGGAAGACATCGTGACAATAACAAGACTTCAAAGTAGGTATTCTATTAGATTTTTTTCATAAAGTGCTATGAACAATAAAAAGTATGCTTTTGTATGGAAAATAAAATTGTTTATATAAATAGCCTATTAAAAACATCAAAAATCTATTGTACTACAGATTTCCATTTAAAACTTGCTATAGTATGTAGACAGATGGGAATGGGCTGTCCTATAGTATAATCCTATATAATGTATAATTTTAGATAATCAATTCATAGATATGCTTTGATAGTCTAAAATTTTATTTGTTAGAGTGCTTTAGGGAGACATATTACATTGACCCTTCTTGCTCCACAGATTCTTTCCAAATACCTTATCCAATGTCCCAGAAAGTATTTTTTATATCCCAATCATTAAAATGTTTATTTTTCTTCTAAAGAGAGGAAAAATTGTCAAAGTCACACCTTCACAGTTAATTATAACTGGGCCCTTCCCAAGATCTTTTCCTGTACAAAGTACTTAGTCACAGGATTATTTCTACTTGAGCACTGTTTAGGCAGGGCTACAGTTTTTCCAAATCGTTTTAAACACTGGAATATTTTGGAAATACAGTCTCCCTTATTAATGTAAGAGCCCTGCCCGTAAACTTGAGTTAATTCTGTTGAGTCAGGACTTACATAGATTCCTGAATTTACCCAGAGCTTTAAATGTTGTGTTCCAAGTGCCCTTTGCTCCCAAGGAATCAAGGAGTGCATTAATGTAGCTGTCACTGTAATATTTAATAAGGAACCTTGTGTAAGATTTTAGAAACTTTCCATTTGAAGGTGTTTTTTGCTTCTAAATAATACAGACACTATCAATATACAAATGGGGCTGAGAAGGCAGGAAAGCTGGTGGATTGTACTTATTCTGCATTCTCAGCACATAGAAAAATGGAATTTAAGAAGTAGGTAGTCCAGAGAGAAGTAAAGTCTTCCAAGTCCGCTGTTTTTACTATGTGCAACAGTTGCAATTAACTGTCGAATGAGCTTTGAATCTAGCTAAGTATAAATATAAAAAAGAACAACTTATGGTTAACACAAGCATATCTGTTATTATGCCACAGACCACAGGAGGAGCAACAGGAATGAACTGCAGTAACGATGGCAACCAGTCTCGCTACTTTTCACGTTAGTATGTTGTGTAAATACTTTAAGATAGTAAACATTCATTCAAGGGCTTTCTACATGTCACTTCAAGTGTTGACCAACTGTTTTTTTCTGCTATGTCTATAATTATTTGCTTGCATGTCTAGTCCTCCACTAGACAGAAAATGATGTCAGAATACAAAGATTTTCTTTGCTTGTGTTCCATGCCCTGCATAGTACTTTAGACATGATAGACAAGCAATGAACATTGTTTTCTCAGAAGTAGATACTTCATATATTGTTCCAAGAGTAATAGGTCTACTTCTTTTTGACAATGAGAAAAAAAGAATAGGAGGATAAGGAGGAGGAGGAGGAGGAAGAGAATGAAAAATAAGCAGAGGAGACTGATCCTGACAAGACGGTCATAATAAAACAATAAATTCCCATTTAAATTTATTTGGATCATTTCTCACTCATATGGTGCTTGACTTAGCACAAATTAGTGTTCCTTGAATGCTAATTAATAGTTTGGTTGATAACTGTAACCATATGAAGTCATGGTCATGTTCTAGGTAACCTTAGAAGGATTTCCAAAAACCTTTGCAAAGATCACAAAGTTAGACACAAAAGCTTTTCAAACCTTCTTCATGTTTTAAACTTAATGTGCAGAAGAAATCAATCAAGATGGCAGAGTAGGAGGACATGGAACTCACCTCTCCCCATGAACACATCAAAAAAGCACCTACATGTGGAACAATCCTCACTGAAAACTAACTGAAGAACACAGAAAGACTTCTGCACAACCAAGACTGTAACTCACCAAAATGGCCAAAACCCTCACCTTAAACACCAACCCAGCCCTACTAAACACTGACTTAGCAACTAAGTACAGTTAAGTAGGAGGATGGAAAGGGGAAGAAGGTCAAGCACCTGCAGCCATGCTGGGGTGAATTGATCACCTGAGGGCCAAGTTACCTGGGCAACCAACGCCTCACCCTCAGAGGCACAGAGCTGAGGGCAGCAGAAGCCTGCAGAAGTGAAGCTGCTGAGGTTGAAGGCCTACGCTTCCATCCCCACTAGTGGCTCACAGTTGAGCCTGGAAGCTGGACCTTTCAAACAAACCCCCAGGTAGGAAGGGAAGAGAAGTGATCAGGTCAGGACCTGTGCCCCTGGGAGGAGGCTCAGAGGAAAAGGGAGGTTACATGGGCAGAGATCCTCCCTGGGGGGTGAGCTGTTTGAGCCACTTATTGGGTGCCCCGGCCCTGGGGTCCTATACAGGGAAGAAGAGCCCCCTATGCTGGTTGGCTGGGACTAACAGGAGGGTTATCAGAAGGCTGGGCTTTGCTTGTGAGGAGCATGTGCATGCTGTCTTGCTCCTGAGGTAGGACGGACAGGGCAGATTGAAGACAGCTCCAGTGGCTGCTTGGTTTCCAGTGACGGCCCTGGCACATGCCCGAGCCTGAGCAGAATGAATGGTCAAGCCCCATCACTCCATGTCCCAGCCCTGCACTGTACCTAGGCTGCCAACACCAGAGAGAGAGCTCGACTGTGGGATGCAGAGGCGACTTGGACCCAGAACAGTGTCTGGGTCGGGTAGGGGTGGCAACTGCTGGCACATACTTAGGCAGTGCATCAGAAGCAGCCTGGAATTCTGATGGTGGCTGGTCCACCATAACCCACACCCTGATAAATACTGAGACCATGTGGGCCCCACCTGCACTGTGATGAGACTTCACAACAGGGCAGGGACAGTGGAGATTGGAAGGAGTGATCAGCTGTGTGGAATAAAGGGGACTCAGATGTGAGGCTGAGTCTAAACCAGGTGAAGGCAACAATTGCTCATGCCTACACAGGTGGCACATTGCAGGCAGCTTGGACCACTACAGCTGACACACCATAGCCCATGCCCCATCATGAGAGCACTTGCATGGGCCCCTCTGCTTCAGCACCGCTCCCCTCTGAGCCAAGAGTCCCAGTACTTAGAGAGGAGATAGCACATACTTAAAGGGAACAGAGCTAGCTCAGACTAGACCCTCAGGGCTTCTGCTCCAGCAACTTGGGATCTGCCCTGTCCCCAATAGGATGGTTACAGCCACTGAGCAGAGGGGAAGCCCTGCCTCAAAATCAGTTCCAACTCTAGCCACTGTATCTCCAGCCCCACTGCCTACCAAGGTGATGGGTGTAGGCATAATCTGAGGAAAGACATGACTTGCATCCACATCAAATCTAGCTTTCCAACCAAAGAGACTGGGCACAAGCAGTCTCTATAGGGACACACCTACATAAGAACACCCTTTCAAATCTGCAATGGGTAACCGTTTAACCTAAATTCATAGAGATAGAGAAAGTTAAGCAAAATGAAAAGGCAGAGGGACTGGTCTACAGATTTCAGACTCACCAACCCCCATAGTTGCTTTAGCCACTTCCTTAAAAAAAAAAAAAAAAAAAGACCCAATCAGAAATGAAGAATTCAGTAACTAAAATAAAAAACGTACTAGCAGGAATGAATAGCAGACTAAGTAATACAGAAGAACGCATAAGTGATCTGGAATAATGGAAATCACCACCAATCAGAAGAGCAAAAAGAAAAAAAATTAAATTAAAACAGTTTGAGAGATTTTTTGGATAACATCAAGCAAAGCAATATTTGCATTATAGGGGTCCCAGAAGAAGAGAGAAAATTGATGATTGAAAATGTATTTGATGAAATTATGGCTGAAAACTTCTCAAACTTGAAGAAGGAAACAGATATCCAGGTACAGGAAGCACAGAGGGTCCTAAATAAGATGAACCTAAACAGACCCATGCCAAGACAAACCACAATTAAAATGACAAAAGTTAAAGATAAAGAGAGAATTCTAAAGGTATCAAGGGAAAAACACAGTCATATAAAAGGGAACCCCCATAAGGATATCAGCTGATTTTTCTGCAGAAT
The DNA here is from genome assembly GCF_937001465.1 of Orcinus orca. Lineage (NCBI taxonomy): Eukaryota > Metazoa > Chordata > Mammalia > Artiodactyla > Delphinidae > Orcinus > Orcinus orca. The sequence continues at coordinate 72,283,186 of NC_064567.1, forward strand.
ATTTGCAGGCCAGAAGGGAATGTCATGATATATTCAAAGTACTGAAAGGGAAAAAACCTGCTAGTCAGGATAATCTACACAGCAAGACTATCATTTAGAATAGAAGGAGAGAGAAAGAATTTCTCAGACAAGCAAAAACCAAAAGAGTTCATCAATATTTTTATGAGTTCATCATTTCTTTTAGGGTAAACCTACCCTAAAAGAAATGTTAAAAGATCTTCTCTAAGTGGAAAAGAAGTAAGAATCTATAAGAAAGGGAAAATCCCACTAGGAAAGGCAAGTATAGAGTAAGGCCTGAGGATCAACCATTTAAATAAGCTAGTACAAAGATTAAAAGACAAAAAATTGTAAAAGTAACTATAAGTATAACAAACAGTTAAGGGATAAGCATGAAGATGTACAATATGACATCAAAAACACAAAACATGGGAGAGCAGAATAAACAATGTAGATCTTTTAGCATATGTTTGAACTTAACTGACTACCAGTATAAAACAAGTAGATATTGTTATAGGTCAACACATATGAATCTCATGGTAACCAGTAATCAAAAACCTACAACAGATACACAACAACTAAAAAGAAATGAATACAAGCATACTACTAAAGAAAATCATCCAACCACAAGGGAAGAAACAAGAAAAAATAACAGAGAAGAACTACAAAAACAACTCGAAAACATGCAATAAAATGGTGTAAGTACATACCTATCAATAGTTAATTTAGATGTCAATGAAATAAATGGTCCAATCAGAAGACATAGGGTGGCTGATTGGATAAAAAACATGACAAGACCCATCTATATACTGCCTACAAGAGACTCACTCCAGAGCTAAAGACACACATAGACTGAAAGTGAGATGATGGGAAAAGATATTTCATTCAAATGGAAACAACAAGAAAACAGGAGTGGAAATATTCATACAGACAAAATGGATATGAACATAAAGGCTATAACAAAAGACAAAGAAGGGCATTATATAATGGTTAAGGGACCAATACAAGAAGGGAATATTACACTCATTAACATGTATGCACCTAATACAGGAGCACCTAAATATATAAAGCAAATATTAACAGAAATAAAGGGAGAAATTGACAATAATATAATAATAGTAAAGAATTTTAACACCCCACTTACATCAATGGACAGATCATTCAGAGAGAAAATCAAAAAGGCAACAGTGGTCTCAAATGCCACAATAGACCAGTTGGACTTAATGGATATCTATAGGACATTCCATCCAAAATCAGCAGAATACACATTATTTTCAAATGCACATGGAAAGTGCTCCAGGATAGATCATATGCTAGAACACAAAACAAGTCTTGAAAAGTTTAAGAAAATAGAAATTATATCAAGCATTTGTTTCCCAATCACAACAGTATGAAACTAAAAATCACGAAGGCTAAACAACATGCTACTAAAAAAAAAAATGGGTCAGTGAAGAAATCAAAGAAAAATCAGAAAATACCTTAAGAAAAATTAAAATGAAACCATAACTTTCCAAGATTTATGGGATTCAGGAAAAGCACATCTAAGAGGGAAGTTTATAGCAATACAAACCTTCCTCAAGAAAGAAGAAAAATCTCACATAAACAATCTAACCTACCACCTAAAGGAATTACAAAAAGAAGAACTAACAAAGCCCAAAGTCAGCAGAAGGAAGGAAATGATAAAGATCAGAGTGGAAATAAATAAAATGGAGACCAAAAAACAATGGAAAATATCAATGAAATCAAGAGCCGGTTTTTTAAAAGAAAAACAAAATTGATACATCTTTAGCCAGGTTCATCCAGAAGAAAAGTGAGAAGACCCAAATAAACAAAATTAGAAACAAAAAAGGAGAAGTTACAACCAATATCACAGAGATACAAGAGATCATAAGAGACTATTACAAATAGTTACATGCCAACAAATTGGACAACCTCGAAGAAAAGGACAGATTTCTAGAAACATACAACCTGCCAAGACTGAATCAAGAAGAAATAGAAAATTTGAACAGACAGATCATTAGTAGTGAAATTAAATTTGTAATTAAAAAACTCCCAGCAAAGAAAAGTCCAGGACCGAATGGCTTCACAGGGGAATTCTGCCAAACATATAAAGAATAGCTAATACCAATCCTTGTTAAATTACTGCAAAAAACTGAAGGGGATAGAACACTCCCAAATTCATTCTCCAAGGCCACCATCACCCTGATACCAAACCCAGACAAAGATCACACACACAAAAAAATTACAGGCCAATATCTTTGATGAATATAGATGTGAAAATCCTTAACAAAATATTAGTAATCTGTATCTAATAATATATAGAAAGGATCATATATCATGATTAAGTGGGATTTATTCCAGGGTTGCAAGGATGGTTCAATATTCACAAATAATCAATGTGATACAACACATTAACAAAAGGAAGGATAAAAATCACACAATCATCTCTTTAGTCACAGAAAAAGCATTTGACAAAATTCAACATCCATGAAAAGATGCTCAACGTCACTAATTATTAGAGAAATGCAAATCAAAACAACGATATCAACTCACACCTTTCAGGATGACTATCATCAAAATGTCTACAAATATCAAATGCTGGAGAGGGTGTGGAGAAAAGGGAACACTTGTACACTGCTGGTAGGAATGTAAATTGATACAGCCACTATGGAGAACAGTATGGAGCTTCCTCAAGAAACTAAAAATAGAACTACCATAGGATCCAGCAATCCCACTCCTGGGGATATATCTGAAAGAAAAAAAATGAAAACACTAATTCAAAAAGGTATGTGCACTCCAATGTTCATAGCAGCACTACTTACAATGGCCAAGATATGGAAGCAATCCAAATGTCTATCAACAGACAAATGGATAAAGAAGATGTGGCATATATATGCAATGGAATATTACTCAGCCATAAAAAGAATGAAATTCTGCCATTTGCAACAATGTGGATGGACTTATAGAGTATTATTCTTAGTGAAATATGTCAGGCAGAGAAAGACAAATACTGTATGTTATCACTTAACGTGGACTCTAAGAAATAAAACAAATGAATGAATATAGCAAAACAGAAACAGACTCACAGATATATAAAACAAACTAGTGGATGCTGGTGGGGAGAAGGAAGGTGGGATGGCCAAGATAGGGGTATGGGATTAAGAGATACAAACCACTATGTATGAAATAGATAAGCAACAAGGATATATTGTATAGCACAGGGAATTATAGCCATTATTTTGTAATAATTTTAAATGGATTATAATCTATACAAATACAGAATCACTGTACACCTGAAACTAATATATTATAAATCAACTATAATTCAATTAATTAGTTAATTAAATGTGCAAATGATTATGCCTAACACTGGTCTTTATAAACCAAAATAACCACTTTGAAAAATACCCTTCCCATAAACTGCTCAGTAAAGTCACAAATTTTTTTGACCATTGTATCTTTTTGACTGAACTGAGTTAATAATTGGTGTGCTTTGTAGTCAGAGAAACTGATAATTAAGTAATACACTTACAGATAATCATTTCAAAGATTACCCACATCAAAGTGGCATGAGTTTTATCAGGTCTGGTCCTCAGCCAAAACTGTAATTAGCAAGGTTTGCATTCATTATCTCTCCCTATCACCTTCTGCACTGGTACTTACTTTAAGTTTTGCCCTTTTCTCAAGACAGTCTGTCCCCAAGTCAGTGACACATTTTTGGTATTCTGCATGTCTCCCTTCACCTATAAAAATATCCCATGTCCTTCGCTAACAAAGGTTTAACTATTGTGATTGTTTGAGCTATGGTGCAAAATGCCTGATAATGATTGAAAGTGATATCCTTCCCAGTTGCCACTTTTATTTTTAGCACTGTCTTTCAGTGTTTTATACCTGGGGTGACCAACTGTTTCAGTTTGCCTGGGACTTTCCTGGTTTCAGCAATGGAAATTCCAAGTCTCAGGAAACCCCTCAGTTCCAAGCTTATTTACCCTAATTGCCCTGAAATGACTGGAAAAAATGACAGCTGGGGAAGACTTTTTAGCCTTCTCTCTCAAATGCAGTTCCCAGTTGCAGTTCCCAGTTGCTGCTGCTTCTCTCAGATCTCTCTTCAGTATGATGTACTTGACCCCCTCAGGATATCTTCTCTTTCCTCCCCACCACACTCTTCAAGACAGATTTTCCAGATTTGCTCCTCATGCTTTCTGGGTGATCTAAGCCTTCCATTATTTTAGTTTGCTCAGTAAAAGACATTCACCTTCCTAGGCATCTCAGTGTTCACAAAAAAAGGGTCCAGATACATGTCATAATCCTTACCCACAACACTCTGCTCTTTATCTTCACGTTGCCCACCTGTAGAAAGAGCATTCTTTATCTAAAGCACTCAGATCCTATAATAACAACAAAGAAAACCCAAGGGAAACCATCTATGAGTATGTTTATCTACACCAATATTTTTCATTAGTTCTAATAAGCAGAATTTGATGATATTTCTTGCCTGAAGTAAAAGGACAATGTAGTGAAAAGGTTCCAGCTGTCTAGGTTTGCCATCTCAATATAATTCTATTCATTCTGTGGCTCTGGAACATCCATCATTTCTCAGGCATCTATGATTTGCCTGTGATAGAGAAGCAAGGAAGAAAAATTTTTTAAAGGCTCATTGTGGGATTGTTTAAAATACATTCAAAGAAAGTAGATGATTTCACTAAATTAAAAAAAATTTGACCATATCATTTCTGTTATGGATTTATGGCTGGATTGTGTCCCCCCCAATTCGTATGTTGAACTCCTAACCCCCAATGCTTAAGAATGTTATTAGATTTGGTGATAGGGTCTTTCAAAAGGTTATTAAGTTAAAATGAAGTCACTAGGGTAAGCCTTAATCAAATATGAGAAGAGATTAGGACATAGACACATGTACCAAGATAAAACCGCATAAAGACACAGAGAAGATAACCATCTACAAGCCAGGAGACAGGCCTAGAACAGATCCTTCCCTCATGGCCCTCAGAAGAAACCAACCCTGCCAAAGCTTTGATCTTGGACTTCTAGCCTCCAGAACTGGGAGAAAATAAATTTTTGTTGTTTAAGTCACCCATTTTATGGTACTTTGTTATGGCGGCACTAGCAAACTAATAAAATTTTCTGGTGGATAAATACAGAAATACTAAGTGATCAAAATGAACTCTCATTAAATACAGATTTAGAACCTTGCTCAAGGCAAGAACCCAGGGCGTATGGATTAATTACTTGTATGGGTTTGTAGCTCTCACATCAGTACTTGGACTGTTATCCCTAGGCACACAGTAAACTTCTCAGCAATCCAAATGGAAATAAATAGAAAGGTTCTCTTAAGAGTATGGATTTTTTTCTTCCAACCTATCAGTGAAACCTCTTGAAAATAGCTTTAGGAATGTAACATCAAGCGCTGTCTCATCTTCTCATGGATAACCTTGATCAATCATCTTTTATTTCACCACAACCCACAGCATTCCACTCCACCTGAAAAACAATAGTATGATAGTCTTTCCTGAAGAGCATTTCTCCACTCAGAGTAAATCATAAGTATAACTGAACACATATTAAACACATATTATACAGGAACTATGTATTAAGAAAGAAAATGTTTATAGGTTCTTAAAAATGGACAGAATGAATTGTATAATATGAGCTTTATCTTAATAAATTTGTTCTGTATATAGAACAAGCAAATAAATACACCACCTTTGTCAGTGTATCCCTTTTGTGTCATTTTGTCCTATTTTTCACCGATGTCTTAGAATCATCTAATTTACTTTGCTGTTCTACTTTCCCCTTGGGCAGCATTTAGAGGTTATTACTGATTCAAAAGTGGAGATAAAGGTCTCCAATGAAAAGTCAGATGGCTGACAAAGATAGAAATACCCCTGACCTTGGACTTCCTTTCATAATTTCATTCAGAGAATGTTCAAAGGATTGTGCTGTGATGTTTTTCACGAGCAGGTGATACCTGCCACTCAATCTTTACAATTTTCTCAATCAGGCACTCTGGGAACTCCTCCTCTATCCCTCTCTCCCAGTCAGCTTCTTTCTGGCAGCAGCTGAGGTGCATTGACTAGGTTACAGGTCCTGCTTGAGACCGAACAATTAGGAGCAATAGGAGATCTACCGCTGGACCTCCTGGGTCAGGTGAATTCACAGTCTTGATGGGGTTTTAGATGGCTCTGTCCTGTCATCAGCAATTTATAAATTGGTATGTAAAGGGTAGATTGCCGGTGAGGTTTCACTTACTTAGCGTTTGATTTAGTGCAGAAGTTTACAGAAGCAGGCCCACTGCCCAGTCTCGTGAGAAGGACTCAGATGACTAGATTCTTGAATTACACTTGAGGGAAAAAGTTTTCCTGGTATAGGAAAAATAGTTCTGAGGTTATCTCACATCACATTTTTAATGGAAAATTGTTGTTGACGTCCCCAACACCAACCTCCTCCCAATTCCAGGAACAGATCTCAATTTCACCTGGTGACCAGTGACTCCCAAACCCAGTGGTTTGAATGAGGGGGGAGGTTGTCAAGGAAGGAGCTTGTGACCCAGGTCTGACCAGTCAAAGGATTGCTGGTTACAGCCCTTAGTGACTGGCTGAGGGAGAAGCACAAAACCTAAACTGGTCTAATCAGAGGCACTCTTCTTCTGGGGTTATAGGGAAATACTCAGTATTGCCCTACCTATCAATCAAAGTTTACTCAGAAAAGCAGGACCATCAGCAATGATATACAATAAGGATTTATTGCAGTGATTTGACCTGACACATATGTGAGAGCTGGTCAAAGTCTTGGCCTGGCGCTTTCTTCTGTCTCTGGTGTGGAGCCAGAAGTCATAGGTCAGGCTGAGGGAAAGAAAAGATGAACACCTGACTGAGGAAGAGCAGGGACAACTAGAATCTGCCTTTGTCAGTTACTCGCACCCTTGTTGGTCCCTCCCTGTCTCCAAGCCCGCAACCTTGCTGCTGTGGATAACCCTCAGGACAGGTGGTGCTCTGGCTGCAGATGCCCACCAACAAGCTGAGTCAGAAGCTGCTATGGAGCCTAACCTACATCCACCTTCCAAGAGTCACAGCGGCTATTGCTCCACAGTGACCTTCCAAATCTTCCACAGATTTCTCTTGTAGCTAACCCTACCCAGACATATTCAGTGAAGAGAATTCTGGGAAACATAGTTTAGTTTAGCCAAGTCGACACATTACAAAGCCACCACAGCCTGAAACTGGAACATGGAGAAATATGAGGTGGGAGCTGCTGCAGCCATCTTGCCCCAGAGAGAGCCCAGAGCTGCTGGGCTGCTTTGTGGAGCCCAAGGATTAAACTAATATAATCAAAGTCAGAGAAGAGTGAAAAACAAATGAGCAACTTGATCACACCCTTCAAGCCCTGAATCCTGGAATGCCTGAAACTACCCCTGGAGTTTTCAGTTGTGAGAGACAATAAATTCTTTGTGCTTAAGCCAGTTTGAAATAGGTTTTCTGACACTAGCTCCCGAAAGACTGCTAAATTACAATCTTAACGTAGGGCTGCTGTGTTTGCTCTTGCTGAAGTTTCTTAAGAGTTTTAAGGAACAGTCTTTAGCAGCATTAAATCCATCCTGGAGGAAACCAAGCAACAGTTAATTTGTATCTTATTATTAATCAGATAAGGAGAATCAATGAAAGATATTTTACGTTTTTAAAAAGACCAGCAATAAGAGAGAAAGTTTCCATTGTTCCTTTCATTAGACCACAATCAAATTTTTTCCTATCTCTCCTTCACACTTTCCTTGCTTTCCACCATGATGTAAGGAGACTGAGTGAGCGCTGAGTACATATTTTCTGGAGTAAAAGAGTATATTTTCCTCTTATAATGGATTTTTCTACTATACTAAGAAAGAGTGTGGTAGATAATTCTATTATGCCATTTAACATAATAAGTGTAAGGTCAACATTATACCAAACTTGTCAACCCCAAATTCTGCTTAAATGACTGACTTTGGTAGAACCAGTTTAAGTAAAATGAGTAATATCATCATGGCTAAGTTTGATTTTCAACTACTAATCATATTTATATAAATACGTTAAATGTCTCAGCACATTCCAAGGGTTTAAGTGTCAACTTATATATTAGGAATTTAAATTTAAAATCTGCTTCCAAGCCCAAAAGGAGAGTCTCAAATGTATCTAAGAAGGAAAAAATAAGTCATAGATCCTCCTAGTCACCCAAAGAAGAACAATTAAAAAGAAAATTTTGGCAGAGGATGAGATATGATACATTAATGTCAAAGTGAGGCTGCTCAGCTCATCACCCCTGTCAGAGTCACCATCCCTTTAAATGTGGAATTCCTCATTGGAAAGAGAACATCTCTCTACCTTATTAACAAGTGCCTGTGATCACTCTGTAATTCTACAAAGAAGGTGAGGCATAGAGAGAGTTGTACTGACCACATTAGAAACATTTTTTGTTTCCAATGGGGAAAAATTAATTTAACAAGACATAAGTGATGGGCCAGTAAAAACAAGGCTTTCTCCAAAAATATTTTATAGAAACAGTGCATATATTTTGCAAAATCATCTTAACACACATTAAATGTCTCAAATTATTAACCTATTTTTATTCAAATGTGTTTACATTTTAAACGAGATGTAGAGATGTTAATTATTTTAATTAGTTTTATAATAAAAATTATTCTTCAAGTGTTTAGGAAGTCATTATGAAAATGTTCACTTTATATATATAAATGGAGCCATTATATAATCTGATTTGCAGGGGTTTTTTTGTTTTACAATTTAAAAACTATTTTTTTGATGGAATGACATAAAAATTTGTTACCTAGAAGTAAGGTTTTCTGGTTTAGCAAAGATTCCTTTATTCTTATAGAGATGAAGGAAATTAATGCTGTGGTACTCAAGTATAGTCCCTGGACCAGCAGCATCTATATTACCTGAGAACTTATCAGAAATGCAAATTCTCAGGCACCACCCTAGACCTGCTGAATCAGAATTCTGGGGTGGAGCCCAGAAGTCTGTGTTCCAACAAGCCCTCTAGATGATTCTGCTGCTGCTAAAGTTGAAGAACCTCTGTAGTAGAGGTTGCTTGGTCTAAGGCCTTTGCAATGAGACTGGAGCATGTTTGACAATGTGCTTTGGGTAGCTCCTAGTAAAACCATTGCTGACCTTCTAACTCAGTCCTCATACTCATATTTGAGTTTGTTTTCAATAGCTGGTGGTTTTCAACTATTCAAAATTGTGCATATTGCATAACCAGTTTCAGTAGGCTACATGAGTAATAAATGAGATACTATCTGTAAAGTGATTAGTGTGCTTATGTGTGCATGCTATGCCTCACACAGAGGGGACCTTATTTTAATGTAAGTAATTGATATTCAAACTATTAGTCTTAGTTCACATTCTTTTCCCTCACAGCAAAATAAATATACAAACCCCACAAAATATCCTACTCATTATACATTCATAGACATTTAAGCCTAAGAGGAATTTCAAGATTACCCAGTTCAAGCCCCTCGTTTTACAGATGAAAAAACTGAAGCCCAGGGAGGCTGAATGACAGGTCAAAAGTCTCTTAGGAAGTAATGGGCAAAGATTAGAAGCCACAGCTTCAACTCCTGGACTAGTATCTTACAGAAGAAGCCATTCAGGTTGTACTCACTACTACAACAGCAGTGCTTACTCTGGAATTTTCTCCTTTGCCCTTACTAATTATTATCCAGTACTAATCTCTCCTTCTGCACTCCCTCATGTATAAACTATTATTCAGAATTGCAAAGCTATTAGATTTAAAGCTTTCTGGCCTACATAAGCCTAGATATACATAAAAACAAAAGGTAAAATATGCATGCAAAAGCCACAAATTTCCATAACATTTAGTGAAATAATAAAATATTGTAGTGTATACATAGTCACTTTTTATTTTGTATTGTGGACTAGTAAATAAGCATGCAAGAAACCAACTTTCAACAATTATGTTATTTTGAAGAATGTCTTTGGGTTGACCCCACCTCTTTAGAACTTTGGAACTCACTAAATTATACAGCAGCACATGAAGGAAACTTCATACAGAAGAGGGGGGAAGAAGTATGCACATATAAAAAGAAAAGAAATCTATTTTAATTAGAAAAGGCTTCAGAGACATACTTTTTATTATTCTCCTTTTCCTTTATAGTGCCTTAAATATTCCTTGGACATTAAAAAATTATGGAAAATATAATTTACAGTAGCACAGTATGAAAATTCATTCTGAAACTTCTAATTATGTATAGCATCGTATGATTTTGAATGTATTTTCTTTATTGTATTTCCTCTTTCTTTCTTTTTTTGTTTATTTATTTTTGGCTGGGTGCACGTGGGCTTTCTCTAGTTGCAGCGACCGGGGGCTACTCTTTGTTGCAGTGCGTGGGCTTCTCATTGTGGTGGCTTCTCTTGTTGCAGAGCATGGGCTCTAGCCACGCAGACTTCATTAGTTGTGGCTCACGGGCTCTAGAGCGCAGGCTTAGTAGTTGTGGCGCACGGGCTTAGTTGCTCCGCGGCATGTGGGATCTTCCCGGACCAGGGCTCGAACTCATGTCCCCTGCCATGGCAGGGGGATTCTCAGCCACTGCACCACCAGGGAAGCCCCTGTATTTTCACATAACATATTCAAAGCTATTTAGTAGCAGCAAAATTTCTTAGACCAACACCATCCATTAATGTAATGCATTCTGTTCCTTCCAGAGACCTGGACATCCCCAAGTTCAAAACTTAATAAGGTATTTTCTACATTACAGGACATGAAAGTGTGCTGTATTCGTGACTGGCATGAACAGTTAATGACTCACTATTGCTTGCATCTCATTAATTGGCTTTCATATTAAGGCTTTAACAGAAGGAAGCGGAGGCTCTGTGGCTTACATAGAAAAATTACTACACTGCAAGCTGAGCACTGAACAAAAATCTCATCCTAATGCATCATTAGGGGAAGAGCCTGAAGAACTGAAAGAACCATCTATGCTTTTTCCAGTTTCGAAATGTTTAAAGAAGTTTTATATTAATGGCTTTTGATGCTTTTAATGATGTCAAGGACGGGATTTAAGTGCCTTATTAATTCCCTTGATTTGCCACCAAATCTTAAAAGGCAATTCGTGATTACTGAGCTAATCTTTTCTGATTATGAAAATCCATTAGAGGAAGGAAAATATAAAATTCAGAAAAGTGGAAATGATTTATAAAAATGTTAGAATATATTTAAAAGAACAGAATGTTTGGACATGGGTTTAAAATTCCTCTGAAAGGATTTGTTACAAGATTATAAAATATCTTTGTGTATATTAATATTTAAACTGTTGTTTCATCCTTAAATTACACAGATCATGCTGTTCATTTTATAAACTCTTCTTAAACTTCCCAACCACAATCACAACAGATGATGCGATAAACCTGAAGTGATTTATAAAATCTTACTGCCCTAATCAGCTAGCAAAATCTCTGTCATCTCAGATCTCAGAGCCTGGAAAAACCCAGTTATTAATTCTTGATTATCCTTTCCCGAAATTCTCTGGTTTGCTGATGTGCTAATAAGATTCCAAGAATGTTCTAAAAAAAGAAAAATCACTACTAAAAATGATTGTGTTCTGAAGTTACAAATTGTCTTTTTTCTTCTCTCTGAATTCATTTTCAACTAAAATAAATTCTGTCCTTGAATGTGTGTACATAACTCCTTGGGCAGGCTATATTCTCTTATCATCAAATATAAATATTAAAAGCCTTAAAGATCTTAAACCCTAATTCAAATTACCTTTGCCAGCATACCAAATACCCCAGGGTGGGTGTATTAAAAGCTCTAAAAAGATTCTGCTTTTACTTTTTAGCCAAATGGACATGTTTTATTCAGGATCCCTAAATAAAATCCTTATTCAGCTCATCCACATTACCTTTGAGGATATGTCTTTCCTTCCTTCACTCCTTCACCCTTTCCAGCCCTTCATCCTGGCTCCCTGCATCTCCTGGGCTCTCCTCCTGCCTGAGGGCTTCAGTGCATTGAGGAACTGCCTCTTCCAACCTCCCCAGACCAGAAGCAGTGTCTAATCTTCCTTCAGGCTCATCCTTTCTTTACCAGGGAAAACTTATCTGATCTCCCTGATCTATATGATGTCCCCCAATATCTATATCTCTTAGCTTCCCAGCCTTTCCATTTCAGCAGGTATTGCAGATGCCATTTTAGATTTAACTGTGTATTTTTTTTATTATTGTCTCTATCACTTCAGCAGAATTGAAGTCAACGATCATGCTGTTTTTTCCCCATTATTAACCTCAAACATCTATGTGTCTGCCACAGAGTAGGTACACACACTCCATCTGACAACTGAATGCCAATAAATGAATGACTGTCTAAAACACATAAACACTGGCACGCGGCAGAGGATTGAACATAGGAGTAAGCACAGACCATCTCTTTATCAACTCTCCAACAGTTAGCATTTATACTGGCCCAAATTTCTATATCATCTTTGTCTTCCAGAAGCTTTAGAAAACACTCTGGTGCACACAAACACACACACACACACGTGTTTACATGAACACATGAGCATGCACACACACAGTTATCAGTGGTTATAGTGGTTAAGACTACTGCACTCAGCAGTGATAAATCAGGTTTTTAAAAATAACTCTTGTTTTTAAAAATCTTTGAGAGTTAAAGAACTACTCTGCACTATGATCCTGAAGAAAAAGTCCAAAACTCAGGCAGGATTAGCTAGGTCTCAAGATGCTGGAGGAAGGTGGTGAAAACTCCAGCTAGTGGGTACAGACAACAGATTTCTGATAAATCATATGTTCCTTCTGGCAGTCTTTCAAGAGATGGTACAAAAGAGCAGTGAGCTCCAATGAAAATGAAAGCATTACCATTTCCCTATAAGTTTTAATATGCATTTTGATTTTTTTAAACTATATTCCTATGTTCTATGTCTTCTTAAAAATCCAGAACCAAGTTCTGCAAACAGAAAATCTCCTTCACACTGGCTGTAGAGCCCTGAGCATCCTCTCCAGTCCTTAGTTTCTTCACATGAAAAACGGGAATAATGCTGGCAAACACCACTGAGAAATAAAAGCGATCAGGCATAGAAAGCCTGTAGCCCTGTCCCTGGCCACAGAGTATTGTTTGCTTCTCCTCTCTCCCTACCTGTCTGCTGGCAAAATTCCAGTGTTCACATTGAGAGTCTCTAGATTATCTGGGTATCTGTGTGATGTAACTATGTTAGCTGTCATTTGTTTTAACTAAAAGAAATTAAAAGTAACTTTGAAAGGGAGAGAGGGCTTTTCTTTCCCTTCTCAGCAACAAAGCAGCTTAATGTTTGCATTTGAAACATATATAAAAATGCATATTTGATTATAAAACACATCCTTGGATTTTGTGTTAGGCTGTGCTTTCACCAGGAAAAAATACTTTTTCAAACATGAAAAAAAGTAATACTTTTCTGAGTTTCTTTCTCTTTCACACACACACACACACACACACACACAACCACACATACACACCCCTTTATTTTCCTTTCTCCCCCTACTCCCTCCTCCAAAACATACTCTTCAATTCTATACTTCCTCAGAAGTGGAGAATGTAGTTGCTCTCAAAACCTCTAAAGAACTTACTAGTATTAAAGCTCCAGTTAAGTCTCGCCTTTGTTTGGTCACAGGGTTTTTTATTCTGTCCAAAGCTGATTGAAGGTCTTGTAACACATCTCTGTAACTATTTCCGTAGTGAGCACTCCAAGTATAGAGAAAATCACAGGCAGGTTTCCACATCATCTATAAAGAAAAAAAACATTAAACTGGAGTAGTTTGGAAATAAATCAGAGAGGAAAATAGATGCTTTAAAAAAAGGTTTAAAAGCCTCTTAAAACTTAAGAAGAAAATGGAATACCAATTACATATAACTTATTTAATGTCACAGAAAACATGTTTTAATAACTATCACTCCTCTGTTACATTCCTATTTCTAAACCTCAAGATTTAAAAAATAATGACCACAAGTAGGGCTTTTTTTTTCCTTGATTCATGATCTAAACATTGTTCATTGTCTTCATAGGAATACAAAATTCCTTGTGCAATTTTTTTATTGTAACAGATGTTATTGAGATAAACTTTTTGCTCTCTGACAGACTTTTAAGGTTAAAATAATAACTCTTTTATTGTTATGTGTCTGTGGAGATCTTTACCATACCACATATAACAAGAAGGAAGTATACAGTATATCTAATGATTTAAGTCATTTTATTTGACCAAGTCTATAAACGAGGAAAAATGTAGCTTCACGATCAAGTCAAAAGGAAAGCAAAAATATAATTCTCTAATTAAAAAATAATTTAATGATACATTTTAATGACCAAAAGAAAGATAGATATTCAATACTTATTACGCTTTCCCTAAGCACCTACCCATACCAATGACCTCATTGTTTCCATAGAAATAAATGTACGCCAAAGAGGAACCTCACATACAAGGGTGTATGTAATGGTAACCAAGGCAACCAGGCTTAGCGAGAATAGAGACAAAGGCCGACCAAATAAGACAAATTGTGGAATACACACACACACAGACACACACCCAGGTTAAAATACATTTTCTCTAGGAAAACAACGAAACGATCTCTGCACTTGTAACTGGAATATTTGGAATATAAACTTTGTTACTTGCTACTTATTTGGGTTCACTAAACTAATTCATTTGTGATTTTATCACTTTCAAAGTGCAGGAACACAGATTGTTAGCTACATATTATACAGAGTTGCCCTCTTAAAACAGAGACTCAATTAACAGTAATATCACATGATAAAGGGCCTTGGGATATAATCCTTCACCTTCCACTGATACCCCCATATACCCTACAATTGAAGTTAAAAGAATAAAAGACCTAAATAAGGAGTTCTGTTATGTTTCAATTCAATCTATATGAAAGGCTATGCATCAGGCTCAAAGGATAATTTGATGTTATTTATCCAATTAGCATTCCTGGGAAGCCATGAACACCCATATTTTCACCTCTCTAGACAAAGCTCGAGTCTTCAAGGTATTGAATGGAAGATAATTATCAAAGTTAATCCCTATTTATGTAGTCATAATGCAGCAACAGAAGTCATCCCATATTTCTGTATATAAGCTTTATCCTCACCAAGCTGATTTATAAAGAACTGTGAATGAGGTGTTCTCTCATCTATTTTTCTGAATATTCACACTGAAACCAAACCTCCCAAAGAGTAAGTCCCACTAATACTCTGCAATGGAAGATGAGGTGAGGCATATTAATAGAGCCTTTTTGGCAGATTCAGTCTTGCCTATCACTGCTAAGATGCAAAAAAGCACTAAATGAGTAGATTATTCTGTAGTGGGAATAATCCCGTGACCCACTGTAAAAGCTTTGAGACCTGTATTCTATGTTGCATTCATTTAAAATTCCCTGATGCTCAACTAGCTGTTACATTATTTTTCAACTTGTTATATATTGTTTAAAATAAGTGTTTATAGCTAAAGGCTTCTAAGACTTTATTCTAAGCCCCTTAGTGACTGAGTCTGATAAAAAGATGTATTTGAAGATATTTTATGATAAACAGCAACTGAGAGCATTTCAGTACCAAGGTAATGGCACAGTTTCACTGAAAACAGATGTCTCTTAAGAATTGCAGATGGGTAATTTACAGGTTGTGCACTACAGTGCAGATTCAAAGTACACATCTTCACTAACTTTCCTGGGTAGAAAAGCTCTGCATCACATATCTTGCTGCAGCACAGTGCATTGCTATGTATAGAAAAGGCCTGAGGCAAACTCAATGACGAAGGAGCCCCTTGCTGCTGTCAGAAGCAGGAAATACACCAAGGTGATATGGGAATTAGAAACTACAGATGCAGAAGTCCAATGATACACTTACCAACTTACTTAGGCAGAGGGCCACATAATCTCCTCAAGTCTGGCAATTTGTACTGATAGCAGAACAGTATGGTCAGCTCTTGCAATTCAGAGAAATGTGGAAAGATGGCTGAGTCCTGGACCCTAATTAGGACCTCTGAAAGTGTAAAAAGACTTTCCAGGAGTCCTCTGAATTAGTCAGAAATACAAGGAGGCATATTGCTCTACACTCATTGGAGATCCCCTGGAGTCTAAACCATAAGCTACCTAGAAATAGGTACAGTGGCTTTGGGCTAAAAATACTATGGCAATGGTAAACTGCATGATTTGTACTAAAATACGAGCACATTTTGCATCCCATTTTTGCTCCTCTTTGTAGCAAATTAAGCCTGAATATTCCTTCAGTGCAAAATTTGTTCTGCTATATATAACATCATTGGTGGCTCTCAATACAGATGACAGAGAAACACCACTGTAGTACACATACAGTGAAAATATTTGAAATACATTGTTGTTCATTAATTAATTATTTCACTTATTAAATCAAAATTACTGAGTTACTGCTATAAGGAATTTTGTTACAAAAAGGAATAAAATGTTGATATATAGCAGGGCTCTTGTTTTTAGAAGCTTTAAAGCATAGAAGGGAGATACATACTTGCACAAACACTGGCCCAATGTATGAATAGACAGGGTTTTATACTAAATAATGATTAAGAAAAACTCAAAAATTACTTGCACATTCTAATTCAGTGTAAGAAAAAAAAGGATAGTTCCATCAACCGAGAAGCACTATGGTGTAACAGAAAGAAAGATGAGTTTTGATTTCAGAATCCTGGGTTCACATCTGATTTCCATTGGGTATTGGATGGGTCAGTTAGAGTAAATTTATTAACTTATCTGAGCTTTGAATTTTTTAATCTATAAAATATGGATAATAATCTCCATGTCTGTGTCCAAAGTACCTCATGAAGTGCTGGCATATTGTTTGCATTTAATGCTTTTCAGTAGGATATGGTGGAAAGTGGGTACTTTTTGGGTGAGGGAAAGATAAGCAGTCGGATTTTAGCCTTACTGAGTTTGAAGTAAAAAGGGGCTATCTCTTATTTCCAATAAGAAATTGGAATAGAGAGATGATCTCTAGGGAGTAGGCAAGAGTTTAGTGTCACTTGTGCTACACTGATGGTGAAAAGCATGAGAGTAGAGGAAAATGCCACGGAGGAAAAAAAAGGGATGAAAAATTTAACCTTTAATTAAGTCTACAGTTAGGGACCACAACTAAGAAAGAGAAGCAATAAAAGGATGGAGAGAAGCTAGTGTCAGAGTAATAGAAAATGAAGCAGATTGCTTCATGTTGCAAAAGTTAAGGGCTGATAGTATCCCCCAAAGGACATTCAGTGGTTTGCTGGAGCTGGCTCACACCAGCCTATTGTTCATATAGCCTCCCAATTCCATGTTCAGTGACATCACATTGTAAGATTAAAATCACCCATGTTGGGAGTTTTTACACCAAGGAAATGGGCAAAAGCTTTAAGTTAGGGCTTTTCTTCCCTTGAAGAACTTGTAAAACATCTACCAGCATGGCACTCACTCAGGACATCTCTTTTCTGTTACGTCTTCTGCTACCTCGAACATCAAGTGATGTGGAAACATGAAAGAAAACTGAGAAAATTCAGGATTTTGGCAATTGAAAGGACTTTGGTAACCTTGGAGGAGGCAGTTTCAAGAGAGTGGTGGAAGGCAGACTGCAGGTATGAGCAGGTGCCAAGGAACTGGAAGCCACAGAACAAATGGGTCATGTCTGGAATTTGGAAGTTAAAGGAAGAGAGACAAAGCTAGAAGTAGAAGCAGTGGAAAATGAAAAGTATGTTTAAAAGGAAAAAGGTCTGTATAAAGTAATATTAATTGAAAGGAGCGTTTGGTTTGAATCCTAACTTAGCCAGATGGAGAATTTAGGGTTGTTGAGGACTAGAGAGGTAGCAAATGCAACATACTCAAGGAGAAAAGTTAACTTTCTTTAGACAGAAAAGACATAAACACAGACAAACATTAAAATAATTATGGGGCTTCCCTGGTGGTGCAGTGGTTGAGAGTCTGCCTGCCGATGCAGGGGACACGGGTTCGTGCCCCGGTCCGGGAAGATCCCACATGCCGCGGAGCGGCTGGGCCCGTGAGCCATGGCCGCTGAGCCTGCGCGTCCGGAGCCTGTGCTCCGCAACGGGAGAGGCCACAGCAGTGAGAGGCCCGCGTACCGCAAAAAAAAAAAAAAAAAAAAAAAATTATGGAGTTGGGGCATGTAACTAAGGGGGCAAGTATCAAGAAAAATAGAGAAGGAATGGGTTCAAAAGCATATGTTGTAGTTATGTACTTGATACACTGATGAAAAATATTAAGAACTACGTTTTCCCTCAATAAGAAAGTCTCTGCCAGGCAGAGTAAATACAACTTTTTCTATACTGAGATTGCCTTAACAAAGCCTGAAAGAAGTCCAGCTTTCATCAATGCAAAAGTCTAATCAGTTGTTTGTCATCCTTTGCGGTATAGATATATGACATTTGGACTCAAGTTCTTAAATACTTACATTTTTCTTCAGCATTTTTTAATTTTCTAAGATCATTCTATTTTCGTACTCAGCAAGTGAACATATGTTATCACAGGCAAAGACACAAAAGGTAACTTCCATACATTAATTAACTACAGACTTTATGAAATTATGTCCAAATATACATACACATTAAGGCCACAAGGATTCTAAACTTTGTAATAAATTAAACAGAAAATGAAATCATTTTCTCTGGAAAAGTTTGAATGAATAAAATGAGTAGAATAAACAATTTTCGTTCCGGAATGATCTAAGTTAAGTCATCTAAAACTGGAAATGAGTTGTGGACTGCCAAGATCTCTTCCAGGTTTACATTATCTTATACCTATTCAGTGGTCTAAAAATAGTTCTTCCTCTCTTGCTCAGTGTTATGATTTAATGGAAGATACGCAGAAACGCTGCACTAATGCTTTGACTAATCAGAAGGAAAGCATGCTCTTCAGGGTTTGTTTTTCTTGAATTATTCCTGATCACAAAACAACTTCCATCAGGCTTCTCATCTTTATCACAAATATCTGACACACAAGCATCATTCTTGCCCCTTTACTCTTAGCTTTTTGATGTTAACTTCATGGTGTTTATGGATTCATCTCTGAATAAGAAGCACGAGGCTAATAAAAGCAGAGTGTTATTAATTTCTCATCTATGTGCTTTGATCTCTTTATATAAAGGGCAGCAGCATCAGTAGGCATTTAATCTACCAAAGCTGAGCAGTTTCTAAGCTCCCAGAATTTGTATAGTAGGAATATGTCTTTGGTTTATCTTCCAGATACTAGAAGACAAATAAGAAGGTAAAGGAGCAATGAAAAAGTAATAAGTGGGATGCCAAAAGAAATGAAATGGAATAGAGATTAAAAAAAAAAAAAAGTTTTCTAAATTTAGAGTGCTTGTTTCCAAAAGCCAATCAGACTCACTAGATAACGAAATGCAACATGAACAAAAGCAATTCAAATTTGAGCAAAGCACTCTATGTCTTTTTTTAGCTCATAAAATATGAATAGTATAAAGAATGCAAGTGGTTTTAACTACCTTTGGATAATTACATTTTGCCACATTAAAGGATTAATAATCCACCTACTTTCCTCATAAAATGATTGGAGCAACATTTCATTTTAAGTACAATTATCTGAAGAAGTATCAAGGGAAATTTGTCTCATTAATGATTATTATATGCATTTTATCTTCAGTGCATCATTTACAATATCGAGGTGGGCCTTCCATCACCTTTAATTGGTAACTACATAAATATTATTGAAATGAGGTTGCCGTTATCTTTAGAAAAGAAGGGAGACTAACATATCTGGGGTCCCTATTTCCTTAGAAAGGAGACGGTACTGGACTTGGTTAAAACTTGACCTAAGATTTTCTTGGAAAAGTCTCTTTGGGCACAGCCAGCTGTGTTTGCTCTAGAAATAACCACTTGAAACTTCAGGGGTTAAGCATGAGCCACAGGAAGACAGAGGACATATTCCTTACTACTGCATCAAAATAGTCTAACATCTTAGGAGAACCTGCTGGCTAAGCTATTCCAACCAATTCTTAATTAGGAAGAGACTACAGGTCACCTGGTTATAAATCCGAGGCCATCTCACTATTGTATTGCAATAAATTTATTTCAGTAGTAAACAGTTTTAATAAATGCTAATTTAAGTCTTATAATTAGCTGGGCTTTGGTTTTCTGAAATTTCCTATTGTTTGTGATCCCTAACAATAAATCTTAATAAAGAAAAATCTAAAATCGAATTCAAATATTAGTGTCTCTAAATACATTTTTAAATACCTTTGTAATATTTAACCTAATATGATTATTACTTCTATTTGATTTTCAGTGTGGTAATCAGATATATAATGCAGAATTAAACCAAAGATCATAGGAATACAATGTGTTACCCCAATGTATTACACTGTGATATCCTTTTTTCTTTATTCCATCGTCTCAAAAAATGGAGTATGTTTTCGGAATTAAAGATTATAGCACAAAGCATTATAGTACTGTACAAAATAAACAATGATAATCTAAATATTATGTCACTGTGCCAAATCTCTAATACAAACAATGAAGATTTGAGAAATTATTCTATACATTTTACCAATGGTAGATGAATTTCCATATAATACTCTCCCCTTTTTAAAGAAATTATAAATATACTTCTTACTGTAAAAGAACAGCAAATCATAAATTTAAGTACTAAGGCTAGAACTGAGCCGGGCCCAGATACAGAACCAGACAATGCCACATCCCTGTAAGCAGAATCCAGGCATTGCAGTGTGAGTCGGAAAATCAGAAAACCATAAGACTTGAAGGACATTCCTTTTACCTTTTGCAAGAGATATTTTCCAAGGAAAATTAAATGTTGTTAAGCCAGTAAGAAAAAGCTGGTCAGCCAGGATTTTTTTTTCTCATTTTTTCCATGCATTACTATTCTGCCAGTTTCTCAGAAGAGAAGGCTCAAAATCACTGCTGACTTTCCCCTTACCTACATTCTTTCTATAGTTACTCTCCACCATATTACTAAAAAATTAGTATACTTTATTCCCTTTTCCAAAATCACTCAGTGTCACACAGTTGTCAAATTTACCTCTTCCTCTTAGACAAAATAAATAATAGTAATATAACATATATTTAGCTATTACAATGTGCAAAGCATTTTCCCAAATATTTCACATATATTATCTCACTTAATCCTCCAAACATCTGATGAATACGACAGTATTATTACTATCATTTTACAAAAAATGATTTTACAAAAAAAATGATTTTTTTACAGAAAAAAAAAAGATTCCTAAAAAAGTCAAATGACTTGTCCAAGGTCTTAGGGCTAATAGATGGTAGAGCTGAAACAGAAATCCAGACAAGGAATCTTAACCTCTGCTCTGGCAGTCATTCAAGACTCTCCAAAATATATATATCTAACCGTGTCTCCCCATAATTAATAAGATGCACTCTCTCCTCAAGCACACATATTCTCCTCAGTGGTCTCTAGAAGTCATTGTATCCAGAAGCACTGAACTCCCCTTCTAGTCCTCTCCAATTATTCAAATGTTACCCATCCTTCAGGACTAGGATGTGCCCTCTGACAGCTCCTGCCTCTTTGATCTTCTTTCGTTTAGTTAACTCTGAAAGAATTTATCATCAGCAGAGCAAGAGAATAACTGTGTGTAAAACAAACCTGGATTTAAATCCTAGTTCTGTCACTTAACAGCCATGTAATTCTGGATAGCTTACACAAATGCATTCACTCTCAGTTTGCATATCTGTAAAAAGAGGATGGTTCTAGGGCTTCCCTGGTGGCGCAGTGGCTGGGAGTCCTCCTGCCGATGCAGGGGACACGGGTTCGTGCCCCGGTCCGGGAAGATCCCACGTGCTGCGGAGCGGCTGGGCCCGTGAGCCATGGCCGCTGAGCCTGCGCGTCCGGAGCCTGTGCTCCGCAACGGGAGAGGCCACAACAGGGAGAGGCCCGCGTACTGAAAAAAAAAAAAAAAAAAAAAAAGAGGATGGTTCTAATGTCTTCCTTACAAACTCTGTTAAAGTATATGAGATATTACAAAGAAAATGATCATAATGATTAGATGACACACAGTAAATATGCAATAAATTGCAACAACTATTATCATTCTCATTATTAGTTATATTTACTTATTTCAGCATCTAATCATATACTTGTTTAAAATATAAAAATTCAAATATTAACAGTTTATCCCAATTCCCATGCCAAATGAAACTTGGCTTTAGAGAAAAAAATTCATATTTTTCATTCTGTTTGTGTTTGTTGTAGCTCCCAGGGATGCTGAGAACTGATAATGCGGAGAACTGATAATCCCAGAAAACATATTAATTGTACGGATTAATTTAATACTGAAAGCAAGGATACAGAGGCAAGATTCTAAAAAAGTAGGAAGAACTCCATATAGAATTTTTATTCACCTATAAAAGTACTAATAAAATTAGCTGTTTGAGGATTACCTACTTTCCCATTTTTAATCTAGACTGAGAATAAAGTGCTCTGAACACTACAGCTGTCAGTTAGAGAATGAGGAGGGTAAAGATTGTAGCTAGAAGATAGAACAGAGAATTAGATCCTCACTGATTAAGTACAGATGGCAAGAAGACATAAATATATCTTGCTGGTTACAGCTGTCTATAGGTGAGTGGTTTCTGAGATGAAAACATTACAATTAGGAATGTTCACTTCATTGGGCTTTCATAGGGAGGATGGCCCATTCTGATAAGTCAAATAAGAAATCAGCCTCAACAGGTTTATTGGAGCCCAGTGGGCACTGGTAGTAGGTAATTTAAAAGGGGAAGCGAACCCTTAGTGTCCTTAGTGAATAAATGTCCATATTGAATAAGAGGGAAAGAGCATAACCTTTATTGTTAGGCAGGGAACCAAGGTGAGAGAGTTGCTAGGGAAGTTATTATCATATATGGTAATAATCTCCAGAAGGTTAAATAAAGAGTACCTAATTTAGACCTGTGAATATCTTGGTCCTGAAATCCCCAGCATTTCCACTTGTAAAATACAACTGTTTTTAAAATGCGCTATTTTTCTAGCATTTTATTGATACCTATTTTTTTAAATTAAAGCTCAGAAAAATTCCAATGAATTTTTACTAACTTTCACAGGAAAACCTTGGCAAGAGTTAAACGTCTTTGTATAAGTATAAATAGGTTTTTTTCCCAAAAGAAATACTCTGAAAAACATGTTTTGTTTATAATCATATTCCAAGTTTTATAATTTTGCTTTCACGTAGGAATTACAATGTCATTAGAAAATTTCTTAAAATTTTCTTAAAATTTTACTTAGGGAGACGGTTAATTTAAAAGTGTTGTTCTCAGAAGTCTCCAGAGAGAGACTTTTTTCATCTTAGAAAAGAATAAGGGAAAGCGGCGTGGGGGGTGGTGGGGCGTGGGGGGTGGTGGTGTGATGAATTGGGTGATTGGGATTGACATGTATACACTGATGTGTATTAAAATTGATGACTAATAAGGACCTGCTGTATAAAAAATTAAATTAAATTAAATTAAAAAATTTAAAAAAAGAAAAGAATAAGAAGTGGTCAGAAGTACTGAAGAAAAATCTGACACACTATTAATAATCCATTCTTTAATTGGCTGAGGCTTGATGAAGATGTTGAGGCAAATTTTGATAGTATCCTATCATAGCTTGAAAAAAGAAAAAGTGAAATTAGTTGCTTAAACTCTCCATCCTAACCGTAACTCCCAGCTCTGCCACTCAGCCACTATATTGGATTTGGACTGGATGGTCAGAGTGTAATGGTTAAAGTGCAAGGACCCCAAAGTCAAGGTTTGTGCTCCAAAACTCGTTCCATGACTTCCTAGCTATGCATGTTTGAGCAAGTTACTTAGCCTCCCTACAGCTTAGATAACATTAGTATCTGCCCCACAAGTTTTTGTTGAAAGGATTAAATAAGTTAATTTTTGAAATGTTACTGGAATAGTGGCTGGCACAGAGTAAGTGCCACATAACTATTAGATAAAATAAAAATAGAACAAAGGAAAAAGGGAGAAGTTGAAAAGCAAGGAAAATGAGTGAAAAGAACATGATTGTAGACATTGGCACACATAGGAGGAAATTCTCTAAATTTGTGCCCACTGAGGAAGTGAGATAAAGGAAATAAAAGCAGCATGGGAACCACAAGAACTTGTTATCTCCCTGCCCCAATTTCAATTCCCTCCCTCTGTACACCCTACCCAGAACTAATATAAGTATGTTTTGAAATCAACTGCTTAACTTGTAAATTGATCATATTTAAGAATCATCTCCTTCCTAGGAGAAAAATATTGTACAACTATATTTTTTTCAGAGAGATGGAAATCAGCATATATTTACCCTTACTTTACATGGCCTAAAAGGTAAAGATTCTCATAGATTATTTGGAATAGCTTCAGGCCAATATGCCGTGAATTATTTTCTAAACATTTAACAATATGCATCAAAGTGATGATTGTTAGTGTTAATCCCAATAGATTGAACAATAGCCCCTAGAAAGACACATAGGGGCTTTCCTTTCTGCTTCTGAGTGTTTATCAGCCTCAGGCGTAGACTTAGTCATTTGTGATTTGGGCTGTGCAAAAGTAAATAAAGGAAAAGTAGCCTGTTTGTTGGCCTCCATGAAGATTCTGGGGAGGACAAACTGTAAACAACCACAATCAGAGAGAAGTTGGATACTTAACAAAAAACTCTTTGATAAATAGCACTCTGATAAACAACTCTAAATAAAACCTTTTTAAAAACAGAGCTTATTAAGAAAAAAATAAGTCCTGATTTCAATGAGACAACGTTTTTTAAAAGATTTTTTTTTAGAGCCATTTTAGGTTCACAGCAAAATTGAGAGGAAGGTATAGAGATTTCCTGTTTATGCCCTGCCCCCCCCACATGCACAGCCTCCCCATTATCAACATCCTTCACCATAGTGGTATATTTGGTACAACTGATGAATCTACATTAATATATCATAATCACTCAAAGTCCATAGTTTACTGTAGGGTTGACTCCCAGTGTTGTACATTCTATGGGTTTGAACAAATATAAAATGTTATGTATCCATCATTATGGTATCATACTGAGTACTTTCACTGCCCTAAAAATCCTCTGTGCTCTGCTTATTTATCCTTCCCTCTCAACCCCTGACAACCGCTGATCTTTTCACTGTCTCCATAGTTTTGACTTTTCCAGAATGTCATATATTTGGACTCGTACAGTATATAGCCTTTTCAGATTGGGTTCTTTTGCTTAGTAATGTGCTCTTAAGGTTCCTCCATGTCTTTTCATGGCTTCATAGCTCATTTCTTTTTAGTGTTGAATAATATTCCATTATCACACAATATTCCATTGTACCACAGTTTATTTATCCATTCACCTACTGAAGGACCTCTTGGTTTCTTCCACGTTTAGTAATTACGAATGAAGTTGCTATAAACATTCATGTGCAGGTTTTTGTGTGGACAAAAGTTTTTAATTCCTTTGGATAAATACTAAGGAGCATGACTGATGGATCACATACCAAGAGTATGTTTCATTTGCCAGAAACAGCCAAGGTGCTCCAAAGTGATTGTATATTCCCACCAGCAATGAGTGAGGGTTCCTGCTACTCCATATCCTCAACAGTATTTGGTGTGGTCAGTGTTCTGAATTTTGGCCACTCTAATAGGTATGTAGTGGTATCTCAATTACACAATTTTTTAGTCAGTTAACTAAAATATCAGAGTAGCATATCATGTACAGTACTGTTCCTTTTTTATTTCCTAAAGATTTCTCATTTTTGGCTCATTCAGTAAAAACTGATCTGTAGGTTGTAATGCCCTTCTTAGTATATAGAGATAAATGTAACCTATGCAAAGGAAATATGGCTTCAGCCTTTGGCTAGTCGTGGCTAAAGAATCTTGTTTAGAGAGTCAGGTTTCAGGAAACCAGAAGCCAGCCTGCTGAGACATCCACTGTAGCTGCTAGAATTCAACTAACTTGATTTGACTCTTGACCCTTCAAGGAAAAGCTTGTCTTGTCCTGCACACCCAGCTGACATAGTTACTTCAAAGTAAGAAAATTTTCTCAAGAAATTAATACCCAGTTCTATGCTCATAAAGGAAGTAGCGAATACAGCTTTTGCCTCCTGTCAAGTCATCATCTAACTAGAGAGATAATCTTTCCTTAACTGAAATATCTTGAAAATGTTTACACTCGTGTAAGAGAAAGATACAGAACATTTTATATGTGCTCATCACTGGAATATTTTTATTTAAGTCAATAAAAACTGATTCACATTTCTTTATGGTATTAAATAGAGAAAATATTTATCTAACTTACACCTAATAGTATACCTTTGTTTTAATATTAATAAAAATTTGCATTTTAAATATTTACTTTGTTCTACATGCTGTCATTCTGTATTTGATGTCTATAGTTATTGTATGCAAAACTGTAAAGGAGATAATGCTCGTAGATATCTCTAGCTATCATTACCAATGAACCCCACACCATCTACTCTCTTAATGCTTTTTGTCACCAAACATTATTTACCACCAATGACTAAGTCTGTTCCTGAGGCTGATAAATATTAATTACTATGTCCTTTTTCCTTGTCATGACTGGGTCCCAACTCTTCCCTTCAAAGTTTATCTGTTCTCTGCCTCAAGTTATTATAGCCCTACATACTAACTGCCTATTTAATTTGGTCAATTTATTTGATAAAAGGCCATGGAGATATGCAATCCAATAGGAGAAACATCAGTATATTTTAAAGGTTCTTAATACCTTTAAAGAGTGATGTGTGTATATTTCAGATAATATCAGTGGTTATAGGGGCAGTGACTTCAGTTAGTGGATCCTCCAGAACACTCAATCAATCCACGTATGCAGGGCACTCTTGATTGCATTTGATTTACCTGGTCTGCAGTTTTTCACTATTTAGACAAATAGAAATCTTACCTCTACAGCAACATCTCCAGCTTTTCCTTGGTGAGGAATTTCATATGCCTCCATTTGTCGCTTTGTGAGTCGTACTAACTTTTCAGCTAGTTTCCTCCAGCCTTTTCCAAGCTTGACAGCTGAAGTCAGACTAGCAGCCTCTCGGACGAGATGTGCTACTAACCCCTGGCAATCAGTCTTCAGCAGAGCCTGCAGCAACAATTGCATGTCATAATTAAAAGCAACTAATTTGAGCTTTTTTCTATAAATTAAATTTGTCATTACATATTCTGGAAACTGGCATCCTTTTTCTCACCACACATATATTTGAATTTTCTAAAATTCAAAGAGCTGATTTACCTTTTAAGCAAATCCAACAAGCAAAGTACAGAGACCACAACTAGACCAGAATTAGGGGAGATTTAGGACTAACTCATTAACTAATTATAGGGGCTTGTGTAAACCACTGAACTAATATATTTCTTAATATCCTTAATTACAAAAGGAAGAAGTTGAATTAGCCACTTCCAAAGATACCCTGAGGTTCTAGCAGTCAATAATTTATCAACCCAGGGATGATTATTTACTATATGAACAGTAATTACTTTCCTTACCAGAGGACTGGCTACAGGATTTCTATAGAGGGAGCACACAGTTGCTGGTACATTATTCTATTTTTTTAATCAAAATGTGATTTAAAACTTCCCAGAATCATGTGTATTGCATAAAAAATGAAACACTCCGACAACCTTGAACAAAGCTATTGATATTTATGACTTAAAAAAAATTTACTCTCTCCATTCACCACCAGTGTAGTTTTGTTAAATTTAAATCTCAAGGTATCAAATATAAAACACTGAGGTTTCAACAATGCACACTGGAAAACCTTCAGACTCTTTCTTCCTTAATTAAGCATCTGAGGTTTGTCAGTCACCATACATGTTTTAAAACAAGTCTATGACTTTCTCTTTTGCCTTGAATATATTTTTAAAATACGAGATTAGATTTATCTATCTCTCTTCTGTTCAGATAAAGATGTTTGGTAGCCCTTCATCATTTAATGGCACTGAAAAGCTTTATCATTATGAAACAATAAGTAAAAATGAATTACCAAGTAAGTACACTTACTATGCAAATGAAGTTTCAAGGGGTAGCCTCTATACAATATGCTTCATTGTCTTCTGGTCAGATAGCCAGGCCTTAGCTCTTTCCATTCAGAAATTCTGAAGCCTCCACTGAGGCAAAATATAAAATTTTAGGAACTACTCCCTTGAATGAGCTCTCCACCAGCACTGTCTAGTTAGTCACCAAAGCTACTCAGTTATCACACACCAACACAGAGCAGGTGTAACCAGGCTTAAACTTTCAGATCATTTGGCCAATATAACCTTCTTTGCCACTAAGAGAAACAAGAAAGCAATTTTCAATTCAGACTTTCATGGCTCCATGCTGAACACGAGCTATGAGAGGTAATGAGCTATTGTAAAATGCATGTGCAGCTTCAACCAGGTAGATCAGCCAATGACTGTAAATGGCCTGGGTTAAGTGAGAATGCAGCACACCATCATAAAACCACCTATTTAACAATCAGATATTGGACTTTAAAAATTCACCCCTCACAGTATCACTGTAGAAACATAAAAATAACAGAAGGAGAGGGATTGTTTTATATATATAGTTCTTTATTATATAAATTATTGTTAACATCACAGAATAAATTTCTCTCCAAAAATTTCTCTCCTCCTTTTGCACTTTGGTTAAAACTTTGCTCCTCTACATGAACCTGCCTCATCTATGTGAAGATCTACATCTCTTACACAGCACCAGCTTTGCACAGTTATAGTGATATTTACTACACACCAACATACGTACTCAAACAAATATTTTTACACACACGCATGCATTGTTAATACCTTTGTTTCAGGAAGACATAGTGGTTTTACGTGTGGCTTTGGAACCAAAAAGGTTTCAAATCCCATCTCTGATACTAACCAACTGTCAGAACTTGGGCAAGTTGCCCAACCGCCCAAGACTCAGTTTCCTCTATTTGAAGATGAAGATACTAACTAGACTTACCCTGTAGAGTGGTTAAAATGACTAAATGAGAGAGCATGTATAGAATGTTGGGGACAGTGCCAAACACACAGAGAACCCTAGAGAAGCGGTATATATCATTATTATTATTTATACAGTCACATTTTAGCCATTTTTAGAAATAATGCTCTTGATTTTTTTTTTTTTTACTTTTATAAAATACTGAATTTCTACATTTAAGGCAAAATAGTTCTTCATCTTTTTTATAGATCTCTGCTGAGCCTTACACTGGGGTGAATGCTATGTTAAAAAAAAAAGAATCCTAAGAGTCCTATTAAAACATGAAGATTAAGAAGGGAATTAGCAATATCATTTTTGGATTGTGATGCATTGCATACAAAGGATGAATATTAAATTGCTAAAGTTAAAGACATTGGTGATATGTCTAAAAAACACTAAAAAGTGAACCTATACCAATGGCCAAGTTAACTAGCTTTGTTTCAGTTTGTTCTTATTTACTTTCATGTAATTGGAGCTTCTCTGATATTTTAAGAGCTATCTAAATATTTGAAAAAGGAAAAGAAGGGATCTCTTAACTGTTATGTTCTAGCACAAACAAAATCTTTAATCTTCCATTAAAGAATGATCCTTGGGGGCCTAGTTTCTGGGAAAATCACAATTGAATGTCCAATCTAAGAAACCAGTTATATGATCTTGTAGGCAAAGCTCTATATTTGCTGTAAAGTGACTTCAATTTACTTGAGACTGCTGAGAATTTTTTAACTACTCTCATATGTTTACTTATAAATATTGCCAATAAAGTTCTCTATGGTAAATAAATTACTGTGATCAAGCAATACTCACCACAGTAAGTTCATAGAGAAACTTCCTGGTATTTCTATCTGCATGAAAATCTTCCTTTAACTTCTTTACAACATAAGAAACTTTTTCTGATTCTTTGTCTGCTTGTATTCGATCAAAATCTTCCAGTGCCAGATGTGAGTAACCTAGGACATCAGCTAAAACTTTCCACTCATAAACTTTTTCTGACACCAAGGTCAATACAACTGAGTAGATGTAAGTCAGTTTTTTAAGAGGCAGGGTAATTTGTTCAAGAAGATTCCCGGTTTTGAAGACATTATCTGACATAGACATTACTTGTTCCTTTGCAATCACCTTGACATTTTTGCAATGTAAAAGTCCAATCCTACCTCTCAGGACTCCCACATACCATTCTTTCACTTTGGACCATCCAATGGCTTTTACTTTACCTTCTCCAAGAAGAGCTACTGTGTCCCCTTTGAAATATTCAAGTAAGTAGTCAATCTTGCTTTGTCTTAGCACTGTCTTCAGGGTTACCCCATAGTTGGCAAAGTTCAAATTTTTGTTTTGAAATGTAGGATATTTAACACGCACTGTTGGTAATAAAGGAGCAGACTTGATTTCCTTCTCCTTCTGCAAATCACCTGGCAGATTTGAGAGGCTTTTTAGGTTTGGGGCTGGATCAGGTGCAGTAATAAAGAACTGTGTAACTGGCCTACCATTGGGAGGCTCCACTTGAACACGGAAAACAAACAAGTGCATTTCTCTGGAGTCAACTAAGGAGAATAAAAATTGTTGATGAACTACTTGACCTGATTGCAACTGCTTTTGTTTAATTTCTTTCCCTTTTCCTTCTACCTTTACTTCAAAATCAGGATCACATGAAAAGACAGAAATACTTAAATCTTGTGGCTTTTCAAGTAAGAAGGAATGCTTCCCCCAGAGCTGAAACACAACTGGAGATGTGCTGTTTCCCACCCTTCTTTTTTTTTTTTTTTTTTTTTTGCGGCTCAGCGGCCATGGCTCACGCACGGACCCAGCCGCTCCGCAGCATGTGGGATCTTCCCGGACCAGGGCACGAACCCGTGTCCCCTGCATCGGCAGGCGGACTCTCAACCACTGCGCCACCAGGGAAGCACCTCACCCTTCTTAATATCAGAGATTGTAAGCCTTCCTGGCATATAACCATGTCCACAAACTGTGAAAATAGCAGTGAAACTGGGATGGATACATTTATGCCCATAAGTTCCAACTGAGGTGGTTTTGTGGATATAATTCCAAATGGTGGCAGCTGGTGACTGAGTACCTTTAGTTTGTGCAGCAACCACTAGATACATTGCCTGACTCAAGTCTACTAGCTTGACTTGGATGGTGTCTTTATAAATGTAGCAATTGTTTAATACTTTAAAAGGGCCTTCTTTACCCAGGCTGTGAAAACACACCACTTCTGTCATGACTTGGCTGAAAGGATCCTCTTTCACTTCAGCTCCAATTTTCATCTCTAGCAAAATGGCTTCCATTGTGTTAAGGTTACCTAACATGATTTCCAACAGTGGGCTTACAGTGCATGAAAGATCATGGTTTAGCATCTGTGGAGGATCTAGAAAAGCCCTTCAAGATACCTGTTGGTATTCTCCCACAGCTACATGGCCTTGGGGCACATGAACAGTGATATCTGATTCAGGTAATTGTACTGACCCTCCCTGGTAGTTTAATTTGCAAACTATTGTGGTCTCTGCAACTTGTGTTTGGGCCCATCCAGGACTCTGATTAATTGTATTCAAATCTAGGCAGGAGCAGGCCAGGTGATGTTGGCTTAACCAAGCCATTTTATAAGCCTCTCGATCATTTTGAAGCCATTCTAAGTCTTGTTCTAAGATCTGGTCAGAGTTATGTATATTCTGATGGGCATGTGCTGTGTCATCTAAAATGTCCAAAAGTTCTGAAACAATTAGATCTTTCAGATTTCCTTGAGGAAGACTGCCTAAGCAACTGATGCACGTCAAGTTCATCACCAGAAGAACCAAAAGAATTTCCAGTTTCTACTTCTCTAAAAAAAAGAAAAGGATCTTCCTTCAAGATGGAAATATTATATCTTTTCTGGTTATTTCTTAGCTGAATTATGTCATCCAAAAATGGGTCAGATGCGGACAGTTCACTCCAGATGGATTCATAGCATTGGAAGCACTATTGCCATGAAGTGTGAAATCATCGGGCCAATTGAGAGGCAAACCTGGGTCTGGTTGTTATTTAAACAAAAAAAAAGAAAAACAAAGATGAAGTGGCATTCTGAGATATAACCAAGATTAATTTTTATTATAGCTAAAAAATTGAAGAGTTTTTATTTGCTTTTTGATCTCCAGTCTAATGAATACTACAAAATTAATGTTAAATTTGGTCAAATTTTCATGTTGTGAGGAAAGAGATATTGTTTGACCAGATTATTTGACCATATGTAATGTTACTTTATCTTAAGACATTATGATTTATAAACAAATGTATAGCAATTTAGATAATAATCATTTAACACATCTTCTTGAAAATGATCCAGACTACAAACATTTATGCCTTGGTGTTTTTTTTTTTAACATCTTTATTGGAGTATAATTGCTTTACAATGGTATGTTAGTTTCTGCTTTATAACAAAGTGAATCAGCTATACATACACATATGTTCCAATGTCTCTTCCCTCTTGCGTTTCCCTCCTTCCCACCCTCCCTATCCCACCCCTCTATGTGGTCACAAAGCACCAAGCTGATCTCCCTGTGCTATGCGGCTGCTTCCCACTAGCTATCTATTTTACGTTTGGAAGTGTATATACGTCCCTGCCACTCTCTCACTTTGTCCCAGCTTACCCTTCCCCCTCCCCGTATCCTGAAGTCCATTCTCTAGTAGGTCTGTGTCTTTATTCCTGTCTTACCCCTAGGTTCTTCATGACATTTTTTTTTCTTAGATTCCACATATATGTGTTAGCATACGGTTATTTGTCTTTTCTCTTTCTGACTTACTTCACTCTGGATGACAGACTCTAGGTCCAACCACCTCACTACAAATAACTCAATTTCGTTTCTTTTTATGGCTGAGTAATATTCCATTGTATATATGTGCCACATCTTCTTTATCCATTCATCCGATGATGGATACTTAGGTTGTTTCCATCTCCAGGCTATTGTAAATAGAGCTTCAATGAACATTGTGGTACATAACTCTTTTTTTTTTTTTTTAACATGACTCTTTTTGAATTATGGTTTTCTCAAGGTATAGCCCCAGTAGTGGGATTGCTGGGTCATATGGTAGTTCTATTTGTAGTTTTTTAAGGAACCTCCATACTGTTCTCCATAGTGGCTGTACCAATTCACATTCCCACCAGCAGTGAAAGACTGTTCCCTTTTCTCCACACCCTCTCCAGCATTTATTGTTTCTAGATTTTTTGATGATGGCCATTCTGACTGGTGTGAGATGATATCACATTGTAGTTCTGATTTGCATTTCTCTAATGATTAATGATGCTGAGCATTCCTTCATGTGTTTGTTGGCCATCTGTATGTCTTCTTTGGAGAAATGTCTATTTAGGTCTCCTGCCCATTTTTGGATTGGGTTGTTTGTTTTTTTGTTATTCAGCTGCGTGAGCTGCTTGTAAATCTTGGAGATTAATCCTTTGTCAGTTGCTTCATTTGCAAATATTTTCTCCCATTCTGAGGGTTGTCTTTTGGTCTTGTTTATGGTTTCCTTTGCTGTGCAAAAGCTCTGAAGTTTCATTAGGTCCCATTTGTTTATTTTTGTTTTTACTTCCATTTCTCTAGGAGGTGGGTCAAAAAGGATCTTGCTGTGATTTATGTCACAGAGTGTTCTGCCTATGTTTTCCTCTAAGAGTTTGATAGTTACTGGCCTTACATTTAGGTCTTTAATCCATTTTGAGCTTATTTTTGTGTATGGTGTTAGGGAGTGTTCTAATCTCATACTTCTACATGGTACCTGTCCAGTTTTCCCAGCACCACTTATTGAAGAGGCTGTCCTTTCTCCATTGTACATTCCTGCCTCCTTTAACAAAGATAAGGTGACCATATGTGCGTGGGTTTATCTCTGGGCTTTTTATCCTGTTCCATTGATCTATCTTTCTGTTTTTGTGCCAGTACCATACTGTCTTGATTACAGTAGCTTTGTAGTATAGTCTGAAGTCAGGGAGCCTTTTTCCTCCAGCTCCATTTTTCGTTCTCAAGATTGCTTTGGCTATTCGGGGTCTTTTGTGTTTCCATACAAATTGTGACATTTTTTGTTCTAGTTCTGTGAAAAATGCCAGTGGTAGTTTGATAGGGATTGCATTGAATCTGTAGATTGCTTTGGGTAGTAGAGTCATTTTCACAATGTTGATTCTTCCAATCCAAAAACATGGTCTATCTCTCCATCTATTTGTATCATCTTTAATTTCTTTCATCAGTGTCTTATAATTTTCTGCATACAGGTCTTTTGTCTCCTTAGGTAAGTTTATTCCTAGGTATTTTATTCTTTTTGTTGCAATGGTACATGGGAGTGTGTTCTTGATTTCACTTTCAGATTTTTCATCATTAGTGTATAGGAATGCACAGAGATTTCTGTGCATTAATTTTGTATCCTGCTACTTTAGCAAATTCATTGATTAGCTCTAGCAGTTTTCTGGTAGCATCTTTAGGGTTCTCTATGTATAGTATCATGTCATCTGCTAACAGTGACAGCTTTACTTCTTCTTTTCCGATTTGGATTCCTTTTATTTCCTTTTCTTCTCAGATTGCTGTGGCTAAAACTTCCAAAACTATGTTGAATAAGAGTGGTGAGAGTGGGCAACCTTGTCTTGTTCCTGATCTTAGTGGAAATGCTTTCAGTTTTTCACCAATGAGGACGATGTTGACTGTGGGTTTGTCATATATGGCCTTCATTATGTTGAGGAAAGTTCCCTCTATGCCTACTTTCTGGAGGGTTTTTATCATAAATGGGTGTTGAATTTTGTCGAAAGCTTTCTCTGCATCTATTGAGATGACCATATGGTTTTTCTCCTTCAATTTGTTAATATGGTGTATCACATTGATTGATTTGCATATATTGAAGAATCCTTGCATTCTTGGAATAAACCCCACTTGATCATGGTGTATGATCCGTTTAATGTGCTGCTGGATTCTGTTTGCTAGTATTTTGTTGAGGATTTTTGCATCTATGTTCATCAGTGATATTGGCCTGTAGTTTTCTTTCTTTGTGACATTCTTGTCTGGTTTTGGTATCAGGGTGATGGTGGCCTCGTAGAATGAGTTTGGGAGTGTTCCTCCCTCTGCTATATTTTGGAAGAGTTTGAGAAGGATAGGTGTTAGCTCTTCTCTAAATGTTTGATAGAATTCGCCTGTGAAGCTATCCGGTCCTGGGCTTTTGTTTTTTGCAAGATTTTTAAACACAGTTTCAATTTCAGTGCTTGTGATTGGTCAGTTCATATTTTCTATTTCTTCCTGATTCAGTCTTGGCAGGTTGTGCATTTCTAAGAATTTGTCCATTTCTTCCAGGTTGTCCATTTTATTGGCATAGAGTTGCTTGTAGTAATCTCTCATGATATTTTCTATTTCTGCAGTGTCAGTTGTTACTTCTCCTTTTTCATTTCTAATTCTATTGATTTGAGTCTTCTCCCTTTTTTTCTTAAGGAGTCTGGCTAATGGTTTATCAATTTTGTTTATCTTCTCAAAGAACCAGCTTTTAGTTTTATTGATCGTTATCGTCTCCTTCATTTCTTTTTCATTTATTTCTGATCTGATCTTTATGATTTCTTTCCTTCTGCTAACTTTAGGTCTTTTTTGTTCTTCTTTCTCTAGTTGCTTTAGGTGCAATGTTAGGTTGTTTATTCGAAATGTTTCCTGTTTCTTAAGGTAGGATTGTATTGCTATAAACTTCCCTCTTAGAACTGTTTTTGCTGCATCCCATAGGTTTTGGGTTTTCGTGTCTCCATTGTCATTTGTTTCTAGGTATTTTTTGATTTCCTCTTTGATTTCTTCAGTGATCACTTCGTTATTAAGTAGTGTTTAGCCTCCAAGTGTTTGTATTTTTCACAGATCTTTTTCTGTAATTGATATCTAGTCTCATAGCATTGTGGTCGGAAAAGATACTTGATACAATTTCAATTTTCTTAAATTTACCAAGGCTTGATTTGTGACCCAAGATATGATATATGCTGGAGAATGTTCCATGAGCACTTGAGAAAAATGTGTATTCTGTTGTTTTTGCATGGACTGTCCTACAAATATCAATTAAGTCCATCTTATTTAATGTATCATTTAAAGCTTGTGTTTCCTTATTTATTTTCATTTTGGATGATCTGTCCATTGGTGAAAGTGGGGTGTTAAAGTCCCTTACTATGAATGTGTTACTGTCGACTTGCCCTTTTATGGCTGTTACTATTTGCCTTATGTATTGAGGTGCTCCTATGTTGGGTGCATAAATATTTACAATTGTTATATCTTCTTCTTGGATCGATCCCTTGATCATTATGTAGTATCCTTCTTTGTCTCTTCTAATAATCTTTATTTTAAAGTCTATTTTGTCTGATATGAGAATTGCTACTCCAGTTTTCTTTTGGTTTCCATTTGCATGGAATATCTTTTTCCATCCCCTCACTTTCAGTCTGTATGTGTCCCTAGGTCTGAAGTGGGTCTCTTGTAGACAGCATATATATGGGTCTTGTTTTTGTATCCATTCAGGCGTCTGTGTCTTTTGGTGGGACCATTTAATCCACTTACATTTAAGGTAATTATCGATATGTATGTTCTTATGACCATTTTCTGAATTGTTTTGGGTTTGTTATTGTAGGTCTTTTCCTTCTCTTGTGTTTCTTGCCTAAAGAAGATCCTTTAGCAGTTGTTGTAAAGCTGGTTTGGTGGTGCTGAGGTCTATCAGCTTTTGCTTGTCTGTAAAGGTTTTAATTTCTCCATCAAATCTGAATAAGATCCTTGCTGGGTAGAGTAATCTTGGTTGTAGGTTTTTCTCCTTCATCACTTTAAATATGTCCTGCCAGGCCCTTCTGGCTTGCAGAGTTTCTGCTGAAAGATCAGCTGTTAAACTTATGCGGATTCCCTTGTGTGTTATTTGTTGTTTTTCCCTTGCTGCTTTTAATATGTTTTCTTTGTATTTAATTTTTGACAGTTTGATTAATATGTGTCTTGGTGTGTTTCTCCTTGGATTTATCCTGTATGGGACTCTCTGTGCTTCCTGGACTTGATTAACTATTTCCTTTCCCAAATTAGGGAAGTTTTCAACTATAATCTCTTCAAATATTTTCTCAGTCCCTTTCTTTTTCTCTTCTTCTTCTGGGACTCCTATAATTTGAATGTTGGTGAGTTTAATGTTGTCCCAGAGGTCTCTGAGACTGTCCTCTGTTCTTTTCATTCTTTTTTCTTTATTCTGCTCTGCAGTAGTTATTTCCACTATTTTATCTTCCAGGTCACTTATTCGTTCTTCTGCCTCAGTCATTCTGCTATTGATCCCTTCTAGAGTAGTTTTATTTTCATTTATTGTGTTGTTCATCGTTGCTTGTTTCATCTTTAGTTCTTCTAGGTCCTTGTTAAATGTTTCTTGCATTTTCTCTATTCTATTTCCAAAATTTTGGATCATCTTTACTATCATTATTCTGAATTCT
Source organism: Orcinus orca (assembly GCF_937001465.1). Lineage (NCBI taxonomy): Eukaryota > Metazoa > Chordata > Mammalia > Artiodactyla > Delphinidae > Orcinus > Orcinus orca. The sequence continues at coordinate 72,320,600 of NC_064567.1, forward strand.
TTTTCAGGTAGACTGCCTATTTCCTCTTCATTTGTTAGGTCTGGTGGGTTTTTATCTTGCTCCTTCATCTGCTGTGTTTTTTTCTGTCTTTTCATTTTGCTTATCTTACTGTGTTTGGGGTCTCTTTTTTGCAGGCTGCAGGGTCGTAGTTCCCGTTGTTTTTGGTGTCTGTCCCCAGCGGCTAAAGTTGACTCCGTGGGTTGTGTAGGCTTCCTGGTGGAGGGGACTAGTGCCTGTGTTCTGGTGGATGAGGCTGGATCTTGTGTTTCTGGTGGGCAGGTCCACGTCTGGTGGTGTGTTTTGGGGTGTCTGTGGACTTATTATGACTTTAGGCAGCCTCTCTGCTAATGGGTGGTGTTATGTTCCTGTCTTGCTAGTTGTCTGTCATAGGGTGTCCAGCACTGTAGCTTGCTGGTCATTGAGTGAAGCTGGGTCTTGGTGTTGAGATAGAAATCTCTGGGAGATTTTCGCTGTTTGATATTATGTGGAGCTGGGAGGTCTCTTGTGGACCAGTGTCCTAAAGTTGGCTCTCGCACCTCAGAGGCACAGACCTGACTCCTGGCTGCAGCACCAAGAGCCTTTCATCCACATGGCTCAGAATAAAAGGGAGAAAAAGTAGAAAGAAAGAAAGAAAGAAAGCAAGGAAGGAAGGAAGGAAGGAAGAAAGGAAGAAAGAAAGAGTATAAAATAAAATAAAGTAAGATAAAATAAAATAAAGTTATTAAAATAAAAATAATTATTAAGAAAAAAGAATTTTTTTAAGTAAGAAAAAAGCAAAAAAGACCCCCAAAATCGGATGGATAGAACCCTAGGACAAATGCTGAAAGCAAAGCTATACAGACAAAATCTCACACAGAAGCATACACATACACACTCACAAAAAGAGGAAAAGGGGAAAGAAATCATAAATCTTGCTCTCAAAGTCCACCTCCTCAATTTGGGATGATTTGTTGTCTATTCAGGTATTCCACAGATGCAGGGTACATCAAGTTGATTGTGGAGATTTAATCTGCTGCTCCTGAGGCTGCTGGGAGAGATTTCCCTTTCTCTTCTTTGTTCGCACAGCTCCCGGGGCTCAGCTTTGGATTTGGCCCCGCCTCTGCGTGTAGGAGGGCTTCTGTTCTTCGCTCAGACAGGACGGGGTTAAAGAAGCCGCTAATTCCGCCACTCTGGCTCACTCAGGCCACGGGGAGGGAGGGGTACAGAGTGCGGAGCGAGCCTTTGGCGACAGCAGAAGCCGGCGTGACGTTGCACCAGCCTGAGGCGCGCCATGCATTCTCCCGGGGAAGTTGTCCCTGGATCCCGGGACCCTGGCAGTGGCGGGCTAATCAGACTCCCCGGAAGGGAGGTGTGGAGAGTGACCTGTGCTCGCACACAGGCTTCTTGGTGGCAGCAGCAGCAGCCTTAGCGTCTCATGCCCGTCTCTGTGGTCTGCACTGTTAGCCGCGGCTCGCGCCCGTCTCTGGAGCTCCTTTAAGCTCTTAATCCCTTCTCCTCGCGCACCCGGAAACAAAGAGGGAAGGAAAAGTCTCTTGCCTCTTCGGCAGGTCCAGACTTTTCCCCGGACTCCCTCCTGGCTAGCCGTGGAGCACTAGCCCCCTGCAGGCTGTGTTCACGCTGCCAACCTCAGTCCTCTCCCTGTGCTCTGACCGAAGCTCGAGCCTCAGCTCCCAGCCCCACCCGCCCCAGCGGGTGAGCAGACAAGCCTCTCGGGGTGGTGAGTGCCGGTCGGCACTGATCCTCTGTGCGGGAATCTCTCCGCTTTGCCCTCCGCACCCCTGTGGCTGCACTCTCCTCCGTGGCTCCGAAGCTTTCCCCCTCTGCCACCCGCAGTCTCCGCACACAAAGGGGCTTCCTAGTGTGTGGAACCCATTCCTCCTTCACAGCTCCCTCCCACTGGTGCAGGTCCCGTCCCTATTCTTTTGTCTCTGTTTATTCTTTTTTCTTTTGCCCTACCCAGGTACGTGGGGGAGTTTCTTGCCTTTTGGGACGTCTGAGGTCTTCTGCCAGCGTTCAGTAGGTGTTCTGTTGGAGTTGTTCCACGCGTAGATGTTATTTCTGATGTATCTGTGGGGAGGAAGGTGATCTCCGTGTCTTACTCTTCCGCCATCTTCCCCCTCTCTCCTATGCGTTGTTTTATATTTCATTTTCATGAAAGAATACCTCTGAACAAACAGAATAATTGGTCAGTTATCCAGATTTTTCTAAACATTGAATGGTTCGTCTCATTACATCTAAATTATTCATTTAATGTTTTTCTTTTCTGGTAATAGTCAATATGTAAAAAAATATCAAATACGTCTGTGAACAGCTTAAATAATTTGTTAGAAAATAATATGCTGAACTAGGCAATCATGCATTTCTTAGATTATTTTCTGATAACTTCGTAATGATAAATTTTAATAACACTGAATTTTTTCATGAAAAATGAACATTTCATGAAAATAAACGTTGAAAAAATAGACCACCATTAGATTTACTACCTGAAGGGATTCCCTGAAATTTTTCAAGTTTAAAAGGGCAAAGAACATGCTTATTACCACTATAAAATGGAAACAAGTTACTTTGGAAAGTGGGTATTTTAAGCATCAGCAACACATTAAAATACTTATATATCAACTATAATGAATTTCTATATATCTCAAAAATCTTGAATTTTTTTATGTTTAGAGCAACTTATACTTGGTCATTTTGCAAAATATTGATAATGATTCTGTGGACTTTGTGAAGCTGGTGCCGCTTTAGAGAAAATGAAAGCTAAAATAGAAAAATGAGTTCAATAAGCTTTCAGACTTTTTTGTTTAGTATATATAGAACTATACATTGATTGAAATGAGCTTTAAGTGTCATATATTAAAAATCAGAAGACGTGTTTTGAAAAATAAATGTTGCATTTCTTTTATTTTTACACTTTTCTTCAAACCCAGTTCCATCGGACTCTCTTAAAACTTACTTTTTCTCTGAGAATCTGTTCAATTCTTTTATACTGTATTTATTAGCCCACTCCAACATACAGAGATCTCTTTAACCCCAAAATTCATTATATTTACTGGAATATACCACTCATTTAATAGTTTTTGTCTCCTCATAATATTTATTATATGTTGTTTGACTATTTTATTTTCCTCATCTTTTTAATGATAGTTTAAGTATTTCCATGGTAAAGTTTAGATTTTACCATTCTTTTAATCTTCTGTAGCACTTTTCAGAGGTAGTTCTCCAGTAATTAGTGGTGGTAGAGGAAAAAATTACAATAATTATAAATTCTTGTACCTGTAATATTGCTATTTTTTGAGGCTTTTTGGGCTTCCATGTCAAACAAATTTCCTTCAGACATACTTCGTGAAATTCCTCCTGACCAAAAATGGGCTTTTTCACTGGTTAACATTACTCCACCTACAAAGTAAATATAATATATATGTGTGTATATATATATATATATATATATTTCTTGTAAGAATACATAAACAGGTTGGCATAGAAACCAAACTCAAAGTAATCTACATATTTAAATAGAAAACTGCATATAAAAACACTCTGCATAGGTCCTCTACTTCTGATAGGATGCTGGACTAGGTATCCTGAAATAGGTATTATTACTCCATTGAAAAACCCTCAGATCCTGGATTAATACCAACAAGCAAACCTAGAAATACATTAGTGATCCTATAAAAAAAAGTAATAATGAAAATCCCAAGGATAACAAAAAGAATAGTAAGTTGAAACGTCAATAAATAGGCATTCCTTGTTTGGTGACTGGAAGTCTAAAAATCACAAAACAAAATTCTCCCCAAATCCTTCTATACATTTAATGCAGTTCAAGAAAAATCATATATTATGTATATGTGTTTGTAACTTAGGCTTTTTAAAAATTATGTAGAAAAGCAAAGACAAACCAGAAGAACACGATAGAAGTTATATGTGCCGGCACATATCAGTATTTATTATAATTTGTGCTAAGTAAGACAATGTGGATTTGGAACAGAAACAGACTAAGGACACACAATACCCCTAGAAATAGACCCACCCTCACATGTAAACTGAATATATGGCAGAGGTAGCCAGGCAGAGCAGTGTGGAAACAGATTATTCAATAAACAGTGATGGTACAATTGGTTGTCCATGCTGAAAAAACTTACATTGATCATACACAGAAATCTGTTCTAAGATATTTAAAGACTGAAAAACAAAACTTTAAAACTTAAAAATAGAGTCTAAGGAATTATCTTTATGCTTTCTGGAAATGGAGAATTTCTTAAGCAGAGCACACACACAAAATGCAAACCATAAAAAAAAAAGAGAAATCCTACATATCAAAGGACATTGTTTACAAAAAGTAAAAACACAAGCTCAAAACTGGGAGAAGATATTTGCATTACATATGACTGAAGAAGAAAAAAGGATTGTATCCTAAAATACATCAAAGACTCCTACAAATTAATAAGCAAAATAAAAACAACATTACAGAAAAATTTGAAAAGAGATCTGAATAAGCATTTCTTATAAAAAGTAAACACAAATGATCCCTAAGTAGATTAAAATATGCTCAATTTATCAGTAATCAGGGAAATGCTAAATGATACCACATGAGATACAATTATCAACCATTAAATTTGCAAAAGTTTTAAAATCTGGCAACACTAATTATTGGCAAAGATGAGGAGCAAAGGGAGCTTTTATACACTACTAGTGGAAGTGTCAATAAGTACAACCACTTAGAAATCAATCCGGTATTATCTAGGAAAGGTGCTTACAGCCCAGTACTCAGCAATTTCAATTCCAGTTATTTGTTCTAGTAAAACCTTCCATATGTGCATCAGAAGATATATACAAGAATGTTCATTACATATTTTAAAAAATGGGAATCAATCAAAATATCCTTTGCCATATGAATGGATAAATTGTGGTGTTTTAATACACTGGAGTACCATGCAACTATGAAAACAGATGGATTACCAGTAAAAGTATCCATATGTACTAAGTGTAGATATGGCATTGCTGAGCTTCAGTCTTCTTTACATATATGTTTTCTCTGAGCCCTATGACAACACTGAAAAATGCGTATGTTAAATCAGATTTCATAGAGTACAAAAATGAATTTCAACAATATGACGTAAGTAACCTACAAGGTCAAATAGCTGGTGAGTGACTGACCAGCCATAATTACTCATGCACATTACAGCTACACCATATAGCCCATAATCAGGTTGCCATATACCCCTTCTCAGACTCAAGGTTCCCAAGAGTACATTCTGAGACTATCCCACCTTCCATTTCCAGTTTCCAGTCATGCTGAACCTTATTTCTTGTCGTCCTTCATCTGTTAATCACACCTCCTTCACCTTTGACTTGTCTTTTTAGCCATACATTTCTTTCAAGTTCTTGACATTTTATTTCAAAGCAGTTTATTTTTTTAGAGAAATCAAAAGCCTTTTCTGGTATAATAAAAGAAAGAACAAATTGAAGAGGAGAGGGGAGGAGAAGGGAGGAAGGAAAAGAAAAAGAAAGAGAAAGAAAGGAACGGAAAAAGGGGTAATGTTTTCCAAACATGGTGGATAAACAAATGCAAAAATTATCTCATAAAAAAAGTCAAATACTGCAATAGCAACTTTTTTCTCTGATAGGTGAAACTACATGGAAAGTTCGGATGAAAAGTAGAGTTTTGCACTATGCATTTTACACTGAACCTCAAGTTTCCTGGCAGATACTCAAAATTATGTGGTTGATTTTACCATATGTAATGTCCAAAACTAAAGTCTTTAGCACAGAGTAGGTAGCCAAAACTTTGAAACAGAAAAACTAAGTTCACATCCTTCTGCAAAATTAAGCAGATTAAATTAAAATGAGAAAAAATATTTAAATAAAAAAGTACTTTTCAAAATGATAACGTACACTTTAAATGGAAAACCAATTTAGACAGAAGTCTACCTAAACTCTTTAATTTCTTGTGGAGAAAAGAGCAGAAAGGAACAATTTATACCTAGGATTCTTTTGAGGCAAATAATCCTTAATATAAAAAATAGTAATTACCCAGTGGAATACAGTGAGAATGTCTCAACCACATAAGAACCAGGAATGATGCCTTATGAAGTTATGCTCCTGGAGAATTATAACATTTCAGAAACAGAGGGACAAGGTGGTTGTTAGCTGGAATTCTTTATGGAGTAGTCCTCTTCTCCAGTCACCCAAGCAGATCTTCACTGTCATTTAAGCCAGTAGTTCTAAAATTCAACCCTACCAGAATGACCTGGAGGGTTTGAACAAACACAATACAAAACAGTTTGCTGGAGCCACCCCAGTGTTTCAGATCTAGAAGGTCTGGGGTTGCACCTGAGAATTTGCATTTCTAAGAAAGTGGAAAAGTGATGTGATGCAGTGGTTCTGAGGGGTACATTTTGAGAATCACATTCTAAAAACCACCATGCTAATTTCTTTCCCAAATAGACTTCTCCCTATTCTCTGGCTCTTCCCACTATCCCCCAATGAATCCTTCTTCTCCCAATCTTTTTGTGTATACACACACACACACACACACCCCTCACTGGACTTTGTCCTAAATCTGGACTTTTTTTTTTTCTGTGAATACAGGGAAAGGTGGTATAAGAGAAAATCCCTTGACTGGAAGGACTGTGATTCTGACATACAGAGGGCAGCGCATGTTTACACAGGTGCAAATAGCACTAGGCACATTTATCTTTTCCTTGTGTTTTCTTCCAATTAAACTTTATACTCAATTGCAATTGCTGTCTGAAACGGGAATTTTTTAAACCTCATCTAAAGAAGCATGAGTCAGTCTTTGTTGGAATGACTAAGTGGGAAAAGAGCAGTTTACTACCCACTTAACTGGGGACATGTTCTTGCTTTTTAGAACACAATTATTCTGATTCTACATGATCCACTATTTTTTTTCTTAAAGAACCAATGAATAAAGTTTTGATCTTCATTTATTTTACTGTTTAAACTAGGCCTTAAGTGACTGGGAATATTTACCAACTGTATAACTTAGCAAAAGATCCCAGATTCTTTCTAAAGGGGGGTGGTGTTTGCAAGAGTAACCAGGCAAGCAATACCATTTTAAAGAATTATCCCTTTAAAATGTGTTCATTTGCAGTCATTATGGTAGTCATTATACAGTGAAGATTGCTATTTTTAGCCACCCAGTAGGTTCAAAGTATTTTCCAACTAGTCCTTGAATACCTCAGATCTCCGTTATGTTTCTATGATCTGTACTGCATTTAATTCTTGACCTATGTGATATTAAAAATGCTTCCAGGGGCTCCTCTGGTGGCGCAGTGGTTGAGGGTCCGCCTGCCGATGCAGGGGACACGGGTTCGTGCCCCGGTCCGGGAAGATGCCACATGCCGCGGAGCGGCTGGGCCTGTGAGCCATGGCCGCTGAGCCTGCACGTCTGGAGCCTGTGCTCCGCAATGGGAGAGGCCACAACAGTGAGAGGCCCGTGTACCGCAAAAAAAAAAAAAAAAAAAAAGTAACAATGGCTTAGATTTTAAGGCTTTGAAGCAAAAATGATAAAAAGTTTAACTCAATGAGAGTGAAATAAAGTGGTCCCCAGCCTCACGCACCATACCTCCTCCAAACAAGGACTTTTTACATAGGACATTTGGCCAAGGCAAAAGAAAATCAAGTCCTTGGCAAGGTTGGTTCTACTCATCCTGACCTTACCTCATTCTTGCAACATCTTGCCTTTCACCTCAGAGAGCAGAACTATGTAATCAACATTCAAAAAATGGTAAGAAATCTTTCAAAAGTTCAGAGGCTATTCCATGGAGATAGAAATGTTTAAGAGAATATTATAGATTTCTGATAAATATTCATTGTAAATCACCAATCTTTTAATATTGACCTAAGCATATATAACTGATGATCAATAGACATTTGTTTTATTAATTTGAAGTCCCTTCAGTATGTTCATTTTAAAGATGGATTTCTTTTGTGTGTGGATGCATACAAACACACACACACATAAACTCTTCTTTGGTTTAAAAAAGTATTTGAAAATGCTTACAAATACTCAAACTATGCATTTAACCAACAAGTAAGTGTATGTTATTCCTCAGTAAAAAGTAAAACAAAACAAATAAGTAAATAAATTAGGGTGATACTTGCAGAAAGTTGGTAGGAAAATAAAAATAAATGATTTTACAAACATCATGCTTTAAGTTCCAGTATATTACTAGCAATAGACCAAAAGTTTGGCTCTCCACTTTCTCAGAGACCACAATAAGGAAAACATTACTAGTTACAAGCTACACAGTGAGCATATGATACAAACAAACCACTTAACAGAAGCACCAACATCACCCGGAGTGGTGAGGAAGGACTGCTGGGAAGGACATCCTTACCCCACCCTTTATCATATGTTCAACAGTGAGTCTCTGTCACAGAACTCTTTCTTAATATGCGCTGATGGCATCTCACCCAGGGGCAATTCTGTCAAATTGGATAGAGAGCAGTGGGTCCGGCTAAGCAGCTGTTTTCCTATCCTAACAGAAGAAAACACGTTAGGTTACAAAAGGACAGCATAGATCATCAGGGCCAGTAAAGCCCACCCTACTTAGTTTCTCTCAACTGAGTTTCTGTTTCCACATTTCAACCCACGTGGATTTATATGTTCTAGCTTTTGATGAGGAACCAAAGAATCACTTTCTCTTGATCCAAACAATGAGCTAAGCTAAAGATGGGAGTCACTCTCTCTTGGGAAATTAAGAGGAGTAGCTAAATCGTAGACCTGAACAGAAGATCACTTTACTTCTGCATGTTGCAGTTAGGACATGGGCTGAAACTTTCCTGAGATCACAGTGGTATTAATGCTTCCCCATAGAAGCATATAGGTACTAACCTTCTAAGCCATAGAGCAAGGTTAGTACTTTCACTGTGGAAAACGTTTAATGAAGGTGTTATCAAATGCCTGCTGTTGCCACGGTATATTCCTAGTGATATGTCTCTCAAGTTTAACTTTAAGCAATATATGTTCCTAGCAAAACTTAGAAGATGAATTAGCTACAAAACTTTTTTTAATGTGCACATGCACACACACATACACACACACACACACACTCCTTCTTGGTTTACAAAGAATTTGAGAATGCTTACAAATACTCAAACAACACAATGCACTTAAACAGCAAGTAAGTGTACATCATTCTTCAGTAAAAAAGTTAGAAAACAAAACAAGTAAGTGAATAAATTAGGGTGACACTTGCAGAGAGCTGGTAGGTAACTGAACAAGTTTAATTATTGCACGAGTTGCTGGATATGACTTTGGCTGTATAATAGTGACCTTAAGCCATTTTTTTTTTCTTTTTTTGCGTTGTTAAATGCAAGAGAAGTCTCTTGGCTTGTATTTTTCAAAAGGTACAGAGGTCAAGTACTGATTCAGAAGGAGTGGAGCCAGAGTCGGATTTACAATGTGACTAAGGAAGCTGAACCTGTAGGTCTCTGACTTGCATGGCCCTTTCCAGGGCCCTGTGTCTAATTCTGTACTTGTTTTCTTATAAGATTTATACCCTGAAAAACTCCACTACTTTATAGAATACTTGACATCATGAGATCTCACTGGTTTTCCACTATTGGCAGTATTCGCTTGTTTGTTTTTCCTTATGTGTAAATGCATTTTGGCAAAGTACAAAGAAATTAGGCTTTGGAATTAGAATTCTCTTGTTTTGGACCCCTGGGTATAAACTTGGGAAAGTTACTAAACATTCTGTGATTCCGCTTATCATCTGTAAAAAATTAATAATAATAATAACTATTATTATTGTTGCTGTTGTTGTTGCCATTGTTCTTCATGAGCCTGCATTCTTCATAGTGCTGCTTTAACAGTCAAATGAAGTACTGTATAAAAAGTGGCAGGACCAGGTGATTCCCTTTCTCCCTCTTGTCCCTCCTTCCTATTATTCCTGTGCATATAGAAATAATTTCTCCAACTGGGCCCATTCCAGAAGCTTCTCCTATCACTCAGATGGCTTGAGACCCTGACCTCACTCCCTAAGGGAAAAAATGATTGCTGACCAGTTGTGTCTTGGGACCCTATCTCCTATGCATCATTCTTCATAGAATATTTTAATAGGTATCTGTATTACTCCTGCCAAAAAGAGTGGTAGGCTCGTGACAACAGAGGAACTGGGGTGCAGTAGAAAGAATGCAGGCCTTGAAATTAGACAGCTTTGTGTTCCAAGCAAAGTTTACAAATGAATTCACTGATCTGAGCATCACTTTCTCAACAATAGAGTATAAAAATATTTATTTTAAATAGTTGTTTTAATGGTATGTGAACTATATATCAATAAAGCTGTTTCTTTAAACAAAAAGTTGCTATAAAGATTAAATTAAATAACATAAATCCCCAATTAACACCAATCACTGCTGAAAATGAGAGTTCTTGTTTTATTTTTTCACATCTGTGCCAGTTCTGTTGGTTTTAGCATGAGTAATGAGAGGCTACTGATGAAGATACTTAAGGAATATCGGAAAAGAGGAAGCAGAAAAAGTTCTGTGGAAGTTTAATTGTTATTTTAGCATGATTGATTATTCAACCTGATAATGCTCTTTTTACTCTCTAAGGAGGGTAATTGAAAAATACTGTATTTTTTTCTAACTAGATTTTATCAGTCCCTTTGCAACAAAATCTAATATTTTTCAGCCAACACTTACCCCACTGCTACTGGATTAATTATAAGATTCCCCATAGTCTTTGCCAGGAGAAAAACACCCTCTGACAAACATTTTGTGTACCCCTGGGTTTGACCTTAGAATGCTGGTGTAAATCATTTACATATCTAAGTCTACCTTCTTGACAGAGAGTCAATATGAATGCTCAGTTGCTCTTAAGTGATAACCATGTTCATGCACTACTAATTGCTGTGAGAAGAAGCACGTGGATGAAGTTTGGTAGAATTGATAAAATTAAAGAAAGGAGCCCTCATTATGCCACATCATCTAGTATGTAAAGCCGGAGTTTCCCTTAAATTCTCAACAATTTATCATGTCTAATTTTTAATGTTCCAGGGAATCACAGTGTTTTTATTCATCAATTCTGTAAATTGAGAATTGTGTACAAAGTATGAACTGTTTATTAAAACACAAACTTGAAAAAAACTAATATGTGTTCATACGTGACTATATATAGTCAGATTGGTAGGTAGATGGATGGTTAGATAGACAGATAAAGCAGATAGATAAAGTAGATAGGTATAGTCATATATACATACAGTCATATGTATATATACATATATTATTTAGTAGAACAAGAAATATGTTTGTTATTAGTAATGCTTCACTCTTCTCTGCATACTGGAAACTAGATCATTTCCTTTCTGAGAGACAATTAAATCTTCAAACTTTCACTTAGTTGAAGATAGCATCAAGTAATCATGGAATATGAAAGAAGTCTAAAGAAAGAACCTAAGAGAGACCAAAATTTTTCTGTGTGAGAAAGGAAACCAACTCACAGGGCTGGGGGTTTGGGACTGCAAGTGATTGCAGCCTAAAAGGAAGAAGGGAAATGAGAAGATGCAACTAATCAGAATATTTTCAGTGAAATACTGAGGGCTATGCATTGTCAACCCTACTTCTAGTTCTTCCATACACTTTTTTCTTTTGGCTGCACCTCAAGGCTTGCAAGATGTTAGATCCCCGACTAGGGATTGAACCTCCCCCACTACCCCCCAGGCAGTGAAAGTGTGGAGTCTTAACCACTGGACCCTCAGGGAATTCCCTCCCAGACACTATTCAGAAATGCCATATTATTTACTGATATAAAATAAGCTTATAGTGAATCACTAATAAGAGGTGTTAAGTCCTACTTAAAGGCATGAATAACAGGAAAACACAGCTGTCCAAACGAACATATGGGTTATAAGTAGGGAGACCAACTGTCTAACTGGGTTTGCCTAGGACTGTCCTGTTTTAAAACTAAAACCTCTCAGCCCAGGGAAACCAGGATGGTTGTCCCTGTAATTACACATATTAGGGTATAAGTATATGGTCCGACCTGAAGGATGTGAAATAGTCAATATAAATTCCTTCTATTATTAAAATTTTTTTAAATATTTAAAACCATCATGAGGAAAAAAGCAAATATATCTATAACTGAGCCATACAGGAATGACTAATTTTAATGGTTAAATTATGTTTTGTTGTTCTATTTTCATGTGTTAAATTCTAATAGAAATATCAAATTAATACAAAGGAAAATATCCAGAATGAGATGAATAGAATTGTCCATCACTGTCCTTTTTATTTCATTAAATCAGCCTGAAAAATTGAACGCTCTCACTTCGCCCAAAAGAACTTCGAACCTTTTCAGAAGGAACTCTTCCTTTCCCTTCCTCTCCATCTCCCCTTTCATTCAAAGCAGGTGGAATACTCAAGGTAGAAGTTTGTGTTTCCCTCTACTGAGACCCTCACTGCTCTGTGGGAGCTGGAGGGTTCCTTGTGTTCAGCTGGGGAAACGGGGTGGGGGTGGGGGAGGCTCCGTATTGTGCCCACAGCACCACCTGGTGCCAGGTCGGGGTCCTCCTGGACTGCTGTTCTGGAGTTTTGTGCTGGTCTTGCTTCCAGCCCCCTGGCTGGTTGCCCTAGCTAGTGTAATATAGGGTAGCAGTTCTCAACTGTTCTTCTGCATCATCAGTCATGGAACTTTAAAAACTGATGTCTAGAACATATCCCAAGAATCTGAGGTGGAACCCAGGTATCAATACATATGTCCCAGGAGATTCTGATGCACACAAACATTGTGAGCCAATGAGTCATAATTAAAGGTGATGAGAATATATTTGTTTCAATTTATTTTGTTTTAGACTAACATATTACTGGACATCATAAAATATAGGCAGATCAAGACGCCTATCCCTACAAGGCAACTCTTCTGGGGCAAAAACATTTATTGGGACATTATGAGAGACATGGGATTTCGGGGTGATAAAGGAGAAATGTAGGACTCTCTCTTCCCTGTGAGTGGCGTGGCACTTCCTGGTATAGCCCAGGGATCACTTCTAACACCAGTTCTGCTTTAGGAGTTAAGGACAAATACTCTCTCCCTCAGCATGCTTTGTTGGGGTTTATGTACTCCTCTTTTCTTTCTCTTAGAATTATAAGATCACCACACAATTTTAATGCCAAAGTAAATTAATATAAATATCCTGTAACGTAGATAAAACTGAACGGATTATGAAACATCCCGTCATTAGAAAATTATGCAGTCATTAAAGATAATCTTGATAGAGGTATGTAACAGCATGAAGTATGCTTATAAGGCTATGTTGAAATGAAAAAACTTAAACATGGTACAAAATCATGAAAAATCATGAAGAGAAACAAGACTAGGACACTCAAAGACTGACATACTCAAAAATACTACCAGTACATGTGTTTAAGTGGTAAGACTCTTGAGACTGACTTTCATTTTCCTTTTCTATATTTTAAAAATTTCAATGAGTATGTATTATTTGATTATGAAAATATTATTTTACATAGAGAGGACAATAGTGATTAAATCATAGCTAATTTCTGAAGAGGGACATGTTTAAGGATAAAACAGGATGAAGAGGAAACCACAATGGGAACAAAGAAAAAATCTTAAAATTGATATGAACTCTAATATGAATTAATATTTCATGGCAATCCCTTGATTCCAACAATCCTTTCACCCTACAGGACCGGCAACCTACCAATTCTATCACTTTTTCACTGCCTCTCACCTGTCTCCCCTTCAAAACTCTCTTCCTCTATTCACAGTTTAAATGACAAGAACGGTCATTACAACCGCCTTCTTGCCTGCCCCCTTAACTCTCCAAATATTCTACAAGTTTCTTCCACTAACTAGTGGAACCATACCTTGGGACCATACCATACTCCACCTAATAATCATAATCCAGAAAGCAGCTTGTAGCTGAAGAAAAGCATACAAACTAATCCCAGGTGGTTAGTTCTTAATGTTGCCAGGCAATCTTACTTAATGCCCCTGGCACACACACGCCCCTCTCCTTTCTTGCTGAATCTCCAACATCCTTCTTGGTTTTTATTTTTAGCTGATAATCTTGCTTCGTATTTTACTGAGGGTTAAAAAAAAAAAAGCAATCAGAGAGAACTTCCACCTGTTCCTACCAGCACATCTTTTGAACTTCCTATATTTGGACCCCTGTACTTGGGTTTCTTTCCTGTTACTGTGGATGAGCTGTTGGTGGTGCCAGCCAAATCTCCCCCGCTCTGCAGGCCCCATTCCTATTCACCTACTCAGAGAAATGCATCAAAAACTTTCTTCCATCTTTCCTGCATCACAAGTGTATTCCCCTCTATTGCATGTTTCCCATAAGCATAAAAACATGCTGATACTTTGGACACCTCAAAAAAAAAAAAAAAGAAAGCCAACCAAACCTGTCTTCACCTTCCTTCACCCTCTAGATTCCACATTTCCCCCCTTCCCTTTACAGCAAAAGCAGACACACAAAAAAATACCTTGTCTCCTTATCCACAATTATTTTTTCCTAACTCTCATGCCTTCCCATCATTTTCACCCATTCCCCACTCCACCAGAAATGCTCTTGTCAAGGTCACCTATGACCTCCCATTGCCAAATTCAATGGTGAATTTTCATTCCTTGTCTTAGTTGATTCATCAACATCAATGCAATGTAGCTTATCACTTTCCCCTCCTTGAAACAGTCAGATCATTTCACTCAGGTCATATCATTCACCTGTTCAAAACCTTGCAATGGCTTCCTTTCTCAACCAAGTAAAAGCCAAAGTCATATGACCTATATGGGCCTAGTCCAAAACACCTGATCCCATAACCTGTCTGAGGTCATCTTCTATACCCTCTCCTTCCTCATGTGAGTCCACCCACATTGGCCTTACTTGTTGTTCTTCAAACACACCAGGTACATTCTTTCCTCATGGCCTTTATGCTTGTTGTTTTCTCTACCTAAAACACTCTTCCCCCCAGATAACTGTGGCAATTTCCTCAGCATCTTTAGATATTTACTAAAATATCACCTCATAAATGATGCCTTCCCTGGCCTCCCTATTTAAAGTTAGTAATTCAACACACATTCCTTGTTGCCTGTGTCTACCTTCTTTTTCTCCATACCGCCTATAACCTCTAATATGCAATATATACGACTAATTTATTTTGTTATGTCCTATTTTCCCTACACTAGAATATAAGCACCACAGAATGAAGATTTATTTCTTTGCCTATTTTGTTCACTGTTGTTTCCTTAGAATCTAGATCAGTTTCTAGTACATAGTAGATATTCAGTAAAATATGCAGTGAAATGAAATGGATGAATGAATTTCCACTTGAGAGCTGAGAAAGTAAAGAGCTGGATTAACAGACCAAAAGTTATTTGCAACAAATCACAGGAAGTCTGTGAGGGTTTTCTAGGTGGTTTGCAAATCTGGCATATAGGTAGCTTACATGAATAGTTTTCTTGAAAGAAATGCCCACCGCAGTGTGAAAGCTGTGGGGAGACTAACCAAGAAATGGCATAAATTCCACTATCTACTAGTTCTAGGCCAAGGTGAGAGAGGCTGCCTACTAACATGAGATGGGGGAAAGAGACAGAGACAAATAGTCACACACACACACAAACACAAACAGAGATAGAAATAGAGAAAGAGAGAAAGAGAGAAGAGAGAGAGAGAGAGAGAGAGAGAGAGAGAGGTCCAGGAGACTCCAGTTTCTAAACTTCTACCTTCTAATCTGTTACTATCTATGCTACACGTGAGGATTAAAGTGCCTCACTGTAAATGAGTAGACCAGACAATCACAAATATTTTCAGTCTCCTAAATTATCTTCAGATTTGTACATTTGACAGCTAGTAAACATCTGGATTCTTTTTAGTCTTTATACCCATCCTAAGACCTCATTCTGTGAAGATCTGAATAGCTATTCTTGACCTAGCCTGTTTATCAATTTCAAGCACTCGTCCTCCAAGCTCACAAAAATAGTCACATGAAATGATATTCTAAGTAAGCCCTAACTGGCTTTAATAAATAAACTGTTGGCTGAGGCCAGTCTTTTGTATTCCAAAGTAACTTAATCCTAAAAGAAGAACATCTGTGATATGGAATAACTATAAATATGCGGTACTCTAAAGATAGAAAGATAATTATCCAATTTGACATTTGATAACCACAGTACCAGGCTTAAGGTGGTAAAAAATAAATCAGGACTATTTTACAGTCCTGATTTGTTCAAATATATGTATATCATATCATTTTTGTCTTCTGAACATCAAAGATAATTACATTCATGCCAAATTAAATGTTTAATTGTGAACAGTTTTCCGCTTAGCTTTCTTTATTCAAAACATTTTGATTCTACTACTTTAATTATTATTTAATATTTGTATAATATTTAAGGCCATAGATTAACTAATAAATTGTTACTGGATCTTGACATTATACAAAAATTTTTTTCTTTATACAAATTTTTCAGAACTGACAAATGAACATAAGAATCAAGGCATAACAAATAAACATTCCTCATTGTTGATTCTGTTTTTCAAAAAGGAATTGGCAGTGCCTTTTTCCATTCCCACAGCCTGCACAGATAATTCTAAACATGAAAAATCTGGAGCAGTTCACAGCTTCAAAACAGCAACAAAGCCAAAATCTGTAGTTTTTGTCAAACTAAGAAAAATGGAAATATTTTCAATGCAAGATTTTTTTCTAATAATAACCTACTCTTTCATTTTTGAGAGGCTGCTTGTGAACTGTTAATGATAGGACAATCAGTGGACCTATTCCTGTGACTTCTACTGTTGCAAAATTCAATTTGACACTGACAAAAATGAGTATTACTCCCAATAATGTTTGCTTTCTGTTTTGTGAAAAGACAGTATTTCCTTGCAAAATACAACTGGTACTGTGACACAAAGCCCATAAACAACGGAGGGTATTAAAAACTTGGAAAACAAAGCACCAATATTTTATGAATGGCTTGCTCACCTTTCTGTCACACCAGCTGCACTGATCTGAACATTCTCCCTTAGTACACATTTTATCCATATCTGCAAATGACTAGTAGTAACACAGCTCCTCCAGTATCACTCAGGGTCCAGTAAGGAAAACAGAAACTATATGAGGTCTTTCAAGCAGAGGGGAGTAGAAGTGTGAAAGAGCAAAAACGTGGAATGTGAACTAATCTAAATATTGACACCTGCAGGAAGGAGCTACTATCCCCAGGGCCAAGGAAACAAAAGGGAGGATGAGGTGGTGGAATCCAGGTGCCCACTTGCTAATGCACTTGTGTGGTGCCTCAAGAGATCTTGGAAACGCCAAGCAGGGACCCCTGTGTCAGTACTTGGACCACGAATACGGTGCTGGAGAGAGGTGGGTGGCTGGAAATATAACTGGGCCCTGTGTAAGTGGTGCTGGAACTGCTGAGGAAGTACCACTGAGCTGGAGCCAAGGTTACCAAGGGTCTCTGTTGCACATCCTGGTGCTGGTATAGCCAAGGAGTGAGCCAAAAGGCAAGTGTTGCAATCAAGGAAGAATTTTGTACTATGGTGCTGAAACGGCCAGAGGATGCTTGGAGTTCATAGCTTTTTGTTGCTGCAGATGGAGGCCTAAAAGCTGAAAACAGGAAGTGAGTCACTTTCCCCCTCCTTCATTTCTCAGTTTCTTGCTGGGACCTCTCATTGGCAAGACCTAACTGGAATCTTGCTGGCAATAAAAACCTGGAAAGGCTATCTGTGGGGTATCAGAAACCTACAATACATAGAAGAGCAGAAAAGGACAGAAATGGAGGCTAAGGGCAAACAGGCAAATGGCTCACATGTCCTATATTCTACGCCAATTTTTCTGTAGTATTTATTTAACATGACTATACCTAAAATTGCTGACAATCTGGCATTTATTTTTATCATCTTACTAAAGGAATAAAATAAATAAGAAAGAAAGAAATGGAAGACAAGGATATAATATATATAAAGCATGTAATATATAACTGTAAACTAGTGACCTTATTTAAGCCGGCTATTGAAATAATTCTGAGTTTTCAACTTTATTAAAGGCATATTTAATAGATTTAGCAAATTACAAAATATCTCTTTCCTGACTGTCATAAAGCCACGTTAATGTTCTACTTAAACCTTCATAATTCTGTTGACATTCCAATATATGATGTTATTAAGCAGGTAATTTATATAAGAACACAATCAATAAAAATTTATTACCCTGTGGTAGATTAAAGATGATCTCCAATTCAATTATTTGCTATCCTCTCACTGAGATTCCACTTGAATCCAGACAGGCCTTAGTGATTTGCTTGACTAATAGAGTGTGAGAAAAGCAATGTTGTGAGATTTCCAAGCTCATAAAAAGTTGTGGAGGCTCTGTCCAATTCTCTTTGAAAACTTGCTCTGGGTGAAACCAGCTGCCATGTCAGAAGTTTGACTGCCCTGAGGCCATCATGCTGGAGAGATTACATATAGGTGCATTGGTCAACAGTCCCAGCTGAGCCCCAACTTCTACTCATATGTGCAAAGTATCAGACGAGAATATGAAGCCATCATGAACCCTCCAGACCAGCCCACCTGCAAGCCTACAGCCACAACCTATACTATGAAGGGTAGAAGACTGCCGAGCCAATCCTACCTAAACGTCTCGCTATCAAATTGTAAAATATAACAAAACGCATGTTTTGAGCCACTAAGTTTTGGGGTAGTTTGTTATACAGCAAGAGATGATGAAACATGGTCTTTCTAATAAGCAAAACGATGTACACTAAAGCAAATTATCCATGTTAAATGTAGCCAGGTTATTAAAATACTAAAGTAATTAAATTACAAAACACAGTACTCTTGAAATTTCAGGGATGAAGTATTTCACATATTACTGATGAAATTGAAATTATTACAGTATTTGAGGGAACCACTTTGATAATGTTAAGCTGTTACAAGTTGAGCTTATGGCCCCTCACTGTGATGAGTCCCTTCACGGCACTGGGAGGGACCCTAACAACTTATGTTTGTAATTCTGTATTCTTTTTCCCAAAGATCCCCTTTCTCCAAGTTATATAAATTTCAGGCCCCATAAAATAGAGTCTGTCTTTGGGGAAGACACATCAATAATTCTTCTAATAGTCCTTCTAAGTAATTTGTATTTTCCCCAAGAAAATAATTCAAAAGGAAGATGGACAGCTATGTTTATAAAACTCTCTTTCACAGCATTATATAAAATAGAAAAATAAACTGAAAATAACCCAAATGTTCTTTAACAGATGAATAATTGAATACATTATAAGCTATCAACTTAGAGCACGATGTCCTCTTTTCACAAAATAGTTGCAGAGTCTCTAACAACACGAGAAATTGTTTATAGTATAAGTGAAAAAGCTGATCTTGAAAGTTTATATGAATTATGGTTGCAAGTATTAAAAATGTATATATTACAGATAAAAACTGGAAAGAAATTTGGAGAGGTGAAAAAACAGTTATGTTGAGGTAATGGTCATAAAATGCAACTTTGTCTTCAATTTCTTTTTTAAAAAAATATTTATTTGGCTGCGCCAGGTCTTAGCTGCAGCATGCCAGATCTTCTTTAGTTGCTGCACAGGGGATCTTTTTTAGTTGTGGCATGCAGGAACTAGTTCCCTGACCAGGGATCGAACCTGGGCCCCCTGCATTAGAAGTGCAGGGTCTTAGCCACCGGACCACCATATCTTCAAAGGGAAGTCCATATCTTCAATTTCCTTTTTTGCCAGTTGTATCCCATCACAGTCATTGGTAAGTGATGCAAGCTCTCTCACAAATCAGCTTCTGAGGTTTTATGAGATATCTTGTAAAATATGCAGCTAAACTAAGGGAATTACTGTAATGCCCAAAGCTAGGGAAAGCAGGCCAGGTTGTGGAAGGCCACTTCTCACTTCTTTGCAAAGTGTGATGTGGAAAAATAAACATGTCATTAAGAAGGTAAACTCAGACTCTTGGGGAAGTTTGACTTCTTTCTACTCCCTTTTCACCTCATAAACAGCAAAGTAAAACCACCAGGAGCCAGAAATCAAAAAGCCAACACTGAGGGCTTCCCTGGTGGCGCAGTGGTTGAGAGTCCGCTTGACGATGCAGGGGACAAGGGTTCGTGCCCCGGTCCGGGAAGATCCCACATGCCGCGGAGCGGCTGGGCCCGTGAGCCATGGCCGCTGAGCCTGCACGTCCGGAGCCTGTGCTCCGCAACCGGAGAGGCCACGACAGTGAGAGGCCCGCATACCGCAAAAACAAACAAACAAACAAAAAAAGCCAACACTGTTCTCCATCCCTGTATCTGCCATCTTTACACAAATAGGGATGCACCTGCACACAAAATATATATAGAAACACATACACACACACACACACACCCCTTCAAGTAGATATATTTAAAGAAAACATTGGCTATTGTAATAATTTTTTGGATACTGTGGAGTGGTAGAACAGAAAGAGCAAGATCTGGAGGCCAGTTCTGGGTTTGTGCCCAGTTGGTGCTATGACCTGCAGTGACTCCTTGCTTGCTGAGAGCCTCACGTCTCTGTCTGAAAAATGAGGGGATCCTCATGATGTGATCATCAAGATCTCATCTCCTGTCACCATCATCTGACTCTGTTCACAAATGAAATGGGATCCATTTTAAAACCAGGGAATTTGTGAAGCCATGCTGCTCCGAGGGGTTTTATCTCTTTTTTACAACATAATTTTAGATCATAGTATTTTAGACGATACAATTTTAGGTGATGGAAAGAAATTAAAAGGAAGCCAGGTTCTAACACACAGCTCAGTGGTGACAGAGGCAAGGAACCCAGCTTTTCTTCTCTTCTCCAAACTTAGAAAACAGCACAGCCAAGTGATGGCCCCCTTCCAAGTTCTTTCTTTTCAGTTTTCATTAGAGATAAACACAAGGAGAAACATTTTAATCTGGCCCCGTGGCAGAGGTATAAAGAGCCTCTTAAGTAGTCCTCACTCCTTTTACTGTACCCTTAGAAGCTCACACCTGAGTCACTCAGGTGGTGGCTGAAAGCCAGCTCAACTTGTGTGGTCCTGTGGCTGAGGTCCAGCAGACAACTATGAAAGCAAGATCATGTCAGGAACTTTATTTCCACACAAAACATCATTTTGCTGTATTCACAAACAATAAGGAAAGTCTGCCTTCTGGATATGGCCTCACAATGTGAATTTAAAATGGCCTACCATGTAGTTTCCATCAAAAGCCATGCCAATCCTAGAACAGGGCATATGAACTATTCACAGCACACAATTCTTCTAGGCTTATCCCTAGATCAATTCCAATCAGAAGCCAGCTTTAAAAGTAAAGCATATTATTGCAGCCTGTTATCAAAATGGTCTTTACAGAATGATGGCTTAGCACTACTTCCTTGGTTTTTACTCCTGGTAAAGACGACGTGTGACCATATATGAAATTTCTCTATATTTTTGTAAAAGTGTAATCAGGGAACTTGCCCAGTATGTTTCACATAAGGCCATGTGTGACAAACTATTCTCAGATTTGGGGGGTAGGAAACGTTTCTTCCTCCAAATTTTAATCTTTTCTCTTAAATACTAGTATCCCCTCATGCTTTGGGTTTTACCTTGGCTACTAGGGAAAGTTAGACTGGGTTTTAGTGCATTTAAAATAGCTTCCCATATCCCTGGTTTTTGTTTGTTTAATATAATTAATCTCTTCACCCAACCCACTATTATATTATAACCCATTATTATATGATGCTTAGTTTTTATTGTTAAGGGTTTTCAATTTTATTATATATGTATTTTTTATGATTAGGTTGGGGAAAGGTAGTATATAAATATATAACAATGTGTGTTGGTATATGTATATGTGTGCTGTATATAATATATATTAATTGTCATAGAAAACACATCTTTATAAATGAAGGACCTTAGCAATAATTTAATTGACTGGTTTCAAACATAATTCTCTCATGCATTGAGGACCAATTTCTTCAAATGAAATAGTATGCAAAACTTAAAGAAATATACTTGGAAAGTAAATAATAAAAGCAGAGTTCATCTGGTTGAAACGTAAGGGGAGAATAGCCCACCACGCTCACTTGCTAGCCACCACTTTCACTGCAGTGGGGGGCTCTGGAGTCACTCCACAGAACTTACAGTTTCCCATGGTACATATCTGAAAACTCTCAATCAAATTCAATTGTCTCCTTTTATAAATATGGAAACTGAGGCTTTGAAATTGTGATTTATCTAAAAACACTTACCAAGGTGGTGATGAGGTCAACATCAGTTCTCAGGTTAGGTTCCCTGATTGCCAGATGTTTATTTTTGTTACAACAGAAAGGTCAATCCCAATATGGGCTTAACATTAAAATTGTGTTATTTGAAAAGGATTGAGTAGTTTTGAATTTTGTTAAAAATTAAAGAGAGTCTAAGATTTTCTTAAACTCAACAAGGCAGCAAACATTATTTTCTTTCTTTTTTCCTCCTTCTAGGCCCACCCAGCGGGGATAGGCCTCTCTTCTTTTCAGGTTTGCTTTCAACTGGTTCTGTGTGTTGCCTATTCCCTATGCGAAACTAACAGATCTAAATTTTTTGACCCTCTGAGTAAAAATCATATGGCTCTGCATTTTTTCTGTATTAAATAAGCATAGCTAAGATAAAGATTCTGTGGAATCTTAGTGACAACTTATTTTTCTTTCTTGGACATTTTAAAATGTTGACCCGATTCTGATTTTTCACATAATACATATCAAATTCTTTTGTCTGTTAGTAAAATCTGTACATGTCCTTGTGTAACCACTATCAATAAACTGAGAACTGAATAAACTTGGGAGCATGGTTTATTTTACAAATGCCTCCAGACAAAAACTAAGAAAATAGAATGTCATTGCATGATGCACAAAGATTTCGGACAAACTTTAAATAAATCATGTAAAGTTTTAAAAAGCCATATTTGAGCTACAAAGTTCAAAGTCATTATTCTTCACACTCAACTTCAGATGGAACAGAAAAGTTTGAATCAAATTTTGATCATCTAATAGTAGACTTAACATTATGGCTTTTAGGAGAAATGCTTCCAAAGCTATCATTTATTGTTTGTTTTCATTTTTATTCCTTACAGTATATAGGCTTACTTTGTCCACTAGAATATATGGGTAAGTTCACTTATAGAAATATTTATTTAATAAAAACCATTTCAACATAAACAATTTCAAGGATCATAGGCAGAAAATACCACTCTCTAGTGGTGAAACCCTGAAACACCAAAGTCATGAGGGCAGACTGCCTTCCAGTTACTGCACTGACTCATCCAGGTAGAGAAGGAAATAATAGGAAGTTCTGAAGTTTGGTTATTAGCAAAGAAACCTCAAGAAGACTACATGCATCTGGATGTCCTGGAGAGCACAGGACACCTGGGCATGGAGGAAAGTGGTGGAAAGAGAAGCAAGCCATTGCCAAAAAGATATAGATCAAAGCAATGCCTGATCTCCTTCTATGAGTGATGGGAAAAACCTGCCACTAATTAAACTAGTGCCTGGGTAAAGTCCCAGGGACTTTTCTGAACCAGAATTAAGCACTGGATCCAAAGGCAGCATGGGAGATCAAGAGGGATAAAGAGCCAACTGTATCCTGCTCGTTCAGGGTATAAACAATGAACAAAGCTGGGTAGCCAAGGAATCAGTTTAATGGATGTTGGGCTCCTATTGGGCCAGAGGGGATGAAAGGGAATCAACTGGCCAAGGTAAACATTTAAGGCTTAACCAGACAAGTGAACATTTGTCCAGGCTCCGCCCTTTGATTATTCAATCATGACTTGATAAGCTCCTGAAGTCTGTCCCTGGTCTAAGCCTTCATTCTGGAGTTCTCCATTCAGATCTCAGCCTCATTTTTAGTCTCTCCAGTTCCTTTCTAATGAGGCAATATTTTTATAAGGGTTGCCAATTTATAAGTCAAATTACATTTGTATTATCCAAATTATTCAATCAGAGGAATAAATCCCATACACCCCAAGCAGCCTTGACATAGAACAAATCCTTCGAGAGACAAAATAGGATTCAAAAAATAATAATCTGAATTGGCAAAACAATGAAGAGTTCATGAAAAAGATCTACAGAAATCCTTTGTCCATAGACGTATGAGGCTGAGACTGTGCAGAGAGAGGCTTTTCTAAATTATTAAAGATTATAAGATATTGTAAAAACTGCAAAGCCCTTTATAAATACTAGATCCTGTGTGATCTAATATTCTGGTGGCAGTAAAAAGGGAGGATGGTAAGAATAGTAATTTGAATTTGTGGACGGCCTATCATCTTAGACACTTGTGCATTTGAAAGTCAGTTCATTAATCCTCAGGACTATCTTAGCAGAAGAGTAGCCAGTGTTATTAGCTCCTTTTGCAGATAAGAAATTGAGACACAGACAGATTATGTGGCTTATACAATACTTGTGCAAGGAAGCTGGGAGTAGACAGGAAAAACATTAGCTACAAAGGTGGGAATGTGGTCCACAGATAAAGAGTTGGCAGATTTCACTTTCTCCTGTTCAGGCACATAAAAAAAAAAAAAAAAAAGGCACCATCCCAGCCAAAGCTATTGGGGCAAAAGGGAATTACACAGGGACCTGGGAGCATGTGGCAGAGGGCTGGAGGCAGCAGCTCAACCCAGGACATACCAGTGCAGTTACTGGTGAAGCGCCTGGCCTCCCTTGCTCAGCACAACGGACACCCTGGCATCCTCTTCGCCCGTGCTCTAGCACCATCCTCCCCCATCACACCCTCCCACACCAGGAAGATCATCGCATAAACATGAGTAAACAATTACTTCAGAACCATGCTCTGAAATAAGAATTAGCATGAAGGAATAAGTACAATTGCTCAAATTAAATGAGAAGCACACAGCAACAACAAAGAACTTATTAACATGAGAATTAAACACCAAAAATAAATGAAGAGGAACTCACAGAGGTGAGTCAAGAGTACATAAAGTGTCATTCAAAAATAATACTAAGGAATCCACTTTCAATTCTCACCACCTTCTTTTAATAAAAAATAGACTATTTTTATTTTAAAATAATTTTAATTTATTTTTAAATTAAAAATGATTAAAATAAATAGAAAAATAAATAAACCTAAATGTTCTATAAAATTAATCAGTAAGAAAATTGTGAATTAAACATACGTTCATAGAGGAAAAAAGGCCTTGTGAATAGTTTTAAAGCAGCTGTGAGTTAACTATATCCTACAATTATTAGCATGATAGAGAATAAAGGAAAATAAGTGGCTATATAATTTTATATGCATACACACACACTCATTTAGATTATTACTAGATTACTCATTTAGATTACTAGAAACAGACAGCTACAGATAAACATAAAAATGTCTCTTCCAGTAACAAACACTAATTTATATTTCAAAATAATAATAATAAAAACTGAAGAAAATCATGACATCCAAGAAAAAAACAGGTTACTGAGAGAACTCCGGTATCAACATTCTCAACCAACTTACTGATCATAACAACAAATCCTGGAAGAGAAAGTAAATTGCTGTCAAATTGCAACAGGCAGGAGTGCATAGGTTAATTATAGGCAATTTCAACTTCAGAAAACAGCCAACTCAACTCAAGACATGCGAGATCAAGCAATGTATCAATCATTACATAAGAGGGGAGCGGAAGCAATGCTCTCAACCATCAGTACCTAATTTCCTTTTTGCTTGAACCAAGGGAAATATCCTCATAGTTAGGCTCCTAAGACATCCCTTGCCATCCTAGACTAGAAACATGGGTGTTACCCAATAATGGAAGTTTATAAAAGCCAGGCAATATTTTCATGCCTATCCACTGCTTCCAGGCAGAGTGAATATTCAGTGAGAACACCAGGTACTATAGGCTGATCAGCATCCATTCTGATAGGTCAGTGTCCATGCCATGTCCATTGTTGAGTATTTTTCACATTATTCTGCATCTAGGAAAGTGTCAACCTAAGTCTACTCAGGTAGTTGTTCATCTCTCTTTTTTAAAGTCTTCAAAGATGACTGCGTATTATTTGGCAGGATGAATTTCTACTTTTATGTTTCTTTATTAAAAAATATACCTTGTAAAGGGAAAGTAGTGACACTATATCATCTGAATTGATGAATCAAATATAAAGACAACCTTAATGGCTGCTGGTGAGACCCAGGGGAAGGTGGACGCAGTCTGCAGTTATAACAGGGAGGGCAGAGAGGGATGAAAGTAACAGCTGGGATCATGAAATACAAGAGGACAGGAGAAGTCCCTCATCCTGTGTGCCTCATGGTATCATGCAGTGTTTATGAAATGGGTTCTGGAGGCTGAGCTATCTGGGTTCACAAGCCAGCTCCACAATGGAGTTTGTAGGGAGAAGAAGGGTAAAGAGTGCTTCAGCTAAAAGGAATATGATACACAGGACGTAGAAACAAGAGTGAGCATGGCTCATTCAGGAAGCAACAAGTAGTTCAGGAAGGCTGGGCTGTAGCAGTGGGGTAGGGACAGAGGTAGGAAGACTGGGGAAGTGGCAAGAGGAAAGGATGCAGAGACCTGCCTGGTCCTGAGTGGCCTTGTGAGACATCCTGAGGAACTTGAACTTTAGCCTAAAAGAAAGAAGACACAGAGGAATTTAAAATAAGGGAATGATGTGATCCAATTTATGATTTACATTTTAGAAACATAGAAAGCAAAAGGTGGAGCAGAATTAGAGACAAGGAGAGGTGGCAGTGGCCTGAACTAGGAAAGCAGTCTGGTCATGAGAATGGAGAGAAGTGGACAGAGCCCAACTCATTCCTTGTCTTCCATTCCTGAGCTGCCTAAGGATTCCAAGTCATCCCTTGAGTTTTTGCACTCAGGACCTCCTTATATTCCATTTTTGGGCTTCAGCCTCTGAGAATGCAAGACTTGGAGGAAACCCCTTAGTCCAAGTTCCAGTTGGACCTCTCTGGCCTCCTATAATGGAAGGGGGGGGGGTGTGTTCATACCTCACTTACTGCTAATTATCTTTTTTTTTCAATTTGCTCCTGTATTTTCTTTCTCCAATAAAACAATTATACCCACACACCATTAGATGTTTAGTGTGAAGCAACAGTTTTATTATGAATTTCATATACCTTATTTGTAAAAACAATAGAAAGTAAATCTGGTCTGAAAACAATCTATGCATAACCAAGTCACTGAGTAGTTTCTTAGAGAACCATACAAAAGCGAAGGGAAATATAGATAAGTGCAGTTATTTAGTACTTTGCTATTGCTACTAAAACCTTTTTCATTCATTAAAACAGTCTTTTAGTTGAATCTACATCTGTGAATAAATTCATGGATTGTAAAATAGAAGCAAGAAACAAGACTGTTTCCCACCAATCCAGTAATGATATAGAGATGAGCAAAGCTTCCTTCCCTTAGGGATTTCTAGATTTTAGAATATTCCCCGTTGTATTTTGAAAGTAGAGTGAAGCTGATTTTATATTTTCTTGTCTTGAGGGTCAACCAATGTGGTTTAGAGGAAAGAACATGGGACCTGGAATCAAAGAACTTGATCAAGATTCTAAACCTCTCTGATCTTGGATTTTCATACCTATTAAGTGTGGATAGTAACTATACCTTTTCCCCATGTTTTGTGAGAATCAAATGATTTAATGTCTGTGACAGGGACCAAATATTCTGTGATTTGGGGGATGTTCTATATCTGCTTTGTCAAATCAGGTAGTCAATAGTTACATGTAGCTTCTGAACACTTGAAATAAGGCTAGTGCAACTGAGAGACTAAACCTTTTCATTTTAGCTAATTTTAATTAATTTAAATTTTGAAAGACACCAGATTACCATGCTGGATTATCATACTGGAAATGTTCTCCATATTCTCTCTCCAGTAGAGTTTTAGTTTCAGTTATTCTTATGGCAAGTTAATTAACTCTACTCTGCTCTGGAAATTCATAGATATATTGTCCTTGTTTAAGAATGCGAGTTTCCCTTACATATAGGCAAAGATATATACGTAACCATTTTAAACAATTTGTGAGATGAATCAGAATGCAATTGTATTTTTGTCCACCACTTTCCTTTTAAAAATGTATTCATTGGGGGGAGTTTTTCCCAATACCACTGATGAAAATTCCCCAGTTGGCCCCGTGTACCTTCTGGTCACTCTTAGATTTAAAGAAAATTCTGTGGTTATTTAAAGTTGCAAAATGCAGTTCTGATTCGTGAGTTAGAATGCCCCATCCAATATTTCCATCAAGCACACCAACATTCCAGTGTAAGACCGATCTCCCTGCCCTCGTGCCCTACATGTTTACAGCCTTCTGGGAGTGGGGTGCTGTGCACGTCTTCCCTTTATCTGCCTCACCTCCTCTATCACCCAATTTGCAAGCTCCTCTTACTGAAGCCTCCAAAACTGGAGAAGAGGGAAGAAAAGGGAGAAATAAGACAGAACATTTTTACTCTACTGGTATGATTGAAAGCTGGCTTTGCCTCTGCAATGTTATTACTGATACTGTGTATGTCGGGGTGTGCACATGTACACGGATGAGCTTCAGGGAATCCTCAGAAGTCTATGACTGCACCGCCTGTGACGTGAGTAATGCATCCAATTCTTCTGTTAGCTATGCCTCCCTCAGCTCTGGTTTTCTAGCAGGAAAACACATCAAGCTTTCCAAGAGTACACAACAAAGCCACTTCCTCTAAGTTTGAGGTAAAAAAGAAGGACCATCCCTCATGTCTACCTTTCTACACTGGGTTAGCCCTTCAAAAATCATTCTCACAAAATCCTCTCAGTATTTTTTCTCCCTTTATTTTTCTTTATAACCTGGAGGTGGATGAGGAGTCAAGAATTGTGAAAATATTCCCAATTTGGGATTTTAGTCAGATATCTCTTTTTGATATCTGAAAAGAGTTATCTTAGAGTCTTGGCCAACTTTTCTAATTTAACATCCTTGATCACTGCAGCTGTGGTAATAGTAGCCAAAGACAAGAAATTATATAAAAATCATCAATAATAGACCAATAAAAATCTTTGGCTTACCCATAACCATTGTTGTAAAAAAATAATGTGGTCTCTTCATATGCAAAGATACGGGTCAATCACTGAAATACATTGAATAAAAAAACGAAGGGCACTAGACATTCCATGTTTAGAATATTTCTTGCTGGAAAGAGTCAGGAGAAACTGAAAGCTGTCATGCTGTACTTCTGAGGAGAGGATTAGCAGACCAAAAATCTGAAACCTGGAGTTTCAGCTTACTTTACATTCTATACGATTTTATATTATTTGAATTTTTTATTGTGGTAAAACTTACTGTACATTTTTTCTTTAATATCTTTGTAAATATATTTGGATACATATTAAGGCCTCTATTCATTGTTTAATTTTTTAAACATTATTTTCAAGTCTTTCTATTTGGCACAAAGTCTCCAACATCTTTTTTTTCAGCCCTGACATCCTGACACAGTTGTGTGTCTATATTCAAGTGAAATACCCTTCCCAAATAATTGACCAGGTCATTTATAACATTTGGAAACTTGAATGAAACACCACACACAGTATAAATGAGTCTATAAGTAGGTGAGCTCTAACAAACATGCTTTCTTTTTTTTCCCATGAGAATACAGAAAAATAGGCTGGATTACAGGCATAACATAAAAATACATTCATACTTTAAGTTTGTAATCTACATGTAAATACTGAGGAATTAACCTTTACAACTGGAAAATGATGTTTAATTCTTGATATTCAAAAACAAGTAATATTTTACTGAATATTCAGTTTATTAAAATCATCCAAAAAAGAGAATGATCTAGTAAGCAAAGACTGTTCACTCTGCTTGAGACCTGCTATTTTTCAAGTAGCAAAGGATAAAGAGGCTCCTCTTGGCACCCTAGTCTGAGGGTCTAGAATTATATTTATGCTATAGGTATCAAGGAGAAAGTTTCAGAAAAAGAAGTTTGATATATGAAATGATATGTAAATTAACAAAATTTATTTTCTTTTGAGTGGCAAAAAGTGGGAAGGGAAACCCACCTAAAGTTTTATTCTGATAAATTTTCATGAGGTCAAACTGGCTAGTTTCTAGTAATGTTAAGTTTTGTTATAAAATATTTCCTGTAACTTCAGTCAGGAGGAGAAATTGAAAGCTATGATATAGAATTAAACAAAGGTAAGTATTTAGCTCCATACAAAAGAAAAAAGAAATTAAGAAGGAAAAAAAATCTACAGGACAACATATACCACAGTATAAAATGTTATTTTATAAAAGACTAAACTCCATTGTAAAATTTCTTCAAGCAGTTTCCTTTATCCCCCAAACCATCTTAAGGAATCTCCCACCGTGGTCCCCCTCTTCTCACCACTCTCTCCAGCCTGGGTTAGGCTTCTCTATCTTGTGTAACCCTCTGCCTTATTTCTCACATAGTATTATCAATTTTATATACATACTTGTCACTCCCTCTATCCCTATATCCCTAGCACTAAGCAAAGCACAGGTAGAATGTTTACTGAATAAATAAAAGAATAATGCCACTCATCTCACAGTGATTCACACTGATTCCTCACTGCCTTCAGAATAAAGTACACAATCCTTAGGCTGATATTTGAAAATCCTTCATAATTAGAGGTAACCTATCTTTCCAATCTTATTCCTTTCATATTTTCCCCCCAGTTCCCCAAATACTACATCATCAAGCATACCCATCTATGGGGAGAGATGGTGTCTTTCTTGTTGACTGCTGTGTCCCACAATTTAGCTCACAGTGCCTCTCATATAACAGATATTCAGAAATTATTTGTTGAGTTAATGACTGGATAAAGTAACTTTACCAAATCTATCTTGTACTTTCCACTTCCTTATATTTTCTAAACAGCTACTCCCTTTATTTTTGCTGCTTTAACTTCCTTTCTCTCATCTCCAAGGCTCAGTAAAGTTTGATCACCTATGAGAATCATTTCCAATTTTCCTAGACAAAATTAAATTCTCCCCAATACAAATACAGACTTATGCTCTTTTGATGTTATTAAATATTAACTAGATTTTAAACTTTTGGAAGTTAAGGACTATGGTACTTTGATGTCTCTTTTCCCAGTCTGTTCCCACCTAACCTTTATCACTTGTCTTAGCTGAAATAGACTGATTAGATATGAATTCCACCATCTCTACTTACTGTTGACATGCTATTTCTGTGAATCAGTTTCTTCATCTCTAAAATTGGCATAATCTCATTATCTTACCCCAAAATTAATTAAATAAGATATTTTAATTAAAGGGCTTAGGACAGTACTTGGTATATGGTAAGCAGTCAATTGGTGTTAACAGGTGTTATCAATACCATTATCACTATTATTATTAATACAAAAGTAATGTCTGTTAAATCGAAAAGTTAGTCAATCTCTCACACCATAGGTTGAGAAACAAGGAATTTGATTTGAGATCAAATTTTGCACTATATTTTACAGATTACAGTGCTACAAACATATCTGAGTCTGCAAGATGCCACAAGTGTCTGGTTTTCAGTTACATCTGGAAAGATTATTTCATTATAACATTTAAGATAAACAAGTGTCTTGAGATTATGGGAGAAACAGGAACTCCGATCCATTTTGTCTATGAATAAAATATGGCATAAATTTTTTTTTTTTTTTTTTTTTTTTTTGCGGTACGCAGGCCTCTCACTGTTGTGGCCTCTCCCGTTGCGGAGCACAGGCTCCAGACGCACAGGCTCAGTGGCCATGGCTCACAGGCCCAGGCGCTCCACGGCATGTGGGATCTTCCCGGACCGGGGCACGAACCCATGTCCCCTGCATCGGCAGGCGGACTCTCAACCACTGCGCCACCAGGGAAGCCCTAGCATAAATATTTTAGAAGACAATTTTTCAGTATCTCATAAATTTGAAGATACATAGCCTATGGCTCAGCAAATCTATGAAATATTCACTAGAATAATTCTTACATTTGTACACAAGTGGCATGTATAAGAATATTATTTATAATGCTACTTATAAATAATGTAAGTAGCATCATACCATACAGCTATGAAAACTAATAAGTGGTGCTAAAATAATCAACATGGATTAACCTCAGAAGTACAAGGTTGAAAGAAAAGAGCAAGATGCAGATGAACACTGTAACTCTAATGTTTATATAACATTTTGAAACATTAAAACAATGTTACATAGTATTTATGGATATGTTCACATAGCAGTGGAAAGAATAAAATATAAAAATAAAAGCAGAAAAAAGAATAAAAGCATACAGCGGAGAGAAAATCTACAAAGACAAGAAGGTAGTGACTGCTGAGGTGGGAGAGGGAGAAACAGAATCAGGTAGAGCACTTCATTTTTTAAAATTTCTAAAATTTTATTTGTTAAGCTGGAAGGTGAGTGTGCAAGTCTTTGCAATATCTATCTTTAAATAGAAATCTACTATGTATTGTATTTTTTAGGAAAATTTCCAAATTAAGCGCTCTTCCCAATGGAAATATAAGACATACAAAACTCCCCTCTACCATTCCTGGAAAGTAACCCTAGCGGCCATTCTCCTGGCTAGAGATGAAGATGTTTTTGTTTATTCCCAGGGAGGACCCTACAAAGAAGTGTCATCTCTGAGCAAGGTGGCAACTATAGTAATCAAGAGGGAACACCCAGGACAAAATAAAATATCGAAAGCAAACAGTCAACTCTTCCTTCGCCTTTCCATCCCTAGATAATTGGAGATTCTCTTTCCTCAGCATTCCTCTATGAGTTAGGCAGGAGGAAGAACAGAACTAAGTTTCATTTTAAGGAGGGAGGTGCTTGCTTGCTGTCTCTATTTCTCTGGCCAACTCTGATGGCTCTCCAGAATTCCAATTCCACGTGATTAGCAACGCAGTTCCCCTTTCCACTGGAAGGTCAACTCAGCTCGATTTCAAACTGCCTGAAGTACAAAGGATCATTCCCCCCAACACACAAGAACTAGCTCCCTCTCTTTTGCCTCAGTGTTACTGTTATTCTCTCAGGCCACCAAGCTTAAAAATTCAAAAGCATCTTGTCTGTCATCATTCATTATTATTATTATTATTTTCTTTGTTATTGAATGACTTCCCCATCCCTCTCTTCCATTTTCATTCCCAGCACCTGTTATTTATTCATGCTCAGATCATTAAAACCTATTTCCAAAGTGCTCTCTTTGCATTCATGTTCCCTGTGCTCCAACCTACCCATATGCCATTCCTTTTGTGCTCTTCCTAAGCACAGATTTCAACACGTTGTCCCTGGGTCAGGACCCTTGTGGAGCCCCACCATCTAGAAGCTGATGTGCAAATCCCTTCAAATCTTCCACAATCAAACTTATTCCAGCATCATCACACAAAGCCTCCTAGGTTACCCTCCATAGAATGCTCAATATCCCTCCTTTCCAGATATACATAAAACCAGCCTATTCAATTGCACTTCCTGATTTCTTTGTACGTGGCATTGCCCGTACTTCAGTGTTTCACAAACTTCAGGCATTCTGGTACCTCTTCATGATTCTTCCATTACCATCTGAACTATTTTTTGTTTAATATTTTCTTTAAATCCACTCTCATTTTAGTTCAGGTAAGTCTTTTAAAAGCACATTTCTATCAGTACCATAAGTGAAAAAAAGCAGTATCTATTGGAATAAATAGGCAATAGCTATAAAAATAACTGTTATCCTAAAAGTTATTAAGTTATAACGTTTTTTGCCTGCTAAAATCATTGAACGTGTTACTTATTCTATTGTTGTTATAAAGGATTAAACAAGTGTTAAAAGAATTTTAAAGTCATATCTACAACAATAAGACTTTGTCCTTGAAGAATTGAAAGTAATTTTAAAAATATAGTAACTTTCTCACTGTGTAACCCAATGTTATTGACTGCCCAGTCCACATATTGCCTAGAATCATATTATCCATATAAAGTTTGGGAAATGCTGCTATAGATGAGATATTTTCTTCAACTTTTTCTGATGATTTCAACTCTGTACATCCTTCCAGGTCTGGGCTAAAAAGAAAGCTCTACCACTTCCCAGAGTACCCACCTGGTATCCAGTACACTATGACCTCTCTTTCCTCTGGCATTCTGGGTATGCGTTTCTTCCAAGTTTTGGGAAGTCACTCCACTTTGTTTTTGACTGACTCACATATAAGTTTTCAAATTTATTTTTTTCAGGTCTCCAATGATTACAGTTCAAGCAAAAATTTATGGAAGCTTCTTTAATCTCATGATACTGGGCATCATATACTCTAAGCAGTAGGAATTAACCAACAGTGAGGCCAGGAATGACTTGAGTGATTGATGAATTAGCACTTTCTCCCTTTAGCTATTTATGAGTACATATCTCCTCTAGTAGACCAGGATCCCCTCAAGGGCTATGCCTCAGTCACTCTTTAACCCCAAAGCCCAACCCAGTGGGAGGACATTGTAGGATTGCTAGAAGTAATTGTTAAGTGAATAAATGACACTTCCTAGAGAGAGTAGACTATAGATGGCATTCAACAGCAAAAACAATGCTGCCCTTTTAGATAGTATACTATATTTATCAACTGCTTCTGTAGCTTTCCTTCTCCTTTGTTTTCATTCTAATGCTACCCTGGACTTCCTGACACAGTTCCTGAGAGAGTTTACATTTAAATGGTATATCACGCGCAAAACTTTGCATACTTGTCACAAATACTAGTTGCTATCACCAAATATCACAGGGGACACTTAGTTTTAATAGACAGCTAGGCATTTGTGTGGTCTTTCAAGAAAAGATTTTCCAAAAATTCAACAATGACACGCTTTCAAGTTTAAAATCAATTTAATTCCAAATTGTCTTTTGTCCTCCAAATTAGCTAATGTATTTTAAGATAGGATAGTGTTTAACAGATCCTGTCTTAATAGTCTTTATTATCTCTAAGACAGACACATAAAATTATCTGTTTATAAATTAGCTCCAGGGAAGGTGAGAACACCAAAATAAATAATACATTTAAGCTGTACCTAAAGTTTTCAAGTAAGTTATAACCAAATTATGACTTCACAATTCCTATATTCTCTACCGTAACTATGAAATCATATTAAAAATCACTATTATTATTATTATTTTTTTTGCGGTACGCAGGCCTCTCACTGCTGTGGCCTCTCCCGTTGCGGAGCACAGGCTCTGGACGTGCAGGCTCAGCAGCCATGGCTCACGGGCCTAGCCACTGCACGGCATGTGGAATCTTCCCGGACCGGGGCACGAACCCATATCCCCTGCATCGGCAAGCGGACTCTCAACCACTGCGCCACCAGGGAAGCCCTAAAAATCACTATTATGTATTAGAGATAATCACATAGTTAATTCATGGAGGGTATACAAGGATCTCCACAAAAGTGGAGATAACTTTAAGGGTATACCAAAAATTGGACTTCCCTGGTGGCACAGTGGTTAAGAATCCACCTGCCAATGCAGGGGACATGGGTTTGAGCC
This sequence comes from Orcinus orca, assembly GCF_937001465.1. Taxonomy (NCBI): domain Eukaryota; kingdom Metazoa; phylum Chordata; class Mammalia; order Artiodactyla; family Delphinidae; genus Orcinus; species Orcinus orca. The sequence continues at coordinate 72,356,020 of NC_064567.1, forward strand.
CTGGTCCGGGAACATCCCACATGTCACGGGGTAATAGAGCCCGTGAGCCACAGTTACTGAGCCTGCGTGCCACAACTACTGAAGCCTGCGTGCCACAACTATTGAAGCCCGTGTGCCACAACTATTAAAGCCCGCATGCCTAGAGCCCGTGCTCCGCAACAAGAGAAGCCACTGCAATGAGAAGCCCGCGCACCACAAAGAAGAGTAGCCCCTGCAAGCCACAAATAGAGAAAGCATGTGCGCAGCAAGGAAGAGCCAATGCAGCCAAAAAAATCAATCAATCAATTTATAAAAGAAAAGAATATACCCAAAATGTATTATCCTCTCCACTAATTATTATGTAAGAACCAGACACTAACATAGGTGATCCAATATCGATCCTAAAATTAGACCCACTGAAAATGGAATTAGACATCTTTTAAGGAGTCAGAGACACCTTAGTAAATGGGAGGCACCAGAATTTTCACTACATGCTCTTTGATCTGTTTTTTTTAATTGTGGTAAAAACACATAATGTAAAATTTACCATCTTAACAATTTGTAAATGTACAGTAGTGTTAAGTATATTTACATTGTTGTACAACCAATCTTTAGAACATTTTCAAATTGCAAAACTGAAACTCTTTACCCACTAAACATTTCCTATTTCCCCCTTTCCCCAGCCCCTGGCAACCACCATTCTACTTTCTGTTTCTATGAATTTGACTACTCTTAATACCTCATATAAGTGGAATCCTACAACAAATATCTCTTTAATCTGTTTTTGAAGCTTAATTGAAACTTAATTAGGAAGAAGCCAAGTTCATCCTCCAGCAGCTATTATCTAAGTATCTATTTACTATTATGCATTATGCTAATTTCATTCTACTAATCCAGTGAGGTAGGTTTTATACCCACTTTATAAGTGTAGAAACAGGGGCTTGACAAGGTGAACTATTTTGCCAAAGTCCACACGTCTAATAAGAAGTGGAGTCGGGCTTCCCTGGTGGCGCAGTGGTTGAGAGTCCGCCTGCCGATGCAGGGGATACACGTTCATGCCCCGGTCCGGTAGGATCCCACATGCGACGGAGCGGCTGGGCCCGTGAGCCGTGGGCGCTGAGCGTGCGCGTCCGGAGCCTGTGCTCTGCGGCAGGAGAGGCCACAGCGGTAAGAGGCCCGCGTACCGCAAAAAAGAAGTGGAGCCACTGAATCCAACTTTATCTGACTTCAATGCCCACACTCTTTTCAACACACCTGCTGCCTTTTGAAATACTTAAAAATTTCAGAGGATTTCAACCATCTACATATTTGAAGCAAGTCAAAGTGGGGTTCTGTTGTTTACATTTGACTTTGAATGTTTCATGTCTTACTCTTCTTTTTATACATCATTTCATTCTATGCCATCTCTCAAGGTATTAGTCTATTATATGTGTTAAAATTTATTTTAAACGATGTCCCACAAACCCACAGGATATCAATTACCTTCCCTTTTTCCTTCCCAAGGAGGGCTTGGGAAGGGAGAAACATTTAGTTTGGTCAATTGTTCTGGAAATGACACAATTTCCTATTTGTACCATATATCAACAGTGAAAAGGATATTAATTTTTAAAAACAACACTTACAGTTGTGGAAATGAACCCCAGTCTCTTCAGTTCAGGAACATTATTTGGTAGAAAGAATCGAAGTCGTTCTACCAAAACCAAGGACTCTGCAAACGTGCCTCGCTCTGAATGTGGCGCCTGAACTACTGCTTACCCAGCCACCTGGGACTAGGAGTCCTCCTGGTATGGCTCCAGGCTGCCTAACCGGAAACCCTAAAAGGCAGAAGAACTACAATACGCACAATTCAAATTCCTCACCTGAAACCAGGAGAAGAGGGTGGGTGGCTGCAGTTTCACCCTAGGAAGATCGAAAAGCAAAGCAAAAAATAAACATGTATGTATCAGGTGTGTATATCTAAGAACAATTTGTAAATATGAAACTATTTTTATAAAAGAAAACAAAAAAGTTTGATGTTTGCCAAGGAGTAAGAAGGCGCCCTCAGTGTTGCCAAGAACTAAAAAATCGTTACACAAACAAATCCTCATGCAGCCGAGGAAACTGCACCACCAGTTTCTCTTTCAGTGATTCAGAGCTGAGGATGCCTCACTACCTGGTGGAACAGGTGAATGAGGACTTCCCAGGTGAGGCCTAAAAGCTTCTAGTTCCTCCTGCATCAGCATTGTGATTGTCATTCACAGGTGCTAAGGATATAATGGAGACATTTTACCCTTCATTTTCCAAATGGCCTGGATTTCTTTAAATATGCTGTTAAAAATGTGAGCAAGATGAAACTTTTGTTGATATTTTCTCCCATTTTCCTTTCCATTCCCTGATGTTGTGTTTTCCTTCTGTACATTCCAGCATTACTTCTGACTGCTCAAAATTCAAGAGCAAAAAAATTGGAAGGAAAAATAGAAAAAAGAAATTTTAAAACGGGTAAAATTAAAGGCGCTATTGTTTCGCTTCTTTGCCACATTGGGAACAGAAAGTGCTAAATACAAACAAAAACTAAGAAATGTGTATTCTCCATTTGTTACATACAGCATCTGTCTCTTTTATTTCTCATTAGAAACAACCCATAAAATGGAAATAGACAAGTCCTGGTATGAACCCAAGAACCTAATGTAAGGATTCAGCTAAAGTAAGCAGATGGCAGAATGGTGACAAAAGAGAAATTTCTTTTCCATTTTCTGCACTTTCTCTCTCTCCTCCCTAAATGCTGCCCCCCTAAGGAACACAGGCTTCATGTGGCCCAACCTACTTGACCTACCCAGAGCTGTTCTGAAGTTCCCTCTTGGGTCATTCCAGAATTCAAACTGAGTCATTCTACTTTTCTTTGTCACAGGTACCACAGTTTCCTGACCAGAACCTCACCTGCCCTTATGTCCTTTATATTACTTCCAAAACAAACCGCTTGCCATTTCCCTAAACCCTACAGATTTTGTTCTCCATGCTGTTTCTTCTCTCTGAAATATTATTTGCCCACCCTTAAAAGTTCAGATCCTTCCTTTCTTTCAAAGCCCAATGAAAAAACATTCTTCTCCAAGAAGCCCTCCCTGGTCTGCCCTAATCTGAATTATTGTCTCTCTCCTAACAAATTCCATATATTATCTAGTCCTCTCATAGCAGATTTTATACTTTGTTTCATTGGTGTGTGTGTGTGTGTGTGTACGTGGTTTTACCTTCTAATCTGAAGGCAAGACCTTATTTTATTCCCACTCACTAACTCAGTAATTTACATGTAAATGTTTCTGATAAACAACCAATGAATGAAATAACTGAGATATTAACTCTAAACTGGATGTTAATACTATCTTTATGTCTCCCAGAAATAATCTGCATTTAAAGAACTTTCTAAATACCTAGAAAGAATACTGTTATCAGAATGCTCCTGTAGTCTAGTCTGGTGTAGCTTCCACAACCGTTATTTGCAGGATGATAAGGTACTAGGTCTATCAATTTAACCCCTGTCAATACCTGAAATGAATGCTTTCCTGGATCAGAACTAATTGTTTTACCAGCTCTGCCTCATGCTGCGCACTTGGCTTGCTAACAGCTTCCCAAGGACTGGCCCCAGTCCTATGACTGTAGCTTGGAGACCTGGTCCTGCCGCCATCTACAATTTTTGATCATCATCTCCAGCACTTCTGGCTCCCTTCCCCTACAATCTAATCTCCTGTTTCTGAAGTCAAAACTCTGACCTTTAGACTTTGAATAATTCTTAATCACTGATCTCTCCCACCCAGGAAGGGAATTCTCTCGGTAGTTGTTAGTTCCTCACATGTCTGCTTCTATGGGATTCTCCCAGTCCTCCCACAGTCTGCTCTGTCATCTAGCTGTCAGCCACTGTGGAGGAAGTGAACCTTCTAGACACTGCTGACACACAATTTTCTGCCATCAGACGCGAAGGCAGGCTAATGAAGTTGATTGTTGTCAGGGAAGTCTTCCCAACTCTCCTCTAACATATCGTAAGGACAGCTAGCCCCTTATCTAAGCTATCTAACATTGGGCAGGGAGTTCATCCTCAACACACAGTTCAGGGTTGCTTCCTTAAGAAAGTCTTTTCTGACCCCTCTACCTTAACAACCCTTACATGTTTCTTATACTGATTTACACAAATGTCTGACTGGGTTGATATTCTGTTCACGCTAAACCAAGATGTTTTCATATCTCCTCTGAAATCATGATCACTTGTAGCCATGAGATTTATTGTACGTAAAAAGTAAGTAGAACATGGACATCTGTTATTTCCTGACAGATAGCAAAAGGGTATGGAAAGCCAGCCCTTCCTACCCCAGTGTGTGGGAAGAAGAAACCCAGAGGGTGAGTGGAAGTTTAAGGGGGCTTCAGTTGAAACATACTAGTAGGTACTGAAAAGTGAAATATATCAGGTGCAGGGCCTCCATGTTCAATCACACAACTGACACCCTTGTATTATTTGCCCAGTTAGGAGAGCTAATCAGGGAGTAACTATTTTCACATTCTTCATGTGGGAATGTGAAGGTGTCGAGGGGGCAAGTGGACCTGCAGATGCTAGCGATTAGGACAAAGAGGCTATATTATGCTTTTGTGACCTGAAAAAAATGGTAAGAATCATACATCAATGGATGTAATGCTTTTACAACATCCCCAAAAGACCTGTTGGTCAAGCACCAGAGTCAAAGCAAACTCCTCCATAGCAAGTGACTACCTAGGATCCAGATAGCATCACATGGCTTCAGACTCCCTTCTTTTCCCCATACCATAATATTATGTCTGTCCTCCTACGTACACTTAGGTACCATCTTAAAAACTGGAGAAGGAGGAGGAGAAACTGCAAGACTGAGAATAAAAAAAAGTCACCCAAGAGATTATTCAAGCTAAAAGAGACTGTGATGTACTAAACTGTGAGTTTAAAATCTGCTGTGCTCCATCCATACTCTAATGGTGACAACCAACATTGAAGCTAAAATGCCAGTGACTCACTGTCCCAGCCAGCCTGGTAGATAAGGGAGAAGCAAAGCACTTACAGTGGCTAATCAGATACAGTTATCTGGGACCTGGAATTAGGAACTGGCGACACAAAGCAGCAGAGACAGAGGAGAATCCACTCTTGAAGTGAACAGAGGCAGCTGTGCAAACAATGTCCTGCTTTGGATATGTCCGCTGGAGCTGTGGAGAGTAGAGCCGAGGACTCTTGGTAATGGTCCTGCAAACTGTGGTTTCTAGGACTTAGCAGAAACAACTAATTTATCCAGCAGCAATTATCTTGGCTGCTGCTTTGGCTTCACAAGCCATGTGCCTGATTCTCTAGCCCTCTCAGCAATTGTGGGACTGGAGTTTGGTGTGTTGCTCTTCAATTTAGATCAGCCAAAGTCATTTGCTAATACTTGGAACTAAGAACACTGACTGATATATACATCTGATGCAGTTCTTACCTCACTGTAACAGATATCACCTCTGCCTACCCCACTTTATTTAGACTCCATCCGATCAAGGACTGGATCTTATTTAATCCCTAAATATCCAAAAGCTCCACAGTGCCTGGCAATGGTACATATTTGTTGACCTAAATTGAACTGACCAGTAAAATGAGGAAGGCTTGCTTAAAGTTCTTCTAACTTAAAAATTTTCTGACCACATGGAAGCTGTCAATTGCTCATTAATGCAGAGGTAATTTTTTTCTCCTAATGCTACATCTGATTTACAATTTAGACCTTACGCCCTCTCTTTATCTGGTAGGGAGCAGAGGTGGTGACTCCCTGCACCCATAGGGGGAAATCAAACAGAAAAAGTGGTTTGAATATGCCCAGGGTGTTGCTTAATAATTAAAAGGGGACTTTCTTGGTATCCTTTAATGACCTATGTTAAATGTCACTCATGTTTGGTCCCTATAGTACAAATATACCAGAAAGACTGATAGGAAGCCGCCATATTCCCCACAAGATCAGATTTTTCCCCATGTGAGGCTATCTTGGAAAGAGAAAGGCCACATTTGCAAGCTTATAAGAAAGTTCCCCCTGGAGTTTTTTCTCTGTCCTGTATCAGTATGCATTCACTCTTAGACCCCTGGGCTGCCTATGACATCTGTTTTCTGGGTCACTTTGTCCCTGAGTCATGATCATACTGTAACTTGCTAAAAACAGTTAATGCTGTGCCATTTACCAGTTAATTTTAGTGAGTATCTCAAGTCAGAGTGTTAATTCATCTGTTAATTTAGGTTAGATTGACCCTAAATTCCCTAGATTAAGAAAGTGAGCCAAGTTGTTCTTACAATTTCATATTTTCCTTCATTAGATCTTTCTCGTTCCTTACTCAGCCGTAAGATGAATCATCCATAAATTGACCCCCGCCAAGATGTAGTTTAGAATTTCATTGCTGTTTTCTTTCACTTGCTGCTTTCAGAATAGCACGTAAGGGAATATGTGCCAACTCGCCTGTTCATAAGATGTTTCCATGCTGCCCTTTTGCTACTAATCAACAACAAAGAACCCTCTGTTTAGTTTTTGCTGGAATGTCTATGGATTACTTGCCTCAGAACAGTAACCTAAAGAGTTGTCTGTTTGTTGACTCCTCTGTATTTTTATTGGTACAATTGCCATTTTCATACCAAGATCACTCTGGAAAAATCTTCAGCTGTCTTTACATCAACTTCCCTGGAACTTAAATGATTTTCCAGAAAATTTCCAAGGTATATATTTGTCATTAAGTCCTAGAAAAGTGTAGAATTTTGTGTCCCTTGATTAAAATAGTAATTTTTTCATTCCATTAACAGATGTCTTTATGTGTATGTGTGCGTGTGTACGTGTGTGTGTCTGTGTCTGTGTGGGTGTGTACAAGCATACTGATTATCTCACCCACTTTAGGGGAAAAGAAGAGTTTACTCTGAGTCCCTGATATACCAGAATGTAAGTAATTTGAGAGTAAAATATCAACTTTTAATTGTATTCTATAAAGTTCACAATCTATAAGCCAAGACAAAGGGGAATGGCAAATATTCCTAATTTATCTGCCAATATAGTTTAGATAATATGCTTCACTATACATATATATGTTTCTTGAACATTTTAAAATTTTTGCACAAGAAGACACAAAATATTTTTTAATGTTAACATCCATTCACAGACTGCTATGTGCTATGGACACCATTACTGGAATTTTTCAGCAGTAATTTTTCTGTCGATTTGAATCTCTATAAGAAAGTAGCAGTATTTATCCTGCCTCTTATTTTGTACATTCCTGATACATTTTCAACCACAGCAAGCTCTATTCTCTAACTTGAGGTTAACAGAGTGAACTCCTTAGAGACAGATAGGTTTACCTTCAAAATACAAAATCCCGGTGTTCTCTTGCATAGAAGAAAAGCAGTGCCTTATGTCACCCATCCACTACCCTGTAAGGATCCCCTTTGGGATGTCAGAACCTATGAGTTGGCTGCTTTTATATCCACACATTCTCCTGGTACTGACAAATTCATTCTGAATGTATTCATTTTCAATTGCTGCTGTAACGAAGTCCCCAGAAATGTAGTGGCTTAAACCACAAAAATTTATTATCGTACAGTTCTGGAAGTCAGGAAGCTAACATGGGTCTCACTGGGCTAAAACCAAGGTGTCAGTAGAAGCACATGCCTTTTGGGACACTCTGGGGAGAGTCCTGCCTTTTTCAACTTTTATAGACCATCTCCATTCCTTACCTCAGATCCCCTTCCTCCATCTTCAAAGTCAGCAACAGCAGGTGGAATCCTCTGAAGTCACATCTTTCTGATCCTGTCATCACATCTCGTCCCTCAATCCCTGCCTGTATCAGAGAGACCATATGAAGTACCTCTCACACCCACATGAAAAAGGAGTGCCCCTCCCTTCTCATGAAAGAACCTAGCCACAGATATAATTTTTCCTGCCTTGTAACATGACTCTACTGCCGTGGCTGACCACAGATGATTGATCCCAGACGGCATTAAAAATTGATGTCCAAACAAAAGTTGGCCATATGCAACCTAGACCAGGTTTTTTCATACTATGTTTGACCTGTTTGTGGGCCATGAATAAACTCATCAACATTTTTAACTGAAAGAGAATGGAGATGGAACAGAACAGAATGGATGGAATGGAATGAATAAAATAAGATAGACTACACTAGAATATAACGTATCAGAGTACATTCAAAGGGTCGGTTCTGTTTCATGAAGTATTCATTTCAGTGTGTATGTGAATGTGTGTATGTGTGTTTGTTGTCTGTGTGTATGTTCAGGTGTTAGGTCAAATGGAAAATGTTTTCCTTTATGTGGGCAAATTTGAAAGCTACAGATTTAAATAGTGGTCTTATGAGGTGTTCTGACAAGACAGCTATGCCCTATCAGGTTTTTAAACATATATACTGAGTAGTAAATAACTAACTAACAAATCAAATCATCTCTCTTATGGTATGAAAATGAAAAACTTGAAATAGGGTTACAGGCTCTGGAGTGTTGCAAAACCGAGATGAACACCTTGACAAGATGGAAAACAGAAACCACAAATTATTAGTCAAAAGCTTGAGTAATATGCAGAGACCGTGGGAGTAAGAGAGCAGCAGGGTGGAGGGCTGGTGATTGGCAGTGACGGTAGAAACAGACAGAGAAAGAAGCAGAGTGAGATAAAGGCAGGAATGGCAGAATCCGAGTTCAGAAGTATTAGCCATTTATAAGGGCAAGGCAAGGTGTTAGTCATCCTCACATTCAACAAATACTTACTGAGTGCTTACTATGCACCATGGACTATTCTAAGACCTGGCGATACTGATAAGGTCTACTTAGAGAAGAAAATAAACACAAATCCATGCCTTCACAGACCCTACATTCTAGTGGATATGTACTCAGAGTTACATCCTAAACAATGTTTGAGTTCTTCCTGATTGTACAAATGTCACAGTGACGTCCTGTGCTTCTTCACTTTATTCTCTATCCTTTCAGCACACCCTCTTCATTGTATTTTTTGCAACATGAAAGAGCTTAATTGATATGGCCTGAATTAAAAGTTAATTACTTAGCGTTTTGCTTAGGACTGGTTCTAAATGTACACAAGTCTCATTCCAAAGGGGTGAGGTAAGAGCTGTCTCTTCTTGTGGGGTGGTGGGGAGCAGGGTGGTGGTGTGATGAATTGGGAGATTGGGATTGACATATACACACTAATATGTATAAAATAGATAACTAATAAGAACCTGCTGTATAAAAAATAAATAAAATAAAATTCAAAGAAAAAGAGCTGTCTCTTCTTGCAGATAACATTGGGACCAGAAAAGAATGAGGTAAATTAAATATAAAGGTTTCATCATTGTTTCTTGTTTACTCATTACAGAATTATTTATGTATTTATTCATTCATTCATTTTTGTTCCAATAAATGATTCTTTTTCTAAAGAGCCAAGAATTACTTGTTAGTCAAAATTTGCCTAACTCTTTTGGTAGTTCTCAAGGCACTTCCCTCCTACCTTTTCAAGAAATTTTCAACATCAATCACCTCTTATTTTCTTTTATATTTTCTTTCATATTCTACCTCTTTCTCTCATCAGAATCCTTCCTATCCATATATCTCTCAAATCTCCCCCATTTTATAAAAACAACAAATTTTTACATCTCTCTCAAGGACCCATGATAACCTTTCCTTCCCATCACTGATATCCTTTCGACAATCTCTCTATATAAACTTACTGTCAATTTCCTTATCTTCTCAGTCCTCAACCCTTTGTAATCTGACTTCTGCTTCCATTAAGCTCACTTATGGCCATTTTTCTAAATCCAATGGATTCTTTTAACTCTTCAAGTTTCTTGATCTTTCAGCAGATTTTAACACTCGTATCATTCAGAATGGTCTATGTGATGCTGCAGTAAAAAACCAACTCTAATCCCTCAGCCTCACCATAACAAAGATCTCTTTCTTGCTCACTCTGCCTGTCCATTGAGGGTTAGCTGGAGGGCTTTGCTCAACTGAATCACTCAGGGACTTAGACCCTCAGAGCAGTCTCTAATCTGAACACTGCCTGTTGTCCTGGTAGAGGGAGACCTCTGGTGAACTTCATACAGGCAATTATAGACTGTGCCCAGAATCAACACACATTCTTTTTGCTCATAACTCTTCAGCCAAAACTAAATGCATAGCCACACCCACCCACAACTGAGCCAGGAAGGAGAGCCATCTACCATGTTTCCGTAGACAGAGAGCTGGAAAAATTTGATGAGTTGGATACAATTCCTACAGTGAGGTTCACTGATCCCTCCTTGCAACGTACTCTCCCTTGGCATCTGACAGACTGAACCCTTTTGATGGTTTTCCTCTTTCTAGCTGCTCTATTTCTGTCTCTGCAGACTCACTCTCCTCTACTCAGCTTGTCCTAGCAGCTTATCTCTTTCTCCAGGCAATCTCATCTTTGCCACTGTTTCTATTACCTTCTATACATTAACAGTTTTAAATTTATATCAGTGTTCCCCTCTGAGCCCTAAACTCAGATATCCAGCTCTTCATTCTTCTTCATTTCTACCCATACATTTCAATCCAAAACAAAAGCATAAATTTGCCCCCAAATTGTTTCTTTGCCTGTGTTTCCTACCTCAGGAAGCGGCACCATGAGCAGTCCAATTTTGAAGGCCAAAATCCCAAGACAGATCCCCTCTTTCATTCACTCCATATCTAATTCATCAGCAGCCCTTGTCAGGTGTACCTCCTAAAGGTAATTCATCCCATATACCTCTTTCCATGTTCATTGTCACTACCCTACTCCAACCTACCTACTTCCCTTGCCTAGAATACAATAGCCTAATTAGCCTCTTTTAATCCACCTTCGATGTTCTTCAATCCATTCTTCATATTGAAAATGGAATTGTTTATCCAAAATGTAAATACAATGCTCCCACCTTAAAATTAGATAGCTTTCCCTTCCTCTCAAGGTAAAGCTAAAATCCCTATTTGGCCAGTAAGGCCCTCTCCATGGTCTCTTAAGTCCCTTCCTATCTGTCCACTCTCACAATATATTACTCTTAATGATTTGCTCTGCTCCAAAGGAGATTTCTTTTAATTCCTAGATTTTCCAAGTTTTCTTCCATCAAACGGTCTTGCACATTTCCTCTAACTGGAATACTCTCCTCCCTCTTTCCCTTTAGATCTTGGGTATCCACAGGAAAGCCTTCTTTTGAGCATTTATATAAAGTTTTAAATTCCATGACAATTTTTGTAAATAATTCTTGTCCATTGTTCAGATAACCTCCATGAGGCCAAGGCCTGTGTTTTTGTTTCTTCACCATTATTTTCCCAGCTGCTAGCATGGTGTCTGGGATATAGATGTTTGCTAAACATAGTTTGAATGTATGACTGAATGGAAAATTTTATATTCCTTTTGTATACTAGAGTTTAGTGGAAACAAAATTTGTACCTTTGTTTAAAGTTGCTCCAAAAAAGAAAGAGAGTGAGTTAGGTCCTTATCACTAGGGAAACTTGTAAAGAAATATTTTTTAGAACTGGATGAGGCTTTTGCTAAAATGTACTGGTTTACAAGATTATTAGTGATAACCTCATTAACAAAAGAAGCACAGTTGCCCATCTTTTCCCAATTATATCTCATGGACATTCTCCTAACACGATACTTAGGGTAGAGACTACATACATATCCAGATGGCATTGCTAAAAAAGAACAACTAACTGGAACACTGTTACAGTGATTTCCCCTCTTTTCATTTCAGAAGAAATTTATAAATTTCCAAAGCCACAGTTTAAAGTCATGGATGCCATATTAAATAAATACAGGCCTAAGATTTCACTGAATATCTGGGAAATGAAATTAGCCCCCCACACAAGTGATAAGGCAATGTGTCACCCTAAATTCCAAGCTGATAATTTTAGGTAGCTATCCTAAGTACCAATGTTGTCAGTAAGAAGGAAATCATTTATCTCAGTTTGGACAAACACTAACTCTTTTAAGTTACTAAGGCTCCTCTGGTGGAATTTTAAATGCTGTTCAACAAATATGTTTCATCTCACCCAAAGGGTATAATTTGCATTTGAAATAAAGTAAGGAACTTCTCAGTAATAGACTAGGCACCAGAAATTTTACATTTTTAAGATTCAAATCCATATTTAAAGTCCATGTGTAATCAACAGACATTTAAAAATGAGCATGATTAAAAGAATATCAGTATATGTAAGAAAAATGAGTATCAAATATGTATGAGACTAAAATCAGAGGGCTATTATTTACATTAATTACTGTGAGCAATTAAATTATTCTGAACTTACCTTAGCACTTAGAGCATTAATTTCTTGGAGATACCTAATTAGTGAATTTTGGTGCTATTATAAGAACATTATCTGCTTCTATTATCTATACCTATAAAATAGATATTATCTAAATTTATAAAATAGATTTGCTCCTATTCCATTTAACTTTGTAGAAGAATAACAGTTTACTAATTATCTGGGAAAGGCCTGCTGAACAAGATTTTAATGATGCTTAAGTCATTCATGGGTATAATGAAAGTTATTAGAAAGACAGGAGGGTAGAGTCTAAAAAGAGATTCTTACCATCGAAGAGTTACTTAGAATTTTTCAAGTTCAAGACTACCTTTATTTTGAAAATTCATACAACATTATTTATTCATACAACACACAACAATGTACCAGGCACTACAACAAACTGAGAATCAAAAGATTTAAGGGAATCCATTTAGTGGATGAACCAGGATGGACCCTGGGTCTCTGAGCTCTTTATTCAGTGTTCTTTCCACTTTACCAAGATGACATTTAAGATAATCTTCTTTCTGGAATCATCAATGTTCCAACACTCTGGAAACATAATACTGCATAGTTTAAAATAAATATCTTGTATAAGTGGTTGAAAGTAACCATTTCTTAAAAGGGAAAGAATGATTTTCAAAAAAGTATTTGAGGATCAAAAATACATTAGGAAAATGCTTTAGGATTCCAAAGAAGAAATTAAACAGAGAAAAGTCCCTTTCTTATCCACTGATGAATAGATGAATGTAAAAGTTCTGAAATATGAAAGAGCTCTGGGATTCACTTAGATACATTTGCTTGTATTTCCAAAAGGTAAACCACATAATATAAAAGAATGTTTCTGGCCAATTTAACAGGCTTAGGAGGATAGTTTGTGGTGACACCACACAACTTCCTTTTATATTCATGCTGCTGATATTGATTTGCCTATCGGTCTCTCTCCTGGCCAACTTTTCCAACATCTTTGCGGATATAAGAGTATCGGAGAAATATAGATTTGAAAGCGATTTCCAAAGAATCTTTCTACACTTAATCTCTTTTTTGGGAGGTATAGGGGTGGCACTGGGGAGTTGACAGATCACTGCCTGCATACACTAAAAGTCTTGCTTTTTTTTTTTTTTTTTCGGAAACGCGGGCCTCTCACTGTTGTGGCCTCTCCCGTTGCGGAGCACAGGCTCCAGACGCACAGGCTCAGCGGCCATGGCTCAGAGGCACAGTCGCTCCGCGGCATGTGGGATCTTCCCGGACCGGGGCACGAACCTGTGTCCCCTGCATCGGCAGGCAGACTCTCAAACACTGCGCCACCAGGGAAGCCCAGTCTTGCTATTTTTTAACAATTAAAAACCGTAGAGAATATGACTATTGTCTCACACAAAAGTCAGAAACATTTATGCTAATTCTGTCATGAGCTTGTTCCAGAAGAATGAAAATGCAGACCTTCCCTGATTAAAGAATGGCCTGTTGGGTGATGGAGTGATCCTTCTCTATAATCACTCTCCATCTTTCCTTTCCCAACTGAACACTGATCCCAGGGCTTTCACATTGCCCTAGAAAGGTAACTCTCCTTATGTAAAATCAGAAAAATTAACACGTCATTAGTAGCTAGTGGCTTCCTTTAACATTGTATTTCCATGTCCCTAAATGTTAAGGGGGCATGGAACTATTTTGAACATTGCTTCTTTGAGAAGCTGCATTCCATTTCAAAAAATTGACCCACGGGGCTTCCCTGGTGGTCCAGTGGTTAAGACTTTGCATTCCCAATGCAGGGGGCCCGAGTTCGATCCCTGGTCAGGGAACTAGATCCCACATGCATGCTGCAACTAAGAGTTCGCATGCTGCAACTAAGAAGTCTGCATGCTGTAACAAAAAGATCCCGCATGCCGCAGCTAAAGATCCCACGTGCCGCGACGAAGATCCCATGTGCCACAACCAAGACCTGGTACAGCCAAAATAACTAAATGAATGGATGAATGAATAAATAAATAAATATTTTTAAAAAATCGATTCACATATAGTTGATATGGATTTTTAAAGTGTACATGACTTAAGCCCTAGAATGATATAAATAATAACAATGAAGTACGAGGGTGATTTGAGGGACTGAGTAACATTTCCAACCATTCTTCAAAAGGTTGTGGGATTTTGCAATTCTGTTACACTAGATAAAACACTGACACGGGAATCTAAAAACCTACATTCATGTCCCAGCTCTTCCATTTACTATGTTGTACGACTTTGATCCAAGGCACTTAACCTGAGTCACATTTCCTCAGCTGGAAATGGGTGTAATTTCTGTTCCACCACATCTCAGGGTTGTGAGGCAGCATAGAGCAGTTGCATGACATGGACTTCAAAGTAAGACAAATATTGGTTTGGATTTTACCTCTACCACTTACCCTTTTAGAAAATTTCTCTGAGACTCAGTGTCTTACCTTTCAGGATTTGGGAGAGGATTCAAAATAATATGTGCCTAACAAATTCTGGGCCAATGAATAATTGCAATGATCATAAGAGATGTGGAAGGTGCTTGGAAACTATGGAGTGTTGTCTAATATAAAGTATTATATTGTTAAACATATGAGTACGTATAGCCGTTATGCAATTTAGATCACAACTTGAAATCATAATGTATACGGAACTTGATGCTTGTCATCTGTCTTCCCGACTAGAATGATTAGGCCATGTGAAGTTAGGGGTTTTGTCTAACCTAATTATGACTTTATTCGCAGTCCCTGAAATAGTGTCTGGCACATAGCAGGCACTCAGTAATATACTAACACTAATGTAGCACCCATGTGCCAGGCATCTCATATTCATAACAACCATGTGATCTAGATATTATTATTAACCACAAGGGAACTGTGGCATTGGTCACTCTCATAGCCTCTTTCCCAAGGACCACCAGAACCCAAGGAAGCCGCTGGAGCTATTGCCAAATCTAGGAATTAAAAATCACACTTCATAGGTTGTATTTTGTCTTCACCATGCTATGGGTTCACTCACTTTTGGATTTTTTATTTTCTCTACTCAGATAGCCTTGATAGCCTCTGCCCTCAAAGTCAGTTTATGACTAGAAGAGCTGTGAAACAGCTGTGTAGCCTTATAGAATACCAACCTTCTCAGTCTCAACTTCCTTAATAATTAATACTCGTCTTTTCTAATTTATAGGTCTGCTTTGTGTCAGTATGAAATAATGCATGAAGAATTATCAATTGCTATGTAAATGTTAAGCACTGTCTTTGCTCTTCTGACACTACTAGGGAGTTGACATGGCACAGTGGTTAAAGGTGGAGTGCTGGCACAGCATGGTCTGGTTTGAATCCTGGCTCATGACCCATGTGATCTATGAGCTTCCTGTGCCCTCATCTCAAAAGTTATGGCAATAGTACCTATATCATTAGGATTTTGCAAGGGTTAACTTTAACACATGTAAACTTCCTACAACAATGTCTGACATGTGATGACAATATCTTAATGTCAGTCATTATTATTTCTGAAAATTGACAATTTAGATTATTGAAATATAAATATATGCAAGGTTTTCTTCCCTCCCTAATAAATCTTTTCATTCTGAAAACTCCTCCTGGTCTATTTTGCCTTTATTCATCACCTGAGTACGAATGTCTTTTACATGTACAAATAACTCTTAATAGTCCCAAATTTGAATATTCATGAAGGACTCTAAAGGGTCTCAAAGGTATAATAATTTGTCATTTCTCTGAGTCCTGTATCTGGCCCCTGTGTTCTATAAGGTACCCAGATGCTCAGGTGAGAGTGAATCTAATGGCCTAGTGAGTTTTCATCTCAATCCAGTTCTTTGTTTTCTGCCACTCTTCACACAACTCATCATCCAACTTAATAAAGCTTTCCATAGCAGTTTAATGTATTTGGTGTGTGTGGTGGAGTGGGGGAAGGATAGACACTTGGATTACATGCTAAATTGATATTTTTAAATTTGATTTTTCTATAAAACCTTGGAGTCTGTTACTAGTGAGTGTCAGCAGTCAACTTTAGAGTGACAACATATTTTAGGTCTAGATTTGTATTTCCAACTACTAGGAATTTTACCTAGATGTTTATTGGGAAATGTAGCAACATTATTATAAACTTAACTTTTTCCTCAAAAATGTGTCCTCCTTTCCATCTTCCATCTTGGTAAATGATATCATCATTCACTCTGCTCTGTGGCTACCATCTGAGCATCAACATCAACTCCTCTTCTCACTCCACATGCAAAGTGTTTCCAGTCCTCTTGATTCTGTCCCCAAAATATATCTGGTATTTATCCTTCACTTTCCAGTCTCTCTCTTACTTAGATTAGGTTCCTACGGCCACATGTGGATTGTTGCAATTAGTCACCTAAGCAGGCTCCCTGCCTCCAACATCCTACGATCTGATTATATCACCTCCCTGCTCGGAACCTTTGAAAGCTCCCTTCATCCTAGAGTATAATACCAAAGTTCCTCCTTAGCATGGCATCCAGGGACCTTCACAATCTGAATCCGCGTATACTTCCAGCTCATCTATACCATCCCCTCCACGCATTTCCCACTCCAGTCATATGGGACCCTTTATTCCTTGAATGCAAGTTTGCATTTGTCCATATACCTTTGCCTTCTCTTAATTTGTTCTTTCTTGCCCATCTTTATTTATCCTTCAAAAAATCTATCTGTCCTTCAAAAAATCTCCTTCTCAGGAAGCCTGCCTGACATTTCTTTCTTTCCTTTTTAAGGACTACATTCCTGGATCTTCTGTGTTTCCATGGCAATAGAAGAAGCATTATACATTGTTTTAAAGTTACTGATAAAGTATTTATATTTATTAAGCTAAATTATCAGCTTATTATTTTAAAAAATTGTATTTCTTGCCTCTAGTCCCTAGATCCCTAGAAAACAGTACCTAAGGCAACGCTAAGCTACTAACATTTTATTGGGGAATATAATCCCAGGAAAGCAAGAGAGGAGAAGAAAGTGAAATGATGTAGGAAAAGAGTGAAGCAAATGCTAGGTGATTTGCTGCTGAACTGACCACATGGAACCACAGTACCTCAGACCAGGCCAACTAGAAAAGAAAAGTGAGCAACTTATCAATTTATTCTCCCCTTCTTCTTTCTTTGATTAACCAAGTGTCACCCCACAGGGAATTAACTCCTATATCTCCAAAGTGTGTTGCCCAGCCCCTTTGGGCAGCCAGTAGACAAAACTGAGCCTCCATGGGACCAGTAAGATTGGATCTAGGTACTGGAGATGAGCTATAATAGTTCACTTCAGTCCAGTTCTTCTCTCATCTCAAGAGAGGCAGAGATAACTCATGTTGATCAGAAATGAGGTGATGACTGTGATGGCCTTGATGACTATAGTGAAGGTGTAAGCCATAAGGAGACAGGTGATGCCAAGCAAATCTAGGTGGTGGAGATGCATAAACTGCGTTCAGTGCACTTCTCTTTGTGTCCTGGTGCACAGCATGGTTAATGTGTAATGTGTTTCCTCTAAGGGAAATAGCATGGTCATCATCTTCACCATTATCAAATGTAACCTGAGGCAAAGCCAGCTTTCTTCCATTTCACCTGGGAGTACAACAGCAAGACAGTAACATGTACTGGGTGCCACCAAGTGCCAAATACCACATGAAGCCCTTCACCTTCTTCATGTGAATCTGTTATTTTGATCCTCTCAATATCCTATAAGACAGGTATTTCTTACATCTTTATTTTATAGGTGAAGAAACTGAGCCAGTGAATTTCTCATCCAAGGTCACACAACTAATAAGTTATAGAGTCAAGATTCTATCCTAGGTAGCCTAACTCCAGAGTCTCAGCTTTCCCACATGTGCTGCACAGCTTTCCCAAATATTTTGAAGAAGAAAGGCAGAACTAAAGTTGAAGATGAGCATAGCTTCCATCATTGTTTACTTCAAAAATACACAATTACCGGGACTTCCCTGGCAGTCCAGTGGTTAAGACACCGCACTTCCATGGCAGGGGGCACAGGTTCGATCCCTGGTAGGGGGACTAAGATCCCACATGCCACAAGACGCTGCCAAAAATTAAAACACATGCACGCACACACACAATTACCCTAGCAACCTCCTCTACAATGCCTACAACAACGCAGAACTTCACAACCACCCTCAAATCCATTGTGGTGCATACATGCTGAGACATTTACAGTCACAAGAATTCACCACTACCGAGTTCAACTATTCTTCACTCTCAGATTAAGAGGGGACAAACAGCTGATCAAAGCTACTTCTTCAGAAATCAGAAGTTCTGGATTGTCTGTGGGTTGACTCGCTGTTGAAGTCACAATTGGCTGTTTACCTCTTCCTGAGAAGGAGGGTGGAATCTACTCTGCTTGTGAGTTGGTTTGTCACTTATAATTTCTATAGTGATCACGTATAGCCTAACTGCCTTTCTCCTCACAGGATGGCCACTGTGATGCCCCAACATAAGCCCCTGAGCTGTCTGCAGGGGAGGAAAATATGAAGTTGCTCACCAAGTATTTACTCAGCCAAGGAACATGACTGCTGTCACATTTTAGGGGAAGCATATTTAATCTGAAAAACATTGTCTAGAAGAAGCCATTTGGTATATCTGAAACCTGACTATATCATTGTTTGATTTACAGAATGTACCTCTCTTAGCAGTCTTAGTGAATTCCAATTTCCACCACTTAAATTATATAGTAAAAAAACTTGCCAAGCCACTATATGAGTCCTGATCTTGCCCTTTCCAGTAGTAAAATGTTTCAGTGTATGTAAGAAACACAAAGTGTTGTAGATGGATTCAGGAATAAAAATTTTAAAATACTTAGTTGTTTGTTTCTGGAACGAAACAAGATAGTAAAGGGCTGCATACAAATCCCAGTTACTAAATGACTGCATATATTTAAGACCTATTGCATTCCTGGCTTCCCTTGAAAGATAGACATAGAATGATAAATTCAGGAGGCACAGAATTTTCATAAAATGCTTAATGTTTAAGCCACATCCTATGTGTCCTCTTGGACTATTGGTTGAATGCTGAATCAGACAGATGTGAGTTAGAATCCAGACTTCAGCCTTGACTGGTAGCTGTGAGCAAATTCACAATCTCTCTAAGCCTCATTTGACCCATCTGTAAAATGGAAGTAATAAACTTCCCTACTTTATAGGACTTTTGTGAAGGTTAAATGACTAGTACTTATAAAGCACTTAGCATGTCTGACTCAAAGCTATTTGACAATTGTTACACATATAGCTATCAGGGATTCCTTGAAAATACACATTGACTTTGATTTTTATGCCTACTACAATATCTCTGTATTTTTCTTCTCGCAGTAGTATTTAAGATCTTAACGACAGGAACTGAATATCAACTGAATGAATATGAATAAAGAATTTTTAAAGAAAACACTAACATCTTATTGAAAATAAAATTTTTTAAATCAACACAGAAATGGCTGTTGAAGTTCTGAAAATTCAAGGGATTTCTGAACTAGAAAGCTGTTAAGTCTTCAGCCCTAGAAAATCCTAAAGACATGATGGGGAGGAGAAAGAGAAAGAAAAGCCCACTAAGAAGAAAAATAAGGAAGTCTCAGAGTTTTTGAAAAGAATTAGAAGACAGTGGCATGGGGATTTGAAGAGATGAGAGATTTTCAAAAGAAAGTTTCCTTCATCCATTTACATAGATATTCATTGAATGTGTAATAGATGCAAGACTCTAGAAAAACAAGGTGATAAAACATGCCTCTGCTGTTAAGTGAAGCTCAATACCATAACAGGGTTATTATAGTAGAAATTCATGCCAGGAAAGGGGAGTGTGAGGAGAGAGCACCTCCATCTGCTTGGTAAGGAGATAGCAGTCAAAGCAGCCTCAACAAAGGAGGTAGGTAACAGGCTCTTGGTGGCTGCTTCTCTTTTCGCCTCTGGCTCCATCCAGCACCACCAGGGGATTCTCACAGAATTGTGTGAACACATAGCCCATAGGAGCAAGCTTTGTCCACACCCTTCAAAGAAATCTTCCCCTGGTCACCGCCTACACCAAGCACACCCAAGTGCAAAATGCAAAATGCACTTTAGGAGACAGCTCAGGAAGTGCACAAGCACCCTTCTTTCTGCACAAGCCTTAGAAGCAGGCTTGGGGTCAACTGGACAAGGAATTCCAGAGTCCTGGGGTCCTGGATAAGGGGGTGTCATGTGTTCTACCTGGTCCATCCCTATGGCCTTGGAGATTCTATGGCCCGTAGGATGAAGCATGGCTGGAAGATGACCAGAACATGGGGGCCAGGGCAGAAGACACTTCTACCTGAGTCTAAAGGCAGGATGGATTGCAGGAGAAACTCCAGAATTTGTATCTTGTCATCTTGAAACCCTATAGAAATAAAAGTTAGAAATCTCCCTCCCCATTAACTCATTGTGGACAAAAATCACCTTAGCCAGGAGGAATGTGATCTACTATTTAACTTAACCTGGTTGTATGCTGCATCCTGGGGGAGGGGTGTGAACCCCATGGTCTGAGAATGGAGAAGTGGAGGATGAAAGGCGAAAGGATGATGAGAGGCAATGACTCTTACATGTGTACTATAGATGGACATGAAGCCAGGTTCCAGAGTGTTATGGAGGGGAAAGCAAGAAGGAATTGGAATATATGAAGGAGTACGTGGAAGTCTGGCCATGAAAAAAGTGAAAAATATAACTATTGCAAAGAAACAGGGGTAAGGTCTAATGATAGCTTTTCCAGACAAGAAAACCTGTGCATGTGTGAATGTAGAAGAGAGCTTCAAAGTTTAATGTACATAAAAGGCTTGCTGTTAAAATGCACATTCTGATTCAGCAGATCTGGGGGTAAGGCTTGAAATTCTGCCTTTCAAACAAGCTTCCCCATGATGCTGCAAGTTTGTGGACTTCACCTTGAGAAGCAACAATACAGAGAATTAGGCATCAGGAAAGGAATGAGGTTAAAGGTGTGGCAAAAAAAGAAAAGATGAAAACTAGAGATTCCCAGACAGTGCTCCTCTTTGGCCCCCTATATTAAGCCATGTTCCCAGCAGAGAGGCACAAGGCAGTATTGTGGAGTAATTTGGGGACATTCCAACAATCTTTTAAGAATACTTGAAGAATATTCTAACCAGAGGCTCATCTAGTGTAAGAATGAAGCAGGAAAGTCGAGTCTGTTACCCTCTTGTCCTTCCTACACCCATGCTGAATAAAAACGTGGCATTCATGTGTATGTATGTGTGTGTGTGTGTGTGTGTGTACGCATGTGTGTGTGTGCGTGCGGGCATGGGTGCTCACATTGTGTGTGTATGTTGGATTCTTTTGACATCCTAGTCACTGACCACAAAGTTTCAGTCACATTGTTAGTAGTTCCTTCCTGACTGAATTTTTCATCAGTCATATCAATAATGAAACTTAGTCAATTAGGGCTTCACAATGTCTTCCTTCTATAACTCAGAGATCTGGAAAACATATAAATTTGCCAAGTAATGAGGTGTCAGTCCCTTAGGGTGACAATACTAAAAAGTACCTCGTTAAAATAAGGAAGTAATCATTAGTGAAAATTTATTTCTTCAATTTTTGACCTCAAACAAAAATTGTCATTTTTTTCCATAGATACTGATCTCAGCAATGACTAAACATCAAGTGGGGTGTTGTCATGACAAACAGTTTCAATAAAGCCTTTTGAATAAAGTTTTAAAATGCTTTTTTATAACAATCTACCATCCTCATTGTCTCAATTTACTGTTGGAAAATAACATATTTTTGCAAGTATAGAATGTGGATCCTAGGATTTTACCTTGATATATTATTCTATGGAGAGTTATTAATTCTCTGGAAATATAATTTGTCCCTTAATATCTTGAAGATCTGCTAAAATTTGAGCAGAATTTTTTTCCTTTGGCCTCCTCATGGCTCTTTATTCCATTTAATGCTCATCTCACTGTATTAGAAACAGGAAAGTATAACAGAAATCATAAGAATAAGTCTGAAAAACTGGTTTTCTTGGCTCTGCAAATACCAAGGTTTTTCTTAATCTATATTAAGTCACTAAATCCCCCTCCTCCTATTTCTCTTACTTCCCATATTAAGCCTTTCATTTCCTTGCCTGGACTTCTTTCTGACTGGCTTTTTCCATGATTGCCTCCACCTCAACTTTCCATCCCAGTTAATCTCCCCTCCAGAAAGTAGGACATTCTGTTATTTCTCTCTCACAGCACCCTGCTTAATCCCTTCATAACAGTAATCACAATTTGTCTGTATTTGTTTACTTGATTATATTCTGTCTCCCCTTTAGAATACCTAGTGCTTAAGCTCTGGGAGATATTCTCCTTTGTTTTGGATTGTAAGTCAGAACCAAGCAGTATATTGCATAGTTTACTCTCATAATTTGTATTAAATCATTATAGGAAAGAAAGAAGGAACAGTCCACAAGTTCTTTTAAAGCAGGAATTCTCTCTTTAATTTCCATAAATCTCACCCTCATAGCTCCATGCTTGACATAGAATAGGTGCTCCACAAATACTGGTTAAGCGAACACTGGTGCTCAGAGAAGTGTCTGCAAAAGTGAATAATTTCACTCTTAGTAACCACAGGAGACAGAAGCAGCAGCAGGGACCAGAAAGTCATGCTATAAAGCCTGTGTAGCCACCAACCACAAGTACCCTTTTGATTTTGGTTGATATTTGTAAGGCTTTTCCCTGGTCTTTCCAAACTTACCCTACAAATGCCTCACCAAGAGTACTTGGCTAAAAAACTTCTACAGTGAAAAAATTATCTAATTTTCTCTAAGGTTTCTGTTTGTATCAACATGTGCTATTATGCTTAACAACTTCCCTGTTGTGCTCATGGGGATCACCCTCAGGAAGAGTAGACAGATACTTAGAAAAACCATGATCTTTCACCACACTGGATTACTTTCCTTCTGATTGTGACCAATGACCACCCTCAGACATTTTGTGCCTCATGCCATGTAACTCATTTTTTTCCACTTTTCACTTAGAACCTGATCCATGTGTTTAACAGACTAAAAGACTCACACAGATGGCTTGTGTTTTAGACTTGAGGCCATAAGTCCAGTTGTTAGGGTCCCTGTCTAACTCCCCTGATAACATGTGTGACCTTGAGTAAGATGTTTAACCTCTTGTGAACTCCTACCCATAACATGAACGTAATAATGCTTAATTCATAGGATATTTCTTTTCAATAATGAAATAATTCATGTAAAGTGCTTTGTATATGTACTGTACCAGGAATTTATTAGTGACTAGTACTTTTTAGTGCCTGGAATATACTAAGGGCTTGATTTTAGCTGGATATTAGTTATTATCTTTATCAACTTGATATTTGTTTTTCAACTGTAGAGGAAACCTCTCAGAGATTTGAAAAAAGTAGAGAGGGGAAACAAATTTTCCACTTGCCTCACAACCACTCAAGAGCTATAAATACCATCATTACTCTTTCCTGATAAAATAGGGTGAGATGGAGCCTAAGACCTTTCTTTGCCACAACACACTGAAATTCTCCAGGAATGGGAAAAGCTTCCTCATAGAAGTACTGAGGACAGACCAGTGTGTTTTCTGTTTTGCGAAGTCATTCTACTGTATTTTTTTCTATCTCTCTTGTTCTTGCAAATTTTGCATCAACATTTCAATATGTTAACACTGTTAGATGACATTGTCATTGAAATAAATTGGAGTAAGTGACAATGGCAACACAATGAAAAGAGATGAGTCTGAATTTAAAATAGCATTTTAACAATTTTTCATCAGAAAAGCCATTGTTGTGTGAATCTTACTAACACACTGTGTGTGTTTGTTCATGAATGTGTGAATATAATAAATAAAGTCCAAAAGCCAAGATGGATAAAAGCATACTTTCCGTTAATATCTCCCCCAAAATGTCTCAATTCCATCTTCACTTGAAAAAATAATACAGCCACACAATGCATTTATGAAGTTACTTCCAAAATACTCCATCTCCGTACCCGGATTTGAATATCTATTATTATATTATAGATCTGTCAGTTTATTTACTGCCTATCTCCCTTACTAGAATTTAAGCCCTAAGGAAGGCATGGAATTTGTCTGTCTCATTCATAGCTATATCTTTAGCACATAGTAGTTGCTCAATAAATATTTGTGGAATGAATGAATATCCCTTAAATTCTGTAAAATATTGAGGCAATATATTTATATGCACAGCACAGACTCTAGACAAATCACTGGTTGAACTCAGTATAAGCAACAGTATGGTGTGGTATAAATATCAGCCTGGAAATTTAGATGTTTAGACTTGGTTCTGCCACCAAATGTGAGAATTCAGGCAAAGAGAGTATGGCTTTCACATATGCCAAATGACATAGATGAGAAGCGAAGCCTCTTCTCTGCTGTGCTTGGTTCAGTTCACTAAACATGCCTTCTTAATGCTTCTTAACAGACTCAGATAGTTTATTTGGGGGGTTAGGGTTATGGGGGCACGGGAAGGTGATGGCTAGTAGGGGAAGACAGTATCTTCAGATGAGTCTTTACATTCAGCAAGTTATACTGACTAGCAGAGAGAACAGGATAAGCACTGATGTAATTTTGTCATCCTATTACTACCTACAAATACAAGTTTCCTCTTTTGATTCTCTGTTCTGCAAAATACAAGAATTCATAAGAATTCAAAGCAAAATCTAATTGAAATTATAGAACATAATAAAGTTGTTTATAGTACAAGTATTCCAAATATTCGGTTATTAATTTATAGTTCGAATTTAGGCTTTTTATTAAAGCTTATGGAAACATAAAAGTAAGCACATTAAAATATAGCCTTAATTCCTCCCATTCTTTATTCCATTAATTCAGATTACAATTTGTTTTAATAATGGGCTTCCTTTAATTCCTTTAATTTCCTGAAAGTGCAATGAAAAGCACAAGCTGCATCTGTCTTATTCTTTGCTTGCCTAAGAAAATCTGTGGCCATCTTACTCCCATGACAGATGCGCAGTATTATAGTAAGTTTGTGAATAAGTACTAATGAAGTATATTTAGTTGTATCTGAGTATTTGGAAATCCAACCTTATTTAATATGATCCAGAAAGAAATAGTGGAAATCAGGGTAACAGACACATCTTTTAAAATTTTTACACAGTATTCCACTGTTGAAATGCCAATTACAATGTATTTTAATGTTTTGAAATAAAATTATAATATAAATTCCAAATTCAGTAAAAAACTATTAAACTTCACATCAGTTACAGGCCTGAATATATTCTGCTCTAGAACTGACTTCCCCTATAGCAATCTCATATTTGGACAGCAAATCTCTTTCCATGATATACAAAAACTGAATTACAATGTACTATAACAATGTAAAAGAACGTGAGATTTCTGAAAGCCTTAGTAACAACAAAACACATAATAATTTAAAAGAACACAAAATCAGAAGGATAAGTTTGTGTCAGGGTCAATTAAGGCAGAAAAAGGGATTGTTCATTCCATATCCCTTTTATACAATAAGAAAAACACATGTTTGTTATAATGACAGCCAAAATAATTTTTTAAGTTGTAATTTCCTGTTAGTAGACCTATAGGTCCTGTACTTTACATTATGAAAACAATTCTAACAAGCTTCACAGCCTTAGGAAAGAATTAGAAAGAGCTATAGATAGTGAAAAGTGAATCACAGTTACATACAGATAGAATGTGCCAATGAGACAAATAGCAACAGGAAGGTCAGGCCTGAAGTGTTATCATCTTAAAATGATATATTTTAGCCCATTTTCTTGGTTAATACTATTCACTCTTGACCTTGAACAGTTGTGACTAAGGTAACATTGCATAAGGAAAGAATATGGATAAACACTGGAGTGCCGAGTTCTAAATTAGACTCTGCCAATTTCTAGTGAGCAATCTGAGACAGATTACTTCACTTCCCTTGAGATCCATTCTCCACATTAGCAAAAACAGAAGTAATACCTCTTGCTCCAAGGTTTGCTGGGAGGATTAAAGACAAAACATCTGGCACCATCCTAGTACATTCAATAACCATTAGTTTCCCTTTTTCCTTTACTAAAAATACAGAGCAGTCTAAGGAAAGCCAAGTGTTTTCCATGTTTACTGAATAAAAATTTGAACATTTTAAGTAATAAATAGCTTGAGTTTGGCAGCCATGAGTGATCTTTAATCAGAGGGTTTTAAAAAAATCAACTCAGCACTTTTTACATAAATAATGATAATAATCACTTTTTAATTCCTTGTTTAATGACCTTCAGCCACATAAACTACCCCACCAAAATAGATAATAATGATTTTGTTTATATACATAAATAACATATATGAAATACTGAAATCCAAAGGAACCCTCACAGCTACCATAACATAAAGAAGACATCATAGAATTTTTAGACGTAAAATGAATTCTGGCTTTAGTTTTGTATCATGTGAGTATAGTCTGAAGCGTTATGGACTTCAATATAGTAGACACATTTAAAAGTAAAAGCAGGATTGAAATCAATATAGTGAAGTAAGAAGATGTGGAGCTCACCTTTCCCCCCTAACACATCAAAAATATGTCTACATGTGGAACAATTCTTACTGAAAACTAACTGGAAACTGGTAGAAGGACTCTTGTACAACCAATGTGGTAAGAAAGATACACATGTAATAGGGTAGGAAGGGAAGAAAAGTGGTAGGGACAGGACTTGTGCCCCTGGGAGGGCACATAGAGGAAAGGGAGATTACATGAGTGGACACTCACCCTGAGGAGGGAGGGGGTCAAGCCACACACTGGGCATCCCAGTCCTGGGGTCCTACATTGGAAGAGAGAATCCCCTTTGGCTGGTTGGAGAACTTCTGGGTGAGGCAGAAAGGCTGGAGAAGCCTGGACTCTGGTCATGGAGAGTGCACACAACAGGGTGGAGAGAGGTCTGCCCTACAGGTGCTGGGCCCCTGTGATTACCATGCCGCAAGCCTGAGCCCAGAAAATCAATATGACAGACTGAAAATCAATAAGGCAACAGTGGTCTTAAATGATACAATAGGCCAATTAAACTTAATTGATATGTATAGGACATTACATCCAAAAACGGCAGAATAAACATTCTTTACAAGTGTACATGGATTGTTCTCCATGATAGATCACATGCTAGGCCACAAAATGAGTCTCCACAAATTTAAGTGGACAGAATTTATATCAAGCATTTTCTCCAATCACAACAGTATGAAATTATAAATCAACTACAGAAAGTAAAACACATGGATACTAAACAACATGCTACCAAAAAACCAATGGTCAATGAAAAAATCAAAGAGCAAATCAAAAAGTATCTTGAGACAAATAAAAATGGGAACAACACTCCAAAATCTATGGAATGCACCAAAAGCAGTTCTAAGAGGGAAGTTTATAGAGATATGGGCCTTCCTCAAAAACAAGAAAAATTTCAAATAAACAACCTAACCTACCACCTAGAGGAATTAGAAAAAGAAGAACAAACACAGAACAAGGTTGGCAGAAGGAAGGAAATAGTAAAAATCAGAGTGGAAATAATAAAATACAGACCAAAAAACAATTAAAAAAATCAATGTTACCAAAAGATGTTTTTTTGAAAAGATAAAAGAATTGATAAACCTTTCGCCAGGCTCACAAAGAAGAAAAGAGAGGACTCAAAGAAACAAAATAAGAAATGAAAGAGGAGAAAATACAAGCAATACCACAGAGATACAAAAGATCCTAAGAGAATACTATGAATAGTTATATGAAAATGAACTGGACAACCTAGAAGAAATAGACGAATTTCTAGAAAAATACAACTTGCTAAAACTGAATCAAGAAGAAACAGAAAAAATTTGAACAGACCGATCACTAGTAATGAAATTGAATCTGTCATTTAAAAAAACCGAACCAAACCAAAACAAAAAACTCCCACCAAACAAAAGTCCAGGACTGGAAGCCTTCACAGGGGAATTCTACCAAACGTATCAAGAGGAAATAATACCTATCCTTCTCAAACTATTCCAAAAAATTGAAGAGGATGGAACACTCCCAGATTCATTCTATAAGGCCACCATTACCCTTATAACAAAACCAGACAAAGACACTACAAAAAAAGAAAATTATAGACCAATATCTATGATGAATATACATGCAAAAATCCTCAACAAAGATTTAGCAAACCAAATCCAACAATATATAAAGAGAATTATACACTATGATCAAGTCAGATTTATTCCAGGGACACAAGATTGATTCAATATTCACAAATCAATCAATATGATACACCATATTAACAAAAGGAAGGATAAAAATCACATGATCACCTCAATAGAGGCAGAAAAAGCATTTGACTAAATTCAATTTCCATTCATGATAAAAACTCCCATCAAAGTGGGTATAGAAGGAACAAATGACAAATCCACAGCTAACATCATACTCAACAGAAAAGCTGAAGCCTCTCCTCTAAATTCAGGAAAAAAGACAAAGATGTCCACTCTCACCACTTCTACTTAACATACCATTGGAAGTCCTAACCACAGCAATCAGATGAGAAAAAGAAATAAAACACATCCAAATTGGAAGGGAAGAAGTAAAACTGTCACTATTTGCAGATGACATGATACTTTATACAAAAACCCTTAAGGTCTCCACCAAAATATTTTTAGAACTAATTAAATGAATCCTGCAAACTTGAAGGATACAAGATTAATATACAGAAATCTGTTGCTTTTCTATACACTAATAACGAACTATCAGAAAGAAAAAAAAAAGGCACGAATTCCATTTAAAATCTCATCAGAAAGAACAAAATACCTAGAAATAAACTTAACCAAAGAGATGAAAGAACAATATTCTTAAAACTACAAAACACTGATGAAAGAAACTGAAGACAAAAAAACAGTTGGAAAGATATACCATGTTCTTGGATTGGAAGAATCAATACTGTTAAAATGACCACACTACCCAAGACAATCTACAGATTTAATGTAATCCTTATCAAAATGCCCATGACATTTTTCACAGAACTGGAATCAATAATCCTAAAATTCAAATGGAACCAAAAATAACCCAAATTGCCAATGCTGTTTTGAGGAAAAAAAGAACAAAGCCAGAGGTATCACACGCCATGAATTCAGACTATACTACAAAGCTACAGTAATCAAAACAGCATGGTCCTGGCACAAAAACAGACACATTGATCAATGGAACAGGATAGAAAGCCCAGAGATAAACCAACACACATATGCTCACTTTACCTTTGATAAAGGAGGCAGGAATATACAATGGACAAAAGACAGTCTCTTCAATAAGTGGTGCTCAGAAAAGTGGACAGCTAAATGTAAAATGATATTAGAACATTTCCTCACACTATATACAAAAATAAACTCAAAATGGATTAAAGACCTAAATGTAAGACCAGAAACCATAAAACTCCTAGAAGGAAACATAGGCAGAACAGTCTCTGACATAAATCATAGCAATATTTTTTGAATTGTCACATAAGGCAAAAGAAACAGAAGGAAAAATAAACATATGGGACCTAGTTAAACTTAAAAGCTCTTGCACAGCAAAGGAAACCATCAATAAAACAAAAAGACAACCTATGGATTGAGAGAAAATATTTACAAATTATATGATCTACAAGGGGTTAATATCCAAAATATATAAAGAGCTTATACAACTCAATATAAAAAAACGGACAACAAACAACCCAAACAAATAATGAGCAGAACACCTGAATAGACATTTTTCCAGAGTAGACATATAGATGGCTAGCAGGCAAATGAAAAGATGCTCAACATCGTCAATTATTAGAGAAGTTCAAATCAAAACAACAATGAGATATTACCTCACAGCTGTCAGAATGGCTGTCATCAAAAAGTGTACAAATAACAAATGCTGGAGAGGATGTGGAGAAAAGAGAGCCCTCCTTGGCACAGCCACTATGGAAAACAATATGGAGGTTCCTCAACTAAAAATAGAACTATCATATGATCCAATGATTCCACTCCTGGGTATATATCCAGAAAAAAATGAAAACACTAATTCAAAAAAATACACGCACCCCAGTGTTCATAGCAGCACTATTGCAATAGCTGAGATGTGGAAGCAACCCAAGTGCCTATCAACAGATGAATGGATAAAGAAGATGTGGTACATGTATACAATGGAATATTACTCAACCTTTAAAAAGAATGAAATTATGCCATTTGCAACAATGTGGATGGATCTAAAGAATATTATGTTTAGTGAAGTAAGTCAAATAGAGAAATAAATACTGCGTGATGTCACTCAGACGTTGAATCTAAAAACTAAATACAAATGAATGTACATGCAAAACAGAAACAGACTTACAGATATAGAAAACAAACTAGTGGTTACCGTTGGGGAGAGGGAAGGGAGGGAGGGGCAAATTAGGGGCATAGGATTAAGAGATACAAATTATTATGTGTATAATAGATAGCTATTGATATATTGTATAGCATAGGGAATTACAGCCATTATCTTATAATAACTTTAAATGGAGTATAATCTGTAAAAATACTGAATCACTATGCTGTACCCCTGAAAATAATATAATATTATAAATCAACTATACTTCAGTTTAAACAAAGTAAAAGCAGAATTGTGAAAATGTTATTCTCCCTTTCTTGAATTTCACTATCCATTCTAAGGGTTAGTGTATTAAACACCAAATTTAGTTTCTCTCTGAAGGATCCATAATGTGTTAAGTTTGAAAGCTATCACCATGGACAGCAAAACGTAACACAGGGAGATGAATATTCCTGCTTCTCTCTCTCTCCCCAATTCTCTCTACTTCTCTATGCCCAGTACACTATAGGTTCGCAATAAATCCTTGTTGGATGGATTAACAAATGGATGGATGATCTAAAAAAAATACTCCAAAAATTTAATAAGAATCTATGAAAGTGAATTATTTGGTTTGTACTTATTGATATCGTAACTAAAGAAACTATAGTAGAATACTGAATAACTGTGCAAAAGTGGATAAGTGCATCTATGTTTTTGAGGAAGAGAATCAGATGTTGTAAATAATGTATCCAGATAAAGGAATATTACTTAAAATCATTGTCAAAGGTACCAGATGCTGAACTTGATCAAAGCATTCTCCTAGAGGTTGGGAATAGAAAGATGAATATGGCACTTATTTTAAAGCAGTTCAAAATATAATGGGAGAAATTAACATAAACAAACTGAAATCCATGTATAAAATAAATGTGTATTTATAACATACACAAATATATGCATAGAAAAATACTACACTGCTCAGAAGCAGGAATAATCAATGTTGTCTGGCGAACAGAATGTAGGCAGGAAAGGGGAGACAGGCCTCTGAGGGGACAGTTTAATTGGGTCTCAAACATGAGCCAGATGTTATGAGTCATACAAGGTAAGGAAAAACATGCAGGCAGCCCATAGATAATGTGGAACAGTAGAGATGCCCAAAACAAAAGTGGCCAGTTTAGGGAAAGTCGGGGAGATCAATGTGGTGGAGAGCAGATTGAAAGGGGATGGGAGGGTTGGGGGAAGTATAATAAGGAGGGCCTTGTTTGCCAGGTGGAAGAATTTCGATTTTATATTGCAGGGCACTGATTTTCAAATTATAGAATCCCCTCAGAGCCTGCTGGGGAATAAAAGCTTCCTAGCTTATATCTGTTCAGTCTTCCACTTAAGTTTTCCTTTATGAAAAAAATGTTTCAAAACCTCTGTTATAGGCAATGAGCCTGTGAAAGGTATTTTTTGTTTTTGTTTTGAGAGTGATGAGGCAGAGTTATATTTTAAGAAGTCAATGACTGGGTCTTCAGTGGAGGTGAAAGGAGCCTGACGTCAGATCCTAAGAATAATTAGATTGCCAAGGTGAAAGATCTGGAGAGCCTATTCCAAGATGGCAGCAGGTGGGATGGAAAGCAGGCCACTGGAACAGAACGTTAGTGGTCTCTAAAACTATTTTTCATCTCCCTTGAGTAAACGCTTGGACTCAAGATTAAGAAGAAGCAGATCAGGATTAGTCCCAGGTTTTGGCTTGGGTTTTTGCATATATAAAGGTATTCTTCACCAGGATAAGAAATAAAAGAGGATGATCAGGCTTGAGTGTAAAACTATGAGTTGAATTTGAAGCACTGTAGTCTGCATAAATGAGTATGTATATTCAAGGGTTGAGCATAAAAGTGTGGGGCAAGAAAGAAAAATCAAGACTGAAGATACAGCTTTGAGAACTAGTGGCACAGGAATATGCCTTTAGCTATAAGTGTGTAATAGACCACTCAGGGAAGAGGTGAATACATGAAAGGTCCAAAAATAAAATGTGATTTACTTTATTTAAAAGATAGGCAGAGGAAGAAAAATCTGTGAAACAAAGAAAGGAAGGGGACACTAGGGGACTGTAGTGTCAATCAAGGTAACAGAAGTGTCAAAGAGAGGGTCAACAAGTAAGATCAAGATCAAGTAAGAAAAGGACTGAGGAGAATCTACTGAATTTGTCAATATGCATCTCCACAGAGACCTCAGCTAAAGGGGATGTATTGGTGATATGGTGAAAGCAGAAGTTGTGCTACAGTTGAGAAAGTCCGGAATTCACTGAATAGAAAGAAAGTACTGGGGTTCCATACAGGGGTTACTTCATCAGTAAAAATACTGATTTCTGTGTGCAGAGTTTGTTAGCGGTATCAAGAAAGTCAACATGGCTGTAGGGAAATAACAAAGTAAGTATAAAATTTCTGCTTATGAGACCAGTACCATGTTATAGGGAAGAGGTATTGGTTGTAAGGACTGATATTTAAAGGAGATTAAGAAGCAGTTTTGCAGTGAAAAAAATAAATTGATAGACTTCAAGTTTGATAAATGATTTATAACTTTGCCTATTCACTCTGGATTTACTTATTATGTTGACATGACTGTAAAAAATTAGATAAAACTAAAGAGATATTCCAAAGTCAAAATGCCACATAATGACCATAACCAGGAGAGCTGGTGCCAGGAATCAGGAAATCTCTGTTTTTCCATCTTGAAAGTAGAAGAAACACTGAAGCATTCTGAAGCCAATAAAGCAGGACAAAGAACATGTAAACAGCTCTTCCCAACTATGAAGTAGATGAAGAACACCATGTCCATTCTAGCATTAACAATGTAAAATTTTTGTGTAAACTTCAAGGGCTAACATGTTTAGTTAATTTGGTGAGGAAAGCAATGACCTGCTTTCTATAACTATGCTCATTAAGAGAACAAGCGAACCTTACTTTTCAAGGGCTCTTTTTTTCCAAGAAGAAAAATGCTTATTCATAAAACACTTAGGTTTTTTAATGAAGAATATAATTTAAGGATTTATATTTCCTTTAATTTTGATGAAAAGTCTACACTTTTTATGAACTAACACATTTCTAAATATAAAGCTTTTAAAAAGTTGAATTCTTGTAACTCTTTTATTTAACAGGTCACAGTGTATCCTATCCCAAATCTACAGTCCTATTACTGGTTTGTTGAGAGTTGATTGATATGGGCAGAGAAAGTCTATAAGTTCCTTGAAGGAAGATGGCTATATCCTCAGGACAACACAGATGTTCAATAAATTCTTACTAAACTAAATTGAGTCATATACAAAATAATATTGGCCCAAAATTCCCTTATTCCTATGATGATGTCATCCTATTTTTAAAAAATATTCCCCAACACTTAAAAAAAACACATTAAATAACTCAATAACTATTAATCTTGAAAATAAATTTTGTTTGGATCCACTTGATTGGTTGACAAACTTATCATTATTTATATAGACAGGAATACTTGAGTCCAGATATCAAGAAATCAATGCCAACAGAGTCAAGGAGATAATATAAAAGGGGGAAAATGTGTGAGTATAAGGTACTAGAGATAGATGTGCCTAAAAAGGGACAGGCAGCACTACACTAATCCAGGATGTTATGCTGCATGGGCATCTGGTCCCAGATCACCTGATCTTTCAAGAGATCTCAGAAATATGTATTCTGAGGCTGTCTCCTAGTTAAAATTTTTAAACTCAATTGCTTTTTAAAATACCATGTGATTGACTCCCTCCGCTCTAGGTAGATACTTGGCAGTTAAGGTCTTTAAACATCAAATCCATTAAAAGAGGTGAACAATTACAATGAACGGATTATGTGTGCAGCCTGTGCCATCTGAATTATAAAAAAAACTTTCTTACTAATGAGGGTGTAAAATACACTCTGTGCAGCTATAGGAATTATTGTCAAAATCTCTTTTTCTCCTTCCAGCTTCAGCAGTCTGTAATGTTACCACAATCTGAAAGTTGAAAATTAAAATGATTAAGAAGTAAAAATACTTAGAGACTTCTGCATAATTCATCATAGCAGCTGAGACTGAAAGACAAGTTGTCTTGTAGCACAAATACATTATGAACTACAACACACAATGAAAATTTAGTTAAATACACTTAAGTGAAGAGATTAAAAATGTAATGCCTTTCATTATTAAAAACACCAGAAAAACAGTTCATTCCTGCTAACACAAATGAACAAGTCACTATGTTTTAGATATATTTTATGGAATAACATTGTTTGATTGGGGGTGGACATATTTGTGCAATTCACCCGTGACATATTCATTCCACATGGCTGGATCATAGGTATTATTATTGTTCCACCACATGGAAAAACGTCAGGGCCCATTCTTCGGCTAAAGCACCCTGCAGTAGAAACACCACATGTGGTGCCAACTTTTGTCACACTTCAGTGGAGGGATTTAAAATAGTTTGCTTTAGCTGTGGATCTTTCCCTAACAAAGACTGGTAGTCTGTACCACACAATACTTTAAAGACTAGATTTTAATAGCTATGTGTTTAGATGGGAGGGAGAGATAGTGCTTCTCAGGACAGCACAATACAAATGCCCCATAGGCAGACAGAGCTGGATTTGAATCCTAAATATGCCACTCATTAGCTTTGTAACCTTGGACTAATCACGGAGCTCTACTGAGCAGCTTCCATGTTCCACGCACTATGCTAAGCTCTGGGTATAAAAGAATGAACAAGATATAGCCCATGCCCAGAGCAACTTAAAGTTTAACAGGAGAATCAGAAAAGAATTGGCAATTGAAACAGAGAATCTTAAGGGCTACAGTAAATGTAAGCAGAATGTATTAGGGGGAGCAGGTAGAATTAACATCTTTCCCAACCTTAAACTCTAAGGTTTCCTGGAGGAAGTGATATCTGAGCTGATATCTGGAGGAATGATAGGAGATAGGTAAGTGAAAAGTGAGGCAAAGAATGTTTTAGAAGGAGGAAATAACATATTCACAGCCAGAAATTGAAAGACAGCCTAGAATTTCTGAGGACCTGCTCACAGTTGTACAAGTGTACACAATGGAATATCAGCTGGACGATCCTCTATATCATAGCCAAAAAGAGTTTGAAGGAAGAGTAAAAATGCAAAAAAAAAGTTTGAAGGAAGAATAAAAATATTACCTTAGTACTATTCATTCATTTATTCCTCCTCTTTGTAAGTAGTTATTACAATGTATTATGTTTCAGAAACTACAGCTCACCCCAGTTTTGACTTCTTCTTATCTACCACCATTCCAGTGAGGTAGACAGAACAAGAAAGAGCAAGTATGTGAAATGCTTCAGGGTGAAAGTTGCTAAGGCTGTTCTTTTTATGCTTCAAGAAAATGCAGTCTTTAACTGCAGACAAAGAGACCGCCCTGGAAAAGGGGGAGAGGAGGGAGAATGCAGGTGCAGCAGTACCTGAAGGAGTAAGCTCCAGGCAGGTGAGATCATAATCTGGATCCTGTTATTCCATCTTGACCAGAGTGAAAACTAAATCTTTATCTTTTTTTTTTTTTTTTTCTGTACGCGGGCCTCTCACTGTTGTGGCCTCCCCCGTTGTGGAGCACAGGCTCCGGACGCGCAGGCTCAGCAGCCATGGCTCACGGGCCCAGCCGCTCCGTGGCATGTGGGATCTTCCCGGACCGGGGCACGAACCCATGTCCCCTGCATCGGCAGGAGGACTCTCAACCACTGCGCCACCAGGGAAGCCCTAAATCTTTATCTTTTAAAAGTGGAATTTATATTCAGAAACAGCTCAAGGAAAGGTGTTCCTTAACAAACTTAAAGACTCTTCTGGATGGCCTCTGAGGAACTCCCTCCCTCTCCTACCAACTTCTGATTTTGATAATATATACTTCCAGACTCCTTCTGCGGAGGTCCTATTGCTCAAAGCTGGAAGTCGTCTTGGGATGGAGTATTTTAGAAGGTTCATGAAGGGAAAGTGATGTCAGCAACATGGTGATATAGGAATTTCTAGTGCTTCTCCCCTCCCAGAAACATCAATCTGAACAGCTATACAAGCATGAAAATATCACCACAAGAGCTAAGGACTTCAGGTGAGGAATTACAGCACCTGGACAAAGCACAGATATAAGATGAATTTGAGCTAGTATGAAAGACAGTTTCACCTTGCCCTTGTCACCCCTCTCCTAGGCCCAAGCAGCCCAGCGAAGAGAGAGGTATCCTTCTGTGGGGGAGAGAGAATGAAATGAGCACCTGACTTCACCAAAGACCACAGAACCCACCTGCACCAGTGCCAGGCTGACTCCTCCAACCCCAGGCAGGTTCCCTGCAGCCCAGAATCCTTGCTGACCCCACTGCTAGGCCAGCTACACTGGTCCTTGACTCCTAGCCCACCCATTGCCAAGCATGCTCCCATAGAACCAGATTGGATCCCAAGACCCAGGTCCCCAGCCCACCCCAGTGCTAGGGAAACTCCTACAGTCCCAGGATCTCAGGCCACCTAAGTGCCAGACAGGCTCCCATATGCCAGACAGGCTCCATGATGGCCCCTGAAGCCTCAAGCTATAGGCCAATTTCCATGGCCCCAGGCTCCAGACTGGGGCAGGCTCTGCAGACACAGGCACCAGGATCACTTCTAGTCAGCTCCTGCACCTAGTAAGCCTCTGAAGACCCAGGATCCAGGCTGCCCATATGGACCCAGGACCTTGGACAGGAGCCATGAACCCAAGCACCAGATCTGCGCACCTGCTGACCCAGGCTCAGACCTACTTGTGCAAAGACTCCAGCAGCAAGTCTGCCCACAGAAAACACAAGGCAGCCCACCCAGAACTTCTGGGTGGGCTGACTCATAAAGGGACTTCCCTCCTTAAGCCAATCTATACAGAGTGGAAGAGGTGCTTACTTCCTAAATTCTGAGACAGCCACAGGATTATGAATAATAAAGGAAACATTAATCCGTCAAAGGATATAAATAAAGCTCCAATGACTGACTTAAATAAATGGAGATCTATGAATGATTTGACAAAGAATTCAGAATAATCCTCTTAAAGAATTTCAGTGAACTATAAGGAAATGCAGACGACTAAAGGAAATTACAAAAACACTGCATTAACAAAATGAGAGTTTAACTAAGAAATAGAAACCATTAAATAAAGAAACAAAAATACTAGAATTGAGGAATACAATGACTTCCCTGAAGAATTCAATAGAGTTTCAACAAGACATTCAACCAAGCAGAAAAAAGAATTAATGAACTAGAAGACAAGTCATTTAAAATCATCTAGTCAGAGGAGTAAAAAAAAAAAAGAATGAGAAGGAGTGAATTACAGGATACCATTAATAAAAACGGATGGTTTCCCTGATGAATTTTGCCAAATATTTAAACAATAGCTAATGCCAACCTTCTCAAACTCTTCTAAAATATTGAAGAGGAGGAAACACTTCCCAATTCATTTTATGAGGCCAGCCTTACCCTGATATCAAAGCCAAATAAGGAAAACTACAAGAAAAGAAAAACTGTCGGCCAATATACCCAAGGAATATAAATGCAAAAATTCTCAACTGTTACAACTCAAATGAATTCAGTAAAATTATAGGATAGAAAATCAACATACAAATATTAGTTGTGTTTATACATTAACAATGAACTATCTTGAAGAGAAATAATGAAAACAATCCTATTTATAGTAGCATCAAAAACTAAAAAATACTTAGGAATAAGATCAAGCAAGGTGAAAGATCTGTACATTGAAAACTATAACACATTGTTGAAAGAAATTGAAGAAGACACATATAAATGGAAAAAAATTCCATGTTCATAGACTGGAAAAATTAATATTGTTAAAATATACATACTACCCAAAGCCATCTATTGATTCAGTGCAAAATCCCTATCAAAACTCCAAAGGCATTTTTTACACAAATAGAAAAAATAATCCTAATGTTTATATGGAAGCACAAAAGATCCTGAAGAACAAAAGCAGTCTTGAGAAAGAATAACAAAGCCAGAGGTGTCTTACTTCTTGATTTCAAACTATACTACAAAGCTATACTAATAAAACAGTATGGTACTAGAAAAAGACACAGGCCAATGGAACACAATTGAGAGCCCAGAAATAAACCCATGCATATATGGTCAACTTATATTTTACAAGATGGCCAAAAATGCTCAGTGGGGAAAAGATAGTCTCTTCAAAAAAGTGGTGCCGGGAAAACTGGATATCCACATGCAAAAGAATGGACTGGACCTCTATTGTACAACACTCATAAAAATTAACTCACAATGGATTAAGGAATTAAATATAAGGTCTAATACTTTAAACCTCCCAGAAGAAAACATAGGAAAAAGTCTTGGCTTTTGACCTTACAATGATTTTTTGGCTATCACACCAAAACTGCAAGCAACAAAAGCAAAAATGAATAAGTGAGACTACATCAAACCAAAAATGCTCCTGCACAGCAAAAGAAACAATCAACAAAATGAAATATAATGAAAAGGCAATATATGGAATGGGAGAAAGTATTTGCAAATACTATATCTGATAAGGGGTTAATATCCAAAATAGATAATAAACTCATACAACTCAACAGCAAAAAACTCCAAATTATCTTATATTAAAAACGGTCAATAAAGAAGATGTGGCACATATATACAATGGAATATTACTCAGCCATAAAAAGAAATGAAATTGAGCTATTTGTAATGAGGTGGATAGACCTAGAGTCTGTCATACAGAGTGAAGTAAGTCAGAAAGAAAAAGACAAATACCATATGCTAACACATATATATGGAATTTAAGAAAAAAAAAATGTCATGAAGAACCTAGGGGTAAGGCAGGAATAAAGACGCAGACCTCCTAGAGAACGGACTTGAGGTTATGGGGAGGGGGAAGGGTGAGCTGTGACAGGGCGAGAGAGAGTCATGGACATATACACACTAACAAACGTAGTAAGGTAGATAGCTAATGGGAAGCAGCTGCATGGCACAGGGATATTGGCTCGGTGCTTTGTGACAGCCTGGAGGGGTGGGATAGAGAGGGTGGGAGGGAGGGAGATGCAAGAGGGAAGACATATGGGAACATATGTTTATGTATGACTGATTCACTTTGTTATAAAGCAGAAACTAACACACCATTGTAAAGCAATTATACCCCAATAAAGATGTTAAAAAAAAAAAAATGGTCAAAGGACCTAAATAGACATTTTTCCAAAGAAGACATATAAATTGCCAAAAGTACATGAAAAGTTTTCAACATCACTGATCATCAGGGAATGTGAATCAACACCATAATGAGACATCATTTCACATCTATTAAAATGGCTATTATGAAAATGACAAATTTACAAGCGTTAATGAGGATGTGAGGAAAAGGGAATCCTTGTGCACAGTTGGTGGAAATGTAAATTGGTACAGCCACTATGGAAAACAGAATGGAGTTCCCTCAAAAAATGAAAACTAGGGGGAACCTTCAAGATGGTGGAGGAGTAAGATGTGGACATCACCTTCCTCCCCACAGATACATCAAAAATACATCTACATGTGCAACAACTCCTGCAGAACACCTACTGAATGCTGGCAGAAGACCTGAACTTCCCAAAAGCTTTGCTTTTACCATTTGTCCAAGGGTTCTGTCTGTCCGCTTTTTTTGTTTTGTTTTGTTTTTTAATAGTTTTTAGAGCTTGTTACCATTTTTGGTTTGGTTGGTCTCTTCTTTCTTTTTTAATTACTTTGAAATTTCTTAATTTTTAATAATATTTTAAAATTTTTTATTTTAATAACTTTATTTTATTTTATTTTTTTCTGTCTTTCTTTTTTTTTCCCCTCCCTTTTTTTCTGAGCCATGTGGCTGACAGGGTCTTGGTGCTCCGGCCGGGTATCAAGCCTGAGCCTCTGAGGTGGGAAAGCCAAATTCAGGACACTGGTCCACCAGAGACCTCCCAGTCCCATATAATATCAATCAGAGAGAGCTCTCCCAGAGACCTCCATCTCAACACTAAGACCCAGCTCCACTCAACGACCAACAAGTTCCAGTGACGTACAACCCATGCCAAACAACTAGCAAGACAGGAACACAAACCCACCCATTAGCAGAGGCTGCCTAAAGCCATAGGAAGTTCACAGACACCCCAAAACACATAACTGGATGTGGTCCTGCCCACCTGAAAGACAAGATCCAGCCTCATCCACAGAAACACAGACACCAATGCCCTCCACCAAGAAGCCTACACAACCCACTGA
Source organism: Orcinus orca (assembly GCF_937001465.1). Taxonomy (NCBI): domain Eukaryota; kingdom Metazoa; phylum Chordata; class Mammalia; order Artiodactyla; family Delphinidae; genus Orcinus; species Orcinus orca. The sequence goes on from NC_064567.1 coordinate 72,396,775, forward strand.
ACCAACCTTACCCACTGGTGGCAGACACCAAAAACAACGGGAACTACGAACATGCAGCCTGTGAAAAGGAGACCCCAAACACAGTAAGTTAAGCAAAATGAGAAGACAGAGAAATACACAGCAGATGAAGGAGCAAGGTGAAAACCAACCAGGCCAAACAAATGAGGAAGAAATAGGTGGTTTACCTGAAAAAGAATTCAGAGTAATGAGAGTAAAGATGATCCAAAATCTTGGAAATAGAATGGAGAAAATAGAAGAAACGTTGAACAAGGACCTAGAAGAACTAGAGAGCAAACAAACAAGGAAAAACAACACAATCAATGAAATTAAAAATTCTCTAGAAGGAAACAATAGCAGAATAACTGAAGCAGAAGAACGGATAACTGACCTGGAAGATAAAAGAGTAGAAATAATTACTGCAAAGAGGAATAAAGAAAAAAGGATGAAAACAATTGAAGACAGTCTCAGAGACTTCTGGGACAACATTAAACGAACGAACATTCGAATTATAGGGGTCCAAGATGATGAAGAGAAAAAGAAAGGGACTGAGAAAATACTTGAACAAATTATAGTTGAAAACTTCCCTATTATGGGAAAGGAAATAGTCAATCAAGTGCAGGAAGCACAGAGAGTCCCATACAGGATAAATCCAAGGAGAAACATGCTAAGACACATATTAATCAAACTATCAAAAATTAAACACAAAGAAAAAATGTTAACAGAAGCAAGGGAAAAGCAACAAATAACATACAAGGGAATCCCCATAAGGTTAACAGCTGATCTTTCACCAGAAACTCTGAAAGCCAGAAGGGAGTTCAGGACACAGTTAAAGTGATGAAAGGGAAAAATCTAAAAGCAAGATTACTCTACGCAGCAACGAACTCATTCAGATTCAAGGGAGAAATTAAAACCTTTACAGACAAGCAAAAGTTAACAGAATTCAGCACCACCAAACCAGCTTACAACGAATGCTAAAGGATCTTCTCTAGGCAGGAAATACAAGAGAAGGAAAGGACCTACAATAACAAACCCCAAACAATTAAGAAAATGATAACAGGAACATACATATCAATAACTACCTTAAAAGTAAATGGATTAAATGCTCCAACCAAAAGACACAGACAAGCTGAAAGGATACAAAAACAAGACCAGTATTTATGCTGTCTACAAGAGACCCTCTTCAGGCCTAGGGACACATACAGACTGAAAGTGAGGGGATAGAAAAAGATATTCCATGCAAATGGAAATCAAAAGAAAGCTGGAGTAGCAATTCTCATATCAGACATAATAGATTTTAAAATAAAGACTATTACAAGAGACAAAGAAGGATACTACGTAATGATAAAGGGATCAATCCAAGAAGAAGATATAACAATTTTAAACATTTATGCACCCAATTTAGGGGCACCTCAATACATAAGGAAAAAGCTAACAGCTATAAAAGGGGAAATCAACAGTAACACAATCATAGTATGGGACTTTAACCACCCACTTTCACCAAAGGACAAATTACCCAAAATGAAAATGAATAAGGAAACACAAGCTTTAAATGATACATTAAACAAGATGGATTTAATGGATATTTATAAGATATTCCTTCCAAAAACAACAGAATACACTTTCTTCTCAAGTGCACATGGAACATTCTCCAGGATAGATCATATCTTGGGTCACAAATAAGGCCTCGGTAAATTTAAGAAAATTGAAATTGTATCAAGTATCTTTTGTGACCACAACGTTTTGAGACTAGACATCAATTACAGAAAAAAAATCTGTAAAAAATACAAACATATGGAGGCTAAACAATACACTACTAAATAACAAAGAGATCACTGAAGATATCAAAGAGGACACCAAAAAATACCTAAAAACAAATGACAGGGCTTCCCTGGTGGCGCAGTGGTTGAGAGTCCGCCTGCCGATGCAGGCGACACGGGTTCGTGCCCCAGTCCGGGAAGATCCTATATGCCGCGGAGCGGCTGGGCCCGTGAGCCATGGACACTGAGCCTGCGTGTCCGGAGCCTGTGCTCTGCAACGGGAGAGGCCACAATGATGAGAGGCCAGCGTACCGCAAAAAAAAAAACCAAAAAACCAACAACAACAAAAAAACAAACAAAAACAAATGACAGTGAAAACACAATGACCCAAAACCTAGGGGATGCAGCAAAAGCAGCTCTAAGAGGGAAGTTTATAGCAATACAACCCCACCTCAAGAAACAAGAAACATCTCAAATAAACAAGCTATCTGTATACCTAAAGCAATTAGAGAAAGAAGAACGAAAAACCCCAAAGTTAAGCAGAAGGAAAGAAATCATAAAGATCAGATCAGAAATAAATGAAAAAGAAATGAAGGAAATGATAGCAAAGATCAATAAAAATAAAAGCTGGCTCTTTGAGAAGATACACAAAATTGATAAACCATTACCCAGAATCATCAAGAAAAAAAGGGAAAGGACACAAATCAATAGAATTAGAAATGAAAAAGGAGAAGTAACAACTGACACTGCAGAAATACAAAGGATCATGTGAGATTACTGCAAGCAACTCTATACCAATAAAATGGACAACCTGGAAGAAACAGACAAATTCTTAGAAAAGCACAACGCTCTGAGACTGAACCAGGAAGGAACAGAAAATATGAACAGACAAATCACAAGCACTGAAATTGAAACTGTGATTAAAAATCTTCCAACAGGGCTTCCCTGGTGGCACAGTGGTTGAGAGTCCACCTGCCGATGCAGGGGACACGGATTCGTGCCCCGGTTTGGGAAGATCCCACATGCCGCGGAGCGGCTGGGCCCGTGAGCCATGGCCGCTGAGCCTGCCTTCCGGAGCCTGTGGTCTGCAATGGGAGAGGCCAAAACAGTGAGAGGCCCGCGTACCGCAAAAAAAAAAAAAAAAAAATCTTCCAAAAAACAAAAGCCCAGGACCAGATGGCTTCACAGGCGAATTCTATCAAACATTTAGAGAAGAGCTAACACCTATCCTTCTCAAAGTCTTCCAAAGTATAGCAGAGGGAGGAACACTCCCAAACTCATTCTACAAGACCACCATCACCCTGATACCAAAACCAGAGAAAGATGTCACAAAGAAAGAAAACTACAGTCCAATATCACTGATGAACATAGATGCAAAACTCCTCAACAAAATACTGGCAAACAGAATCCAACAACACGTTAAAAGGATCATACCCCATGATCGAGTGGGGTTTATCCTAGGAATGCAAGGATTCTTCAATATATACAAATCAATCAATGTGATTCAGCATATTAACAAATTGAAGAATAAAAACCATACGATCACCTCCATAGATGCAGAAAAAACTTTTGACAAAATTCAACACCCATTTATGATAAAAACTCTCCAGAAAGTAGGCATAGAGGGAACTTACCTCAACATAATAAAGGCCGTATATGACAAACCCACAGCCAACATCATTCTCAATGGTGAAAAACTGAAAGCATTTCCACTAAGATCAGGAACAAGACAAGGTTGCCCACTCTCACCACTATTATTCAACACAGAATGAGAAGTTTTAGCCCTGGCAATCAGAAAAGAAAAAGAAATAAAAGGAATCCAAATCAGCAAAGAAGAAGTAAAACTGTCACTGCAGATCACATGATACTATACATAGAGAATCCTAAAGATACTACCAGAAAACTACTAGAGCTAAGCAATGAATTTGGTAAAGTAGCAGGATACAATATTAATGCACAGAAATCTCTGGCATTCCTATACACTAATGATGGAAAATATGAAAGAGAAATTAAGGAAACACTCTGATTTACCATTGCAATAACAACAAAAAAATACGTAGGAATAAACTACCTAAGGAGACAAAAGACCTGTATGCAGAAAACTATAAGACACTGATGAAAGAAATTAAAGATGATACAAATAGATGGAGAGATATACCATGTTCTTGGGTTGGAAGAATCAACATTGTGAAAATGACTATAATACCCAAAGCAATCTACAGATTCAACACAATCCCTATCAAACTACCAATGGCATTTTTCACAGAACTAGAACAAAAAAATTTCACAATTTGTATGGAAACACAAAAGACCCCAAATAGCCAAAGCAATCTTGAGAAAGATAAATGGAGCTGGAGGAATCAGGCTCCCTGACTTCAGACTATACTACAAAGTACAGTAATCAAGACAGTATGGTACTGGCACAAAAACAGACAGATAGATCAGTGGAACAGGATAGAAAGCCCAGCGATAAACCCACACACATATGGTCACCTTATCTTTGAATAGGAAGCAAGAATATACAATGGAGAAAAGACAGCCTCTTCAATAAGTGGTGTTGGGGAAACTGGACAGCTACATGTAAAAGAATGAAACTAGAACACTCCCTAACACCATACACAAAAATAAACTCAAAATGGAGTAAGGACTTAAATTTAAGGCCAGACAGTATAAAACTCTTAGAGGAAAACACAGGCAGAACACTCTATGACATAAATCACAGCAAGATCCTTTTGGACCCAGCTCCTAGAGAAATGGAAATAAAAACACTAATAAACAAATGGGTCCTGATGAAACTTAAAAGCTTTTGCACAGCAAAGGAAACCATAAGCAAGATGAAAAGACAACCTTCAGAATGGGAGAAAATATTTGCCAACAAAGCAACTGACAAAGGATTAATCTCCAAAATATACAAGCTGCTCATGCTGCTCAATATCATGAGAACAACCCAATCCAAAAATGGGCAGAAGACCTAAAAAGACATTTCTCCAAAGAAGATATACAGATTGCAAACAAACACTTGAAAGTATGTTCAACATCACTAATCATTAGAGAAATGCAAATCAAATCGACAATGAGGTATCACCTCACACCAGTCAGAATGGCCATCATCAAAAAATCTACAAACAATAAATGCTGGAAAGGGTGTGGAGAAAAGGGAACCCTCTTGCACTGTTGGTGGGAATGTGAATTGATACAGCCACTACGGAGAACAGTATGGAGGTTCCTTAAAAATCTCAAAATAGTACTACCATACGACCCAGCAGTCCCCTGAGAAAACCATAATTCAAAAAGAGACATGTACTACAATGTTCATTGTAGCTCTGTTTACAATAGCCAGGACACGGAAGCAACCTTGTTGCTTCCTAAGTTTCCAATGACAGATGAATATATAAAGAAGATGTGACACAGATATACAATGGAATATTACTCAGCCACAAATAAATGAAATTGAGTTATCTGTAGTGAGGTGGTTGGACCTAGAGACTGTCATACAGAGTGAAGTAAGTCAGAAAGAGAAAAAAATACCATATGATAACACATATATATGGAATCTCAAAAAAAAAATGCTTCCGAAGAGCCTAGGGGCGGGACAGGAATAAAGACACAGACGTAGAGAATGGACTTGAGGACATGGGGAGGGGGAAGGGTAAGCTGGGACAAAGTGAGAGAGTGGCATGGACATATATACACTACCAAATGTAAAAAAGATAGCTAGTGGGAAGCAGCCACATAGCACAGGGAGATCAGTTTGGTGCTTTGTGACCCCCTAGAGGGGTGGGATAGGGAGGGTGGGAGGGAGACACAAGAGGGAGGAGATATGGGGACATATGTATACATATAGTTGATTATTCATTTTGTTATACAGCAGAAACTAACATGACATTGTAAAGCGATTACACTCCAATAAAGATGTTTAAAAAAATTAAAAGTAGAACTATCATATTATCCAGCCATCCCTCTTCTGAATATATATGTGTGAAAGAAATAAAATCACTTTCTTGAGAAGATATCTGCACCCTCATGTTCATTGCAATATTTTTCATGTGCATGTGGTATATAGATACAATGGAATATTATTTGGTATATACATACAAAGGAAATTGTGACACACATATATATATATAGAGAGAGAGAGAGAGAATAATGTATATATTTTTACACACACACTGGTATAATGTTCAATGCAATATTATTCAGAAAACAGTTCTGCCTTTTGGGACAACATCCTTTTGGATGTCCATGAGGGCATTACACTAAATGAAATAATTCAGACAGAAAAATACAAATACTGAAGGATCTCACTTATATGTGGAGTCTAAAAAAAGTCACACTCACTGAAACAGAAAGTAGTGTGGTGACTGCTGGGGCTGGGGGTTCGGGGAAACAGGGCGATGTTGATGAAAGTGTACAAACTTCCAGTTATGAGATGAATAAGTTCTGAAGACCTAATGTACAGCACGGTGACTATAGTTAATACTGTATTATATACTTGAAAGTGGCTAAGAGAGTACATCTTAAATGTTTTCACAGCACACAAAAAAAGTAATTATGTGAGGCAATGAAGGGGTTAACTAAACTTACTGCAGTGATCATTTCATAATATACACATATATCAAAACATCACACTGTACACCTTAAACTTACACAATGTTATATGTCAATTACATCTCAACAAAGCTGGAAGAGAAAAAGAAAAATGACATACAGTCATTGCTTTCATACAAACTCTTAATTTTCACATTAACTATGGCAATACTCCTGACATTATTTGAAATGGAAACAGTTAGTTGATTTTAACAAAGAAAATGCTCATTTCTAGATCAGCAACTACCTTCATAATTGTTCTCTAGAATACTAGTGTTAAGAAACTCCATGAGAAGGAAAAAAAATAGTCAGTGATCAGGGCTTCCCTGGTGGCGCAGTGGTTGAGAGTCTGCCTGCCGATACAGGGGACGCGGGTTCGTGCCCCAGCCCGGGAGGGTCCCGCGTGCGCCGGAGCGGCTGGGCCCGTGAGCCATGGCCGCTGAGCCTGCACGTCCAGAGCCTGTGCTCCGCAATGGGAGAGGCCACAGTAGTGAGAGGCCCACGTACCGCAAAGAAAAGAGTCAGGGATCAAATAATTTGGGGAAATGGCTACCTACTATCCCTATTGAATACTGATTATTTTTATTAGCATAGTTAATATTCTGAGGAGTCCCAAAGTAAACAGAGCAATCAACAAGCAAACTTTAACCCAGGATTAGATGAGGGTTAATTAGCATAGATTCAGTCACGGGACTAGAGTCACCATTCACTGGGCATGGGCTCAGCACCCATGAAGTTGTTAAGGAAATCCTTGAGAAAATCATTTAAAAGGACCTAATCACCTTACAACTTCATATAAAAAGTATTTTTTCCATCAAAGAAAACTAATGAGATTGACCACCATGACTGCTATATATTGTTCTTAAACAATGTCAAAAATCATGACCCTTCCTAGAAATAGCCTACATATCTAATGAGGAAGAAGAACATAGCACACCACAAATTCTTTGTTAAAGTAACTTTTGTTTTGCCTGGCAGTCATTCTTGCTTGTTTGCCTTTTTATGTCACTTTAATAGAATAGGGAGAGACTTGCTTATCAGTATCCAAAATTCATCCAAAGTAGGTTGTAACAATTTTTTTGGTCACCAAAACAAAAATGTCTTCCCTGAGAAGAGTAATAAAAGAGGTCAGAATGCTTTTCCTTTCTTGGTAAGCTTGCCTGCTTGTGCTTTCAACACACCATGGGCAACCTTTTGTCATCAATCCTCATGTCCAAGTGAGCCGTGGCACTTCTCAAGGTCCAGGACTTCCCAGATATTTGGAAAAGGACTTCTTAGGCAAAGGGCAGGAGCAGTGCCAGTGACAGAGGTGCTACTTGGTACTGACTCTGATAGGGTTGATAAAACATCTTATATTTTAAAAAGAGGATTCCTAAGGATCATTTCTTAATCTGATGATAATGTAAATGGTGTTATGCAGTTTCTACCTCATTGTCTGGAATATAATAACTACAATACAGTCTTGCCTAGAAAATAGAAGCATCCATAATTTTCGTAGACCCTAGAATACCTTTCTACCTTTTCTTATTTTTTTTTTAACATCTTTATTGGAGTATAATTGCTTTACAATGGTGTGTTAGTTTCTGCTGTATAACAAAGTGAATCAACTATATGTATACATATATCCCCATATCCCCTCCCTCTTGCGTCTCCCTCCCACCCTCCCTATCCCACCCCTCTAGGTGGTCACGAAGCATCAAGCTGATCTCCCTGTGCTATGCGGCTGCTTCCCACTAGCTATCTATTTTACATTTGGTAGTGTATATATGTCCATGCCACTCTCTCACTTTGTCCCAGCTTACCCTTCCCCCTCCCTGTGTCCTCAGTTCCTTTCTCTACATCTGTGTCTTTATTCCTGTCCTGCCTCTAGGTTCTTCAGAACCTTTTTTTTTTTTTTAGGTTCCATATATATGTGTTAGCATATGGTATTTGTTTTTCTCTTTCTGACTTGCTTCACTCTGTATGACAGACTCTAGGTCCATCCACCTCACTACAAATAACTCAGTTTCGTTTCTTTTCATGGCTGAGTAATATTCCATTGTATATATGTGCCACATCTTCTTTATCCATTCATGTATCGATGGATACTTAGGTTGCTTCCATGTCCTGGCTATTGTAAACAGTGCTGCAATGAACACTGTAGTACATGTCTCTTTGAATTATGGTTTTCTCAGGGTATATGCCCAGCAGTGGGATTGCTGGGTCATATGGTAGTTCTATTTTTAGTTTTTTAAGGAACCTCCATACTGGCTGTATCTCTTCCTACCTTTTCTATATTAACTTTATAATAAAATTTAGAAGTATCTATCAGAAGGGCACTCATGTCGGATGTTACTCCTGCATCCCTTGCACTTAGCACAGTGTCTGGCGTAGAGTGAACCATCATAAGTATTTATGGTGAGAGAGTGGAAAGGAAAGGAGGAAAGGCTTAGAAATCAAACATAAAGGCTACCACTTTTAAAGGAGCAAATTTCTATAGGTGTTTTGAAGAAGAAATTTAAAATATGTTCTAAAAAAGTTTTGTGCCCTTTACGGGAACATAATGCTTTTGTACTATTTGATTCAAAGAGTAGGCAACCAACTTTCAGAAAAAACGTCATGTACTTTTAATTGTAAATAATATTCATTTGACTTGATTGATCCTTAATTTATATAATTTGAGTATTCTCTACTTACCTGCTATTCTCAAAGAAAATCCTCCTATTTTTCTTTGTATAACACTGAACTGCCATACTAGCATAGGTGTTCATATTTCTGGTTTACCAGAATGTATAGTTGAATGAATGTCACTGTTATCACACAGCAACATATTTAAGGCCCTGATACATTCTTGAGGTTCAACATACACTTTCATGAATTTTTCAGGGTTATTAACTTTGAACTCAGTCATGTTGAAGGACTAAAGTTACTATCATCCATCCACACATTGTACTGATTAGTACATTTTCAGTTACAAGTAGCAGAAACTCAAATCAGACAGGCTTATGCAATCCATCAATCAATCAAAATATTGGCTTACTTCACTAAAGTGCAAAAGTAAAGCTGGCTAAAACTGGTGTGAAGAATTATTATTAGGAATCTATATCACTCCATTTCTTAGCTTCCATTTTCTCTGTGTTGACTTCATCAAGCTCTCTCCATCTGGTAGCAAGATGGTCCCAGTAACTTCAGGCTAGGTTTCTTCCACTTTAACAAGCCCAAAATGAGAAAGAGCTCTTCATTCCTAATAACACCTAGAGGATTTTGATTAACCAGGCCTGGAGTGCCCATCTCTAGAGACTAGACTAAATGTAAGGAGGGGTGGCTCTCCAAAAGAAAGCCAAGATGCTATTATGCCAGAAGAAAGGGACATGGTTACCAGATAGGCAAAAATGCAATGGCTGTTCGCTATGCCCATGCTTTACATTCTTGTGGAATTAGTCAGAAGTCAGAGTACTTAAATTATATTTGGATCGTTGACAGGCAATTCATTAAGTTTTTTAAAATATATATATATATATATATATTTTTTTTTTTTTTTAGTAATTTATTTATTTTTTGCTGTGTTGGGTCTTCGTTTCTGTGTTAGGGCTTTCTCTAGTTGTGGCAAGCGGGGGCCAGTCTTCACTGCGTTGCGCGGGCCTCTCACTGTCGCAGCCTCTCTTGTTGCGGAGCACAGGCTCCAGACGCGCAAACTCAGTAGTTGTGGCTCACGGGCCCAGTTGCTCCGTGGCATGTGGGATCCTCCCAGACCAGGGCTCGAACCCATGTCCCCTGCATTAGCAGGCAGATTTTCAACCACTGCGCCACCAGGGAAGCCCCTATTTTGAACTTTAAAAAGAACATAAACATAAAGCACCAAACATAGTGCCTGGATTATAGTGAGTGTTCAAGGAAAGTTAACTATTATTATTATTCCTATTTCACAGAATGTATAGGGTTATAAATTTTTTACCTTATATTAAGTTTACTTCTAAGACCATAAAAATAATGCTATGCCTTTATAGGATATATCTTACCCAACATATGAAAGTGCTTTAAAATAATTTTTTAAAATAGATAAATCTGATTTCTTCAAAGTTAACCATAATATAAAGAAGTATTACTCTGGAAAGTATCTTTGCATCTAGTACTTTTTTTTTTAATGTTTTGTTTTGTTTCTAAGTTGGGACTTGATCCCAACAAAATATGCAGATAGCATTACTTTACATGGCCTTAATCCTAGAAAGTAGTAGTATCAAGTATTTAACGCAACCTAAAATAGATCACAAGCATTCTGCCTACACTACGCCTTCCTCTTCCACAAGCAATCTTTGTGGTTTTGATAACTCCCTAAAATGCCAACTCCCATTTATCCTGACATCAACTGGACCAAAATGTTCCCTCTCCCCTCAGTGGGTCAAATTCCCTACCCAGCTGCTCCCACCCAGGGTGTAGTCTCTTTACTAGCACTGCCTGCAACCACTCCACTGTGGCCTAGTGACACCACAGTCAGCTTCCCTTTCACTTGTCCCATTGCCGCATTTCTCCTCAGGTCTGATAGCCCTGCCAAATCATCTAGCTTTTGCTTCTGTCTGGTCTGAGAGAGTTGGCACAAGGAGAAGTAGTGAGTTCTGTGACTTCCTCTTGGGTTTTCTTACACAATTAGGAAAGAGGAGTAACCAAGAGACATTTATTTTTTAAGAAAAGTGTCCTTCTGAGAAAAACAAAGAGATGTCTTAAAACTCTGAAAAGTTAAGGGTTTAAACTAATTGCTATTCAGTCACTGAGTTACTTGGTGACCCTAACTAATATGTTTACCTCTTGAATTCTAAGTTTTTTATGAGCTGTTACAGATGTTTTTGAAAAGAAAGGTATTATTGATGTCTGTTAACATCACGTTTGCAATTAACAAATTTATATAGTGATTTTGTTTTCCAGTCCTCCCATGTAAAATCTCATTTGAATGTCATAACTACTGTGAGTTTGAAAGCATTAGGTAACAAGGCATGCCACCACCAGCCCTATCAATACCAAGAACAAACCACTTTGGGGGCCAGGCTGAGGTTAATGGGGAGAGTTACAGTAAGAACAAAATACAATACTGGCACATGAAGACAGCTGGAATGGGCAGTTACTAATAAGAGGCTTCAGGCACAGCAAACAAGCAGAAGTCTATTAATCAGCACTGGGGATAAATACAGGGAAGGAACTGGTCAACAACCAGGGTATGTAAGGGTAAGAATCATACAGATTTATCTGGCCAGTTGATCACATTGGTCCTGAAGATTGGTAAGGAGGTCTGTCTTACCAACCATGGCTCTAGACATGCCTCCAGACATGCACTGTTTGAGAAAAAACAAGAAACCATTCACCATGTCACAGGGTACTCCATTTTTTATGCCTCATTTCTGGTATTTTTTTCTCTCAGGCCCATCCTTACTCACTCCAGCTCTACAGCTGAGCAAGAAGCAAATTGGGGTTCACTGCTTGCCACGGGATTTTGCTTAATATTAAATTAAGTCAATGCTCAATATCTAAACCCCTTACCTACAGCTGACGTATTGAGGGATAGGCTTCCCTCATACTTGGCTACTTCTTGTCTAAGGACAGTTTTCTGGACTTCACCTTGCCTGCCTGCCCTAAGCCTGTTATATTCCAGACCCTCCATGTCTAACTAGACCTCAATTCTTGACTCCTCCTGTTAAATCCAGTCCTGTGGCCATCCATGCATTACACTTACAATCACTCTTGGCTATTCCTCTACAACCACTCAAGAGACTATGGCAGGATGGCTAGAGAAGAGTCCACCATTGCCATGAAGATGTTTAAGAAAAGGCCTTCACGAATAAGCAATATACAAATCCCTTCAAGACTGAGCTTGAAGATATGAGCTCTAGGAGATTCCACAAGTGGAGAAGTTCTTAAGGTGCTTCCACAGACTATAATGTTGACATCAGAATTTTCTCACTTTGAGTCCCACAAGCTCACATGCAGCCTGTAAAAAGATGCTAATCTCCCTTTAAAAACTAAGGCCTCAGATGCCCTGGCACACAGAGGATAATTTTAAACTTCCAAGGAGATAACAAAATAAATCAGTTACAGAATATCCTAATCATTTTTAGTTAACTTTCCATATTTCAAGATTTTTGCTCCAGGACAAATGAATTATATCCTAAAAGGGCTTACCCAACTTCACAGCTCTCTTGCCTATTGCACAGATATGAATTTAATAAACACACATTCAAGTATCAAAAATGCAATTTAGTTTTATAACTAATATATGTTCTATCTACTCTAGAACTCCCTTACCATAAAAGTCAGAATATATATTTTTATCTTGTATTTAAGATTCTCAAATGGTTCAAATTCTTTCCATTCTCCTTCCAAATATAGTATCTGGTTGCAGAATGAAGCTGACATGTCTGCAGAAATGAAGGTGGAACATCCAAGCCTCCAGGTGATATATCACATCCTGCTTGGTCTCTGAGTTGGCCTCTGAGTTGGCCTCTGTTGTGGCTGCTTCTGCAGTGTTGTAACCACGTGGCCACCGAGTATCCTTCTGAGTTGGGTTGTCCTGCTTTGTCTTTAGAGTGCATCCTGTAACCACTGCCAATGTCCATGGACTTTGCCCTAGCCTCTAGCCTCCAGTTACAAAGATCCTACATTCTCCGGTCTATATGGCTAGTGTAGTCCTCCTGCTGGTCACTAGGAAATATAGCATTTTTGGATGGTCTCGGGGGCCTAAGATTCTTTATTTGTTTTCTCCACACCATGTCAAAGTAAGACTTCACTCAGGCCCACCCTCTCTGATACCTCCTCAACTATTGCTATGTAAATGCTCCTAGCATTTCACATGCATGAAACTTCTTTGTGAAACTTTCCATTATCCTAGGCTATGTCTTAGAAAGCAGGGCATCAGCCCCTATGGTCTTTGGAATCCTGAAACTCACTTGGTTGTTGTTAACACCTTCTTTGGGATTTACCCTGAAGGGGAGAATCAGAACACTGGGGCCTGATCTTTGGTAATTCTCTTTGTCTCACTCCCAGGCTCCATCTCTCAATGTCTAGATAGGCTTTCCTCTTCCTATGTATCAAAAAATTGCCTTGCATTGCAACTTTTTTCTCCTATGCTATAGTTCCATCATATAAATTGCCTGATCCTCTCCAAGCTGAATGTCTGCTTTGGAAATTCTGAGAAAATCATCCTCTTCTCAAGCAAGCCAGGCATTCTCAACAATCAAGTGCTTACTTTTAGACTATAAAAAGTATTCCATTTTAAAATTCTAAGCCAATACATCCCTGGTTGTAACAGGGTTATGTTCTCCCCATAAAGCTATGCATGCTATTGACTCAGTGGTTTGGAGACCTGGACTCCTAGGAACTGGGAATGGCTGAGAACTAAAACACATTGATTTGATGTCTCAAAATTAGTATCTCTGTAATTACTTCCATCTCCCCATTTACCTCTCTATGGTATATATTTACCACCACATAAATACAATTGCTGAACACACCTGGCCTTCAAGGCAAGAATCAAACTCCAGCCTCCTCAGACCCTCCTTCTCAGTAAATAATTTGCAGAGTTATAGAGGCTCACATCAGAGCCACCATCTCACCTAAAGTATGTGACCTTGTCTATTACAAGGGCCCAGTTTAGTAATACCTTAATTGGACAATAACCATAACAAATAATTAACATATAACATACATGCATTAATAAAAAGCTCACTTACAGAAGGGTTATTCTGTTACACACTACAGTAAAATTAAAATAAAGCTCATACCTGAATAATAAGTATGTGAAGTAATAATCTTAAGTCTCTATATAAAATAAAAATGAACTAATCAAGAAAGAATTACTACATAAATTATTGGGCAAACCTGTAAAAATTCCACCTTTCTATTGTCAAACGGCAATTAGATTTCAGAGTTGCCCCAAGATTAGGCCTGAAATGTGTTATCTGATGAACCCTGTAAATAAAGGAAAACACAAGGCTACCATTTATTAACTGGCTGTTAAGTGCCCTTGGTTGAATCTACATTATCTCATATAGTTCTCACAACAACTCTGCAAACGGAGCAAAATTTCATTTTTAAAGATGAAGAGGTGAGGGCTCCAATCACCAGCAGAGGTACAACTGGACTCAATTCTGGCAGACGACAAAACCCTCAAGGTGGGACTGAAGCAAGTTCATGGAATTGCTCCAAAGTCTTCCTGTGGTGGGTGAGGAGTTAGAAACAAGTTCAAACACCGTGAAATGTAATGCCAATAAGAATTACACTTTCACCTCTAAACTTATACTTTAATTTCAGCTTTTGGTTCTTGCTACCTGAAACTTAGCACTGGTTGACTCCTATTCAAGCCAACCGATACTTCAGTCGTTCATCAGTGAATACACAGACTTATATTTAAAAAGCAGTCTCTTTAGAAAAAGTATCTCAGCAGGACTTGAATAGGCCCTGGGGAGGAGTACTCCCCTTTCAGTAGAATAAAGTTACTCAAGGTGACCCCTCTCTTCAGTCCTCACACAATCCTTGAAAGAAATAGCAAGAACTGGCAAAAAAAAGTGGCACTTCGCTCCTTTGGTCCTTCCCTCTACATGCAAGTGTACATCTCTGTCTCCTACTTCTCTAAAGTTCCTTTTAAATACACTGCAGTAGTTTTAGTATATTTTAGAATCTGTTTGATTTTTATGTTTTCAAGTGATTTAAAAGGTAGCAGTAGGGAATGTTGCTCTGTGGCATGTTACTATTGAAGCTCCAACAGGGAGAAAGGATAACATCTGCTTTTCATGTTTTGCTGTGTATATTTTATTGAATCTTACAATAACCCCTCAGAGGCTGGTGAAGGTCAGGTTTTATAGTTTTCATTTATAAGCTGGAGGTAGAGTAAAGCTCAGTGAGGTGTTGAATTTCATACCAGAAGCAAGTAAAACACACAGGAATATAGGATTTAGGTCTCTGTCCAGGGCAAAATACACTAAACCAGAATTTTTCAAAGAATTATCCATGGGTTCCAAGAGACACTTCTGTAAAAAGAGTTTCTTAGTGTAGAGGGCAGACAGCAGAAGCAAGAAGAACTCCAATCCTGCAGCCTGTGGAACGAAAACCACATTCACAGGAAGACAGACAAGATAAAAAGGCAGAGGGCTATGTACCAGATGAAGAACAAGATAAAACCCCAGAAAAACAACTAAATGAAGTGGAGATAGGCAACCTTCCAGAAAAAGAATTCAGAATAATGATAGTGAAGATGATCCAGGACCTCGGAAAAAGAATGGAGGCAAAGATCGAGAAGGTGCAAGAAATGTTTAACAAAGACCTAGAAGAATTAAAGAACAAACAAACAGAGATGAACAATACAGTAACTGAAATGAAAAATACACTAGAAAGAATCAATAGCAGAATAACTGAGGCAGAAGAACGGATAAGTGACCTGGAAGACAGAATGGTGGAATTCACCGCTGCAGAACACAATAAAGAAAAAAGAATGAAAAGAAATGAAGACAGCCTAAGAGACCTCTGGGACAACAATAACGCAACAACGTTTGCATTATAGGGCTCCCAGAAGGAGAAGAGAGAGAGAAAGGACTCGAGAAAATATTTGAAGAGATTATAGTCGAAAACTTCCCTAACATGGGAAAGGAAATAGCCACCCAAGTCCAGGAAGGTCAGAGAGTCCCATACAGGATAAACCCAAGGAGAAACACACCGACACACATAGTAATCAAATTGGCAAAAATTGAAGGCAAAGAAAAATTATTGAAAGCAGCAAGGGAAAAATGACAAATAACAAACAAGGGAACTCCCATAAGGTTAACAGCTGATTTCTCAGCAGAAACTCTACAAGCCAGAAGGGAGTGGCATGATATACCTAAAGGGATGAAAGGGAAAAACCTACAACGAAGATTACTCTACCCGGCAAGGATCTCATTCAGATTCGATGGAGAAAACAAAAGCTTTACAGACAAGCAAAAGTTAAGAGAATTCAGCACCACCAAACCAGCTCTACAACACATGCTAAAGGAACTTCTCTAAGTGGGAAACACAAGACAAGAAAAGGACCTACAAAAACAATCCCCCCCAAATTAAGAAAATGGTAATAGGAACATACATATCGATAATTACCTTAAATGTGAATGGATTAAATGTTCCAACCAAAAGACACAGGCTTGCTGAATGGATACAAAAACAAGACCCATATATATGCTGTCTACAAGAGACCCACTTCAGACCTAGGGACACATACAGACTGATAGTGAGGGGATGGAAAAAGATATTCCATGCAAATGGAAATCAAAAGAAAGCTGGAGTAGCAATTCTCATGTCAGATAAAATAGACTTTAAAATAAAGAATGTTACAAGAGACAAGGAAGAACACTACATAATGATCAAGGGATCAATCCAAGAAGAAGATATAACAATTATAAATATATATGCACCCAACATAGGAGCACCTCAATACATAAGGCAACTGCTAACAGCTATAAAAGAGGAAATCGACAGTAACACAATAATAGTGGGGGACATTAACACCTCACTTACACCATGGACAGATCATCCAAAATGAAAATAAATAAGGAAACAGAAGCTTTCAATGACACAATAGACCAGATAGATTTAGTTGATATTTATAGCACATTCCATCCAAAAACAGCAGATTACACTTCCTTCTCAAGTGCGCATGGAACATTCTCCAGGATAGATCACATCATGGGTCACAAATCAAGCCTCACTAAAATTAAGAAAACTGGAATCATACCAAGTATCTTTTCTGACCACAAAGCTATGAGATTAGAAATGAATTACAGGGAAAAACACGTAAAAAACGCAAACACATGGAAGCTAAACAATACGTTACTAAATAACCAAGAGACCACTGAAGAAATCAAAGAGGAAATAAAAAAATACCTAGAGACAAATGACAACAAAACACGATGATCCAAAACCTATGGGATGCAGCAAAAGCAGCTCTAAGAGGGAAGTTTACAGCTATACAAGCCTACCTCAAGAAACAAGAAATATCTCAAATAAACAATCTAACCTTACACCTAAAGGAACAAGAGAAAGAAGAACAAACAAAACCTAAAGTTAGCAGAAGGAAAGCAATCATAAAGATGAGAGCAGAAATAAATGAAATAGAAACAAAGAAAACAATAGCAAAGATCAATAAAACTAAAAGCTGGTTCTTTCAGAAGATAAACAAAATTGATAAACCATTAGCCAGACGCATCAAGAAAAAGAGGGAGAGGACTCAAATCAATAAAATTAGAAATGAAACAAGAGAAGTTACAACAGATACCACAGAAATACAAAGCATCCTACTACAAGCAACTACTACAAGAGACTACTACAAGCAACTCTATGACAATAAAATGGACAACCTGGAAGAAATGGAGAAATTCTTAGAAAGGTATAACCTTCCAAGACTGAACCAGGAAAAAATAGGAAATATCAACAGAGCAATCACAAGTAATGAAATTGAAACTGTGATTAAAAATCTTCCAACAAGGCTTCCCTGGTGGCGCAGTGGTTGAGTGTCTGCCTGCCGATGCAGGGGACACGGGTTCATTGCCCCGGTCCGGGAAGATCCCACATGCCGTGGAATGGCTGGGCCCATGAGCCATGGCTGCCGAGCCTGCACATCCGGAGCCTGTGCTCCACAACGAGAGAGGCCACAACAGTGAGAGGCCCGCGTACCGCAAAAAAAAAAAAAAAAAAAAAAAAAAAAAAACTTCCAACAAACAAAAGTCCAGGACCAGATGGCTTCACAGGTGAATTCTATCAAACATTTAGAGAAGAGCTAACACCCATCCTTCTCAAACTCTTCCAAAAAATTTCAGAGGAAGGAACACTGCCAAACTCATTCTATGAGGCCACCATCACCCTGATACCAAAACCAGACAAAGATACTACAAAAAAAGAAAATTACAGACCATATCACTGATGAATATAGATGCAAAACTTCTCAACAAAATACTAGCAAACAGAATCCAGCAACACATTAAAAGGATCATACACCATGATCAAATGGGATTTATCCCAGGGATGCAAGGATTCTTCAATATACGCAAATCAATCAATGTGATATACCATATTAACAAATTGAAGAATAAAAACCATATGATAATCTCAATAGATGCATAAAAAGCTTTCGACACAATTCAACACCCATTTATGATAAAAACTCTCCAGAAAGTGGCCATAGAGGGAACCTACCTCAACATAATAAAGGCCATATGTGACAAGCCCACAGCAAAAATCATTCTCAATGGTGAAAAAGTGAAAGCATTTCCTCTAAGATCAGGAATAAGACAAGGATGTCCACTCTCACCACTATTATTCAACATAGTTTTGGAAGTCCTAGCCACGGCAATCAGAGAAGCAAAATAAATAAAAGGAATAAAAATTGGAAAACAAGAAGTAAAACTGTCACTCTTTGCAGATAACATGATACTATACACAGAGTATCCTAAAATTGCCACCAGAAAACTACTAGAGCTAATCAGTGAATTTGGTAAAGTTGCAGGATACAAAATTAATTCAAAGAAATCTCTTGCATTCCTATACACTAATGATGAAAAATCTGAAAAAGAAATTAAGGAAATACTCCCATTTACCACTGCAACAAAAAGAATAAAATACTGAGGAAAAAACCTACCTAAGGAGACAAAAGACCTGAATGCAGAAAACTATAAGACACTGATGAAAGAAATTAAAAATGATACCAATAGATGGATAGATATACCATGTTCTTGGATTGGAAGAATCAGTATTGTGGCAATCTACAGATTCAATGCAATCCCTATCAAACCACCAATGGCATTTTTTATGGAACTAGAACAAAAAATTTTTTAATTTGTATGGAGACACAAAAGACCCGGAATAGCCAAAGCAGTCTTGAGGGAAAAAAATGGAGCTGGAGGAATCAGTCTCCTGGACTTCAGACTATACTACAAAGCTACAGTAATCAAGACAATATGGTACTGGCACAAAAACAGAAACATAGATCAATGGAACAAGATATAAAGCCCAGGGATAAACCC
This sequence comes from Orcinus orca, assembly GCF_937001465.1. Taxonomy (NCBI): domain Eukaryota; kingdom Metazoa; phylum Chordata; class Mammalia; order Artiodactyla; family Delphinidae; genus Orcinus; species Orcinus orca. The sequence goes on from NC_064567.1 coordinate 72,416,126, forward strand.
ATGCACCTATGGTCAAATAATCTATGACAAAGGAAGCAATGAGATACCTCCTTTGGAGAAAAGACAGTCTCTTCAATAAGTGGTGCTGGGAAAACTGGACGGCTACATTTAAATGAATGAAATTAGAACACTCCCTAACACCATACACAAAAATAAACTCAAAATGGATTAAAGACCTAAATGTAAGACCAGACACTATAAAACTCTTAGATGAAAACATAGGAAGAACACTCTTTGACATACATCACAGCAAGATCTTTTTTGATCCACCTCCTAGAGTAATGGAAAAAACAAAAACAAAAACAAATGGAACCTAATGGAACTTAAAAGCTTTTGCACAGCAAAGGAAACCATAAACAAGACAAAAGGTCAACCCTCAGAATGGGAGAAAATACTTGCAAACGAATCAACGGACAAAGGATTAATCTCCAAAATATATAAACAGTTAATGCAGCTCAATATTAAAGAAACAGAAAACCCAATCCAAAAATGGGCAGAAGACCTAAATAGACATTTCTCCAAAGAAGACATACAGGTGGCGAGGAAGCACATGAAAAGCTGCTCAACATCACCAATTATTAGAGAAATGCAAATCAAAACTACGAGGTATCATCTCACACCAATTAGAATGGGCATCATCAGAAAATCTACAAACAACAAATGCTGGAGAGGCTGTGGAAAAACGGAACAGCCTTGCACTGTCGGTGGGAATGTAAATTGATACAGCCACTATGGAGAACAGTATGGAGGTTCCTTAAAAAACTAAAAATAGAATTACCATATGATCCAGCAATCCCACTACTAGGCATATACCCAGAGAAAACCATAATTCAGAAAGACACATGCACCTCAATGTTCATTGCAGCACTATTTACAATAGCCAGGTCATGGAAGCCACCTAAATGCCCATTGATCGACAAATGGATAAAGAAGATGTGGTACATATATACAATGGAATATTACTCAGCCCTAAAAAGGAACGAAATTGAGTCACTTGTTGAGACGTGGATGGATCTAGAGACTGTTACAGAGAGTGAAGTAAGTCAGAAAGAGAAAAACAAATATCGTATTTTAATGCATGTATGTGGAATCTAGAAAAATGGTACAGATGAACCGTTTTGTGGGCAGAAATAGAGACACAGATGTAGAGAACAAATGTATGGACACCAAGGGGGGAAAGCCGTGGGGGGTGGGGGTGGGGGTGTGATGAATTGGGAGATTGGGATTGACATGTATACACTGATGTGTATAAAACTGATGACTAATAAGAACCTGCAGTATAAAATAATAAAATTAAATTAAAAAAATTTTTAAAAAACTAATACTAAACTTTCTTTGGGTTATTTATATGGAAATATGTTAATATAAATATTTCAGACATTACATGAAATTCCTAAAAATCTTACATGTTCTGGTATAATGTTATAAGTCATAATTCTAGTTATTACTTTAAAATGTATATCTCATAAATAACTAAATTTCCTTGTCAATTGCATTATTATGAACTTTCATCAAATCTTTAACTGTGGTCATTTTTAAGTCTTTTGTCATTTACATAAAGTTCTGGGTGTACTCTGATGCTTTTGCAAAAGTGTTCCTATAAAAGGGTTTCATCTTCAAGGAATTCATGGAAAAGACTCTGACAAGTACAGGTTTCTGGTAACTGACTATACTGCTGAACTGAATGAATAAGCATTTTCAGAACTCTAATGGAAAACTGATGAATTCATAAAAGTGCTAACAAAAGATCAAGATGAAAAAAAATTAATTACAGGGGCCTGAGTGAACTGATGAGGATGATTATAATTTTTGTGACTTTCTGTTTGGATAAAAAAAAATATTAAATTTTGGTATTTATTTACCTAGAAACTTCACTTATGTGAAAGGCCAAATTTTAGCATAATAACAAAAGAATGATAAAAACAAACAGTCTCTTAGTGTATATATTTGAGTAATTGCCCATATTAAATGTGCCTCCAGAAAAAAAAAAAAAAAAAGTGCCTCCAGAGATAAACAGTGCATACATTAAAGGTTCTGTGAAGTCCTGCAACTAAAAACAATACCAAAAACTTTGCTTACTTAACTCAGCATCATTTCCTACAGTATCTTTTGTTTGTTTAGTTAAGTATTAGTTTAGATTAATAAAACACATATTGGGAAATGCTCCATTAAACTGTACCATCTCTCTTTTACCTCATAGCATAGGAGCAAAAAACCACTCGTCTCAGTCAAGGGCACATCTAAGTTATCATTTAGAATTAAGAGAGAGAGAAAGCGAGGGAAGGAGGGAGAGGGAGAGAGGGGAAAGGGGAGAGAGAGAGAGTCTCTTACTTGAGTTTGCTACTTCTGTCAATGGTTATTTTCAACAATATCACTTCTCCCCAGTCCAGTCCCTCTGTTCCAGTTGGTTTGGTCTACTTCACTGTCCCCCACTCTCATTAACTGGATTATATTCCTTCATTTAGTAAACAAAAAGAGCACCTATTAAACACTAGGCACTGTGTCAGTCACAGACAGAAATTAAAGCATAGTTCTTGTCCTGGAGGAGCTACCTAGTAAAAGGGGAGGCACACAAGTACAAAACAATGTATCTCGACAAGGCAAGCCCAGAGGTGGAACGTCCACCAGAGGGAAGAGAGGGAAGTCTTGCTGCAGGAGGTGGCACGTGGCTTCCTCTTGTTTGTTCAGTGGAAACATTTAAGAAAACAGTGCTTATTGATATGGATGATAAATAGAGGTTAGCAAAGCAAATTGTGGAGAATAAGAGAGCCTAAAGAGAATAATATCTAGCAGTGCATGTAGGCGAAGAAAGCAGAGTTCATTTGAAACAGTGCATGATCAGATCTTAGGACATATATACAGGGGTACTAGCTGCAGAGTCATGGAGATTATCTAGCTATCTAACTATATATCTATCTATCCATCCATCTACACATATACATATATATACATACACAGATATATATATATATATATATATATACACATATGTATACACACACACATAATACAGTAAGGAGTTTAAACTTTAACCTAAAGAGAATACAGTTATTAATTATATATCACTTTTAGCCATTTTAAGTCACTTTAAATATCTAAAGATTCTTCCATCTTTTGCAACTACTTATTCTTAAACCTTGAGTATCCTTTCTCTTTCTGTGGACATGTCCAATGTCTATCCATACATCCAGGCCAAAATACGTAAGCCCATTATACCATAACTTCCCTGACTGCCTCAACCCAGACCTCTTCCTCCTGTGAATTTCTCTGCTATCCACTAACTCTGTGATTCATGTAATGCCTTATAAGTTACTCTTTTGTAAATATGTTTGCTTTCTACAGCTGCATATGGCAAACAACTCAAAAGCAAGGAACTATATTGTGTATCCTTGCAACACTGTGGTGGTTCCCAGTGATCCCTACCTCCAGCTATTCATTCCCTTGTATAATTCTCTTCCCCTGAACCTGGGCTTGATCTAGTAACTCACTTCTTACAGACAGAATAAAGTAAAAATGACAGGGTGTTATTTCCAAAAACAAGTTACAAAAGACGCCGGCTTCTGTCTTTCTCTCCCTCTCTTGCTCTCTTCCTTGCTCACTTTGAGGGAAGTCACCTAGCATATTGTGGGCTGCCTTATGGAGAGGCCCATGTGGCAAGGAAGTGTTATCTCCAGACAACTACTACATGAGCCATGAGTGAGCTTGAAAGTTGCCAATCTTACTCCTAGAGAACCCTGAGATGACTGCAGTCCCAGAGGACATTGATTACAGTCTTGTGAGAGACTGAACCAAAGATGCCCTGCTTAACTGCACCTAGACCCCTGAAATGAAAATAATAAATGCCTATTGTTATAAGCTACTACATTTTGGGGAAATTTATTATACAGTCATATATAACTAAGAATAACACCTAAAGTAACAGGCTACAAAATAAATATAAAATATTTCAGGGCTCCCCTGGTGGTGCAGTGGTTCAGAGTCCGCCTGCTGATGCAGGGGACATGGGTTCGTGCCCCGGTCCGGGAAGATCCCACATGCCGCGGAGCGGCTAGGCCCGTGAGCCATGGCCGCTGAGCCTGCACATCCGGAGCCTGTGCTCTGCAACGGGAGAGGCCACAACAATGAGAGGCCCGAGTACCGCAAAAAAAAATTTTCAGAAGACAGATATGTAGATAGATAAATGGAAGAATATATAGGAAATAATTGATTTAATATTTATTGAATGAAGGAATCCAAGGATGGATATTCATAAAAGTTCTTTCAGGTTTATTTTGGATTAAAGTAAAACAAAAAGCTGATTTTTATATTATACATATCCTCTTGCTTTTATTCTCTTGTTTATTTCAACTGAAGAAATGCGTTTTCACTGTGAACTTCTAGGTAAACATTTTCTCAGTTTTTATGCAAAATGCATAATTGATAACCACAGAAGATACACCCAACAATGGATACAGTTGCTTACCCACATTTCACACCACTTATGATCTTCTCCCTCACAGTCATGCCTGTTTCCATGGAATGATAACATCTACCAGGAAGGCATTTATGGACTCAGTGTGCCTGGGACTTATGGTACAAGAGGGGACAGCAGGGCATCCATTTAAAGAAACATGATGAACCGTCTTTTCCATGAGTGGTAACCATGCAATGCCCTGTTGATTGAAAGATTTCTCACATGTACCCCCTAAACTAACAAGTTCTTGAGTCACAAAGGCATTCCACCTAACAGCCTTTCCTGAGACTCTTTTCTTATTACCAGTAAAGAAAAAAGAATGAATCTGCTGAATACCACCGTCTATAATCTAGTGTTTCTTTTTTTAACATCTTTATTGGAGTATAATTGTATTACAATGTTGTGTTAGTTTCTGCTGTATAACAAAGTGAATCGGCTATATGTATACATATATCCCCGTATCTCCTCCCTCTTGTGCCTCCCTCCCACACTCCCTATCCCACCCCTCTAGGTGGTCACAGAGCACTGAGCTGATCTCCCTGTGCTATGCAGCTGCTTCCCACTAGCTATCTATTTTACATTTTGTTCTGTACATATATCAAAGCTACTCTCTTACTTAGTTCTAGCTTACTCTTCCTCCCAACCTCGGTGTCCTCAAGTCCACTCTCTACGTCTGTGTCTTTATTCCTGTCATGCCCCTATGTTCATCAAGACCACTTTTTTTTAGATTCCATACATATGTGTTAGCATACAGTATTTGTTTTTCTCTTTCTGACTTAATTCACCCTGTATGACAAACTCTAGGTCCACCCACCTCACTACAAATAACTCAATTTCATCTCTTTTTATAGCTGAGTAATATTCCATTGTATATATGTGCCACATTTTCTTTATCCATTCATCTATCTGTGGACACTTAGGTTGCTTCCATGTCCTGGCTATTGTAAAGAGTGAGGCAGTGAACATTGTGATACATGTCTCTTTTTGAATTATGGTTTTCTCAAGGTATGTGCCCTATAGTGGGATTGCTGGGTCATATGACATTTCTATTTTCAGTTTTTTAAGGAACGTTCATACTGTTCTCCATAGTGGCTGTATAAATTTACATTCCCACCAACAGGGCAAGAGGGTGCCCTTTTGTACACACCCACTCCAGCATTTGTTGTTTGTAGATTTTTTGATGATAGCCATTCTGACTGGTGTGAGGTGATACCTTATTGTGGTTTTCATTTGCATTTCTCTAATGATTAGTGATGTTGAGCATCCTTTCAGTGTTTGTTGGCAATCTGTATATCTTCTTTGGAGAAATGTCTATTTAGGTCTTCTGCCCATTTTTGGATTGGGCTGTTTGTTTTTTTGATATTGAGCTGCATGAGCTGCTTATATATTTTGCAGATTAATCCTTTGTCAGTTGCTTCATTGGCAAATATTTTCTCCCATTCTGAAAGCTGTTTTTAATCTTGTTTATCGTTTCCTTTGCTGTGAAAAAGCTTTTAAGTTTCATTAGGTCTCATTTGTTTATTTTAGTTTTTCTTTCCATGTCTCTGGGAGGTGGGTCCAAAAGGATCTTGCTGCGATTAACGTCATAGAGTGTTCTGCCTATGTTTTCCTCTAAGAGTTTTATAGTGTCTGGCCTTACATCTAGGTCTTTAATCCATTTTGAGTTTATTTTTGTGTATGGTGTTAGGGAGTGTTTTAACTTCATTCTTTTACATGTAGCTGTCCAGTTTTCCCAGCACCACTTATTGAAGAGGCTGTCCTTTCTCCATTGTATATTCTTGCCTCCTTTTTAAAGATAAGGTGACCATATGTGCGTGGGTTTATCTCCAGGCTTTCTATCTTGTTCCATTGATCTATATTTCTGTTTTTGTGCCAGTACCATACTGTCTTGATTACTGTAGCTTTGTAGTATAGTCTGCAGTCAGGGAGCCTGATGCCTCCGGCTCTGTTCTTCTTTCTCAGGATTGCTTTGGCTATTCGGGGTCTTTTGTGTTTCCATACAAATTGTAACATTTTTTGTTCTAGTTCTGTGAAAAATGCCAGTGGTAGTTTGATAGGGATTGCATTGAATCTGTAGATTGCTTTGGATAGTATAGTCATTTTCACAATGTTGATTCTTCCAATCCAAGAACATGGTACATCTCTCAAGCTGTTTGTATCATCTTTAATTTCTTTCATCAGTGTCTTATAGTTTTCTGCATTCAGGTCTTTTGTCTCCTTAGGTAGGTTTATTCCTAGGTATCTTATTCTTTTGGTTGCACTGGTAAATGGGGTGTTTCCTTAAATTTTCTTTCAGATTTTTCATCACTGGTGTGTAGGAATGCAAGACATTTCTTTGCATTAATTTTGTATCTTGCTATTCTACCACATTCATTGATTAGCTCTAGCAGTTTTCTGGTAGCATCTTTAGGATTCTGTGTTTAGTATCATGTCATCTGCAAATAGTTAACAGTGTTAATTCTTCTTTTCCAATTTGGATTCCTTTTATTTCTTTTTCTTCTCTGATTGCTGTGGCTAAAACTTCCAAAACTATGTTGAGTAAGAGTGGTGAGAGTGGGCAACCTTGTCTTGTTCCTGATCTTAGTGGAAATGCTTTCAGTTTTTCACCAATGAGGATGATGTTGACTGTGGGTTTGTCATATATGGCCTTCATTATGTTGAGGAAAGTTCCCTCTATGCCTACTTTCTGGAGGGTTTTTATCATAAATGGGTGTTGAATTTTGTCGAAAGCTTTCTCTGCATCTATTGAGATGACTATATGGTTTTTCTCCTTCAAATTGTTAATATGGTGTATCACATGGATTGATTTGCATATATTGAAGAATCCTTGCATTCCTGGAATAAACCCCACTTGATCATGGTGTATGATCCGTTTAACGTGTTGTTGGATTCTGTTTGCCAGTATTTTGTTGAGGAGTTTTGCATCTATGTTCATCAGTGATATTGGACTGTAGTTTTCTTTCTTTGTGACATCTTTCTCTGGTTTTGGTATCAGGGTGATGGTGGCCTCGTATAATGAGCTTGGGAGTGTTTCTCCCTCTGCTATGTTTTGGAAGACTTTGAGAAGGATAGGTATTAGCTCTTCTCTAAATGTTTGATAGAATCCACCTGTGAAGCCATCTGGTCCTGGACTTTTCTTTGTTGGAAGATTTTTAATCACAGTTTCAATTTCAGTGCTTGTGATTGGTCTGTTCATATTTTCTATTTCTTCCTGGTTCAGTCTTGAGAGGTTGTACTTCTCTAAGAATTTGTCCATTTCTTCCAGGTTGTCCATTTTATTGGCATAGAGTTGCTTGCAGTAATCTCACATGATCCTTTGTATTTCTGCAGTGTCAGTTGTTACTTCTCCTTTTTCATTTCTAATTCTATTGATTTGTGTCCTTTCCCTTTTTTTCTTGATGAGTCTGGGTAATGGTTTATCAATTTTGTGTATCTTCTCAAAGAACCAGCTTTTATTTTTATTGATCTTTGCTATCATTTCCTTCATTTCTTTTTCATTTATTTCTGATCTGATCTTTATGATTTCTTTCCTTCTGTTTATTTTTTTAGTTTTTTTGTTCTTCTTTCTCTAATTGCTTTAGGTGTAAGGTCAGGTTGTTTATTTGAGATTTTTCTTGTTTCTTGAGGTCTTATTGTATTGCTATAAACTTCCCACTTAGAACTGCTTTTGCTGTATCCCATAAGTTTTGGGTCATCATGTTTTCATTGTCATTTGTTTCTAGGTAACTTCTGATTTCCTATTTGAGCTCTTCAGTGATCCCTTGGCTATTTAGTAGCATATTGTTTAGTCTCCATGTGTTTGTATGTCTTACAGTTTTTTTCTTGTAACTGATATCTGGTGTTATAATGGTGTGGTTGGAAAAGATACTTGATACGATTTCACTTTTCTTAAATTTACCGAGGCTTGATTTGTGACCCAAGATATGATCTATCCCAGAGAATGTTGCATGTGCACTTGAGAAGAAAGTGTATTCTGTTGTTTTTGGATGGAATGTCCTATAAATATCAATTAAGCCCATGTGGTCTAATGTGTCATTTAAAGCTTGTGTTTCCTTGAGGCTATGGGGAGGGGGAAGGGTAAACGGTGACAAAGCGATAAAGAGGCATGGACATATATACACTACCAAACGTAAGGTAGATAGCTAGTGGGAAGCAGCCGCATAGCACAGGGAGATCAGCTCGGTGCTTTGTGACTGCCTGGAGGGGTGGGATAGGGAGGGTGGGAGGGAGGGAGATGCAAGCGGGAAGAGATATGTATATATATAACTGATTCATTTTGTTGTGAAGCTGAAACTAACATACCATTGTAAAGCAATTATACTCCAATAAAGATAAAAAAAAAAAAAAACTTGTGTTTCCTTATTCATTTTCTGTTTGGATGATCTGTTCATTGGTGTAAGTATGGTGTTAAAGTCCCCTACTACTACTGTGTTACTGTTGATTTCCCCTTTTATGGCTGTTAGCATTTGCTTTATGTATTGAGGTGCTCCTATGTTGGGTGCATAAATATTCACAATTGTTATATCTTCTTCTTGGATTGATCTCTTGATCATTATGTAGTGTCCTTCTTTGCCCATTATACTAGTCTTTATTTTAAAGTCTATTTTGTGTGATATGAGAATTGCTAGTCCAGTTTTCTTTTGATTTCCATTTGCATGGAATATCTTTTTCCATTCCCTCACTTTCAGTTGTATGTGTCCCTAGGTCTGAAGTGGGTCTCTTGTAGACAGCATATATATGGGTTTTGTTTTTGTATCCATTCAGCCAGTCTATGTCTTTTGATTGGAACATTTAATCCATTTACATTTAAGGTAATTATGGGTATGTGTGTTCCTATTACCATTTTCTTAATTGTTTGAGGTTCGTTTTGTAGGTCTTTTCCTTCTCTTGTGTTTCCCGCCTAGAGAAGTTCCTTTAGCATTTGTTGTAAATATGGTTTGGTCGTGTTGAATTCTCTAAACTCTTGCTTGTCTGTAAAGGTTTTAATTTCTCTGTCAAATCTGAATGAGATACTTGCTGGGTAGAGTAATGTGATTGTAGGTTTTTCCCTTTCATCCCTTTAAATATGTCCTGCCATTCACTTGTGGCTTGCAGAGCTTCTGGTGAAAGATCAGCTGTTAACCTTATGGGGATTCCCTTCTATGTTATTTGTTGCTTTTGCCTTGCTGCTTTTAACATTTTTTCTTTGTATTTAATTTTTGAAAGTTTGATTCATATGTGTCTTGGCATGTTTCTCCTTGGATTCATCCTATATGGGACTCTCTGTGCTTCCTGGACTTGATTGACTATTTCCTTTCCTATGTTAGGGAAGTTTTTGACTATAATCTCTTCAAATATTTTCTCAGTCCCTTTCTTTTTCTCTTCTTCTTCTGGGACTCCTATAATTTGAATGTTGGTGAATTTAGTGTTGTCCCAGAGGTCTCTGAGATTGTCTTCAATTCTTTTCGTTCTTTTTCTTTATTCTGCTCTGCAGTAGTTATTTCCACTATTCTATCTTCCAGGTCACTTATCCGTTCTTCTGCCTCAGTTATTCTGTTATTGATTCCTTCTAGACTAGTTTTAATTTCATTTATTGTGTTGGTCATCATTGTTTGTTTGCTCTTTAGTTCTTCTAGGTCCTTGTTCAACGTTTCTTGTATTTTCTCCATTCTATTTCCAAGATTCTGGATCGTCTTTACTATGATTACTCCGAATTCTTTTTCAGGTAGACTGCCACTATTCTTTCACCACCAACTGGAAAGAATGCCTAAATATATGGGTGTTTTATATAACTTAGGAAAGAGAGCAAGTACTTATATAATTTAAATAGCATGCCAAACTTTATCATGAAACTTTATGGCATATAATTTTGAAGAATTTCTAGGTTGCGTTAAAAAGAAAAGATACATGGGGGCTTCCCTGGTGGCGCACTGGTTGAGAGTCCGCCTGCCCCTGACGCAGGGGACACGGGTTCGTGTCCCGCAGAGCGGCTGGGCCCGTGAGCCATGGCCTCTGAGCCTGCGCGTCCAGAGCCTGTGCTCCGCAACGGGAGAGGCCACAACACTGAGAGGCCCACGTACCGCAAAAAAAAAAAAAAAGATACATGGGAAGCAGCCGCATAGCACAGGGAGATCAGTTCAGTGCTTTGCAACCACCTAGAGGGGTGGAATGGGGGTGGATGGGAGGGAGACGCATGAGGAAGGGGATATGGGGATATGTATGTGCGTATGGCTGATTTGCTTTGTTCTGCAGCGGAAACTATCACAGCACTGTAAGGCAATTATACTCCAATAAAGATGTAAAAAAAAAAAGAAAAAGATACATGGAGAAGAAAGAAGGAAAAACAACAACGACAACAGAAATCACTCCCCTAAAAAAGCAGATTCGTGCTGAAAATTGCTAACCATTACTGTCATCATTCTTAATCTCATCATCTAATATTTACTTTATTTCATGGTTTACACAATGTATTGTGGATGACACTAAATAAGCCTGTGTGTTAACGGGGAAATTGGTATTCATTTTGTTCTTATGATGGAAATGTTAAATCAGATAGGTTAAGTTTGTTGGTCAAGGTCAAACCACCAGTAAGTGGCAGAACTAAGACTAGCATTCATACTTCCCAATGCTTAAAGTTATACTGAGATGAAAGGAACTGATTGAGTTAATAGTTGAATGCCTTGCCAAGGGCGAAATCCTTTTAATTTAGTGCCACTATTATGAAGTAAATATAGCATGGGGAAATGAAAAGTAACACGGAATGAGACAAACTTTCTGAAGACAGAATCAATTTCAAAAGAAAGATGAAAAGATTTCAGCAGTTATCTGTATAGTGCTAGTCAAAACAAATTCACTTTTCTAATATCTCTGACTTTCATTTCTCTGCAAAGTATTAGTATGCGATGACAGAGAAATTTCAGTATGGACTGGTTCAATGAATGAAGGGTTACAAATCTCAAAAGAAGGAGGAAAAGATGACTAATTAAAGAATTTCAATGAATTATTCTGAATTATTATTCTAATCAGAGTGATGAATGAACTGTCTAATATATTTGAGGAAAAAGGATGATTTTAGGTTGCTAAATATTCCAGTATTACAAATAGCCAAGTTAACCCATTTCCTTGAATAATTACTCATTTATTTATTCAATAAATTTCTGGCTAACTGAATAATCATCATCCAGGGAGCTTATAAAAATAAATATTCCAGGGCTTCCCTGGTGGCGCAGTGGTTGAGAATCTGCCTGCCAATGCAGGGGACACGGGTTCAAGCCCTGGTCTGGGAAGATTCCACATGCCGCGGAGCAACTAGTCCCGTGTGCCACAACTACTGAGCCTGCGTGTCTGGAGCCTGTGCTCCGCAACAAGAGAGGCCGCGACAGTGAGAGGCCCGCGCACCGCGATGAAGAGTGGCCCCCGCTCGCCGCAACTAGAGAAAGCCCATGCACAGAAATGAAGACCCAACACAGCCAAAAATAAATAAATAAATAAATAAATATATAAAATTTAAAAATAAATAAATATTCCAAGTTTCAATACTGTAACATGGTTATACAAGATGTTACCATTGGGAGAAACTGGCTAAAGGGTACATGGGACCTTACTTAACATTTTTTTTTGGCAACTTCCTATTCCTGTGAATCTAAAATAATTCCAAAATAAAAAGTTTAAAAATAGAGTGGGATCCAGTAATCCATATTTTTAAATCAGTACTTTGGATGCTTGTGATGTGTTGCTGTGTTTGGCAACCACTGGACTCCACAGTACAATACTTGTACAGAAGTCAGAGGAAGTTTTCAAATAATTTCTTTTTGATAATGGATTATTCAATTACTGTGACATTTCTGGGAGTAGTGGGAGTTAGAGGAACACTAAATATCTGTCCATCTCCCGCCCCACACTCACTTCCCCATCCAGGCATGACTAAATAGCAATACATTTACTTCTGTCTCCGAATTCTCTACTCATTTCCATGTCTCTATCTCTATCCTCTATCTCTATTCATGTCTGTTTCCATAGAGAACCCATCAACACTCTGACCTTACAGCTTCTGAATCTCCTTGGTATCAGCAACATCCATCATTATTCCACTGGTCTATATACGTTTGTATTGCCTGGAATGGAAATAAGCAACCCAAAAGTTTCTTTCAGCAGTCCAGTGGGAAGCCCACCTTCACAGCCCTTTGAGCCTAGGGACTTTAGCCTCCAGGGCTAAAGATGTCTATAGCACACCTTCATGCAAAGGCTCCAAGGTCCCTAATAACAAAAGCTTAAATGTCCAGTTCTAATCTGTGCTAGAACCAATGGAAAATTGCTTCTAAGGCTAGAAACGTCATATTAATATGCAAATATCTATTGGGGGCAACACTGTAAACTATTATTAACTAGGCCACCAGTTCAGGATGGAAGAAGCATTGTTAGAAAGGCAGGTTTCTGGATCCTGGCTCTCTCAGGATTCTGACTCAGTAATTCTAGAATAGGATCCAGGAATCTACATTCTTATACATTGTATACTGACCATATTCAAAGAAATCTTAACCTGAAGGTTTAAATGCAGATAAATAAGCTGCTAATCTAGAATAGATACTACAGATACAAGAAGCACCTAACAGTTTGACAAATAAACGGGAGAAAGTACAATAGATGTCCTTTGAATATTACGTTTCTAAAGAGGTACCTAACTGGAGAGTCTACAGAGGATAAAGTGAAGGATTGGGAAGAAGGCAGCTCAAAAAAGAAAAGGAGAGAAGGAGAATAAAGAAAACCCTAGTCTTTATGTAACAAGGTTCCTCAACACTGACTTTGTTTCTGGGTGGAAATTGGCATAGAGATGGAGTTTTGGGAAATATTCTCTCCCAACTGCAGGATTGTCTCTTTCCTACATAGAGATGGACCAGGAGAGAAGGGAGGAAGTCATAATATTCACATGGAATGATATGAATAACTCTGGCTAATATGTGAAAGAACTAAGATATAAACAGAACTCAAACAAAATTTTCAGCACAAAAGACCAAAACTAGAAGCTTCCCTGTATGCCCTTGCTATCTCTAGGAGGCTAAGAGAACTATGAGTGTTTTCTCTGCCCAATTGTTTTTATTAACAATAATTCCCAGAGGTAGTCTCATATACCAAAGGGATCATGTTCAGAAGCAGAAAATGATTCAGTAATTTCATTTTAAGGCTTTTCCAAAAGTCTATTCAATTCCTGGGCTCTTTGTACTTGCAAAAACTTAATTTGCCTACCAGATAAAATGTTTGTTCTTAGTTCTCTGGTGTATTAGGTACATTCCAATGAGAAGACAGAAACCACACAGTAGTTTAAACAGGGAAAATTTAGGATAAAGAAATAGCAACAGAAGATTGAAGTAATAGGGAATTGGTTAAAGGTCAGAGGAGGGGGGTGGACTCTAAGGGATACTCAAGTGCTACTGAGGGAGAGTACTCAAGAAAAGAACAAACTTGGAGGGAAAGAATCCTTCACCAAAGCTAGGACTCAAATCTCACTGCAGAGGGTATAGCTGAATCCCACTGGCTATTGGAAAAGTTCAATGGGTTGTTCCAAGCCAAAGAGGGTAGCTGAGAAGCTACCTGTTCAGGTTGTTACTGACTTGCTGGAAAGCCGGCTTGCGCACTATCTGGCTTCATGGAAAGCCACCTGGAAGTAGCAGGGGTGTGAGAAGGGGTTGCTGATGATTCACTGGGAAACAAGCTGGTGAATCCATAGAACTTGTTAGCTGCCCTCAGGAATGCCATCGAACTTACTGCTGGAAACTGCACAAAGTGGGGTTTGTGCTGAAGGAAGCTAGGGAGGTGCCACTTGCTGCTTGATGCCAGGACACTGCTGAAAAAAGCCAATCCACCCTGCAGGAGTTCAACGAAATGAGCACACCTGAACCAGGAAGAAGGAAACTCTCTCCTCCATTGTCCCTTCAACACCCTGTCCTTACAGTGTTTGACCAGGCCCACTTTTGTTATCACAGAGCAGCAGAAAAAAAAAGGTGAATTTGGAGCTGAGAGGCAATAAATTGATAACTGGCACAGCTGCCTATTAACTAAGTAAAAATTTTTCTTTTCTAAAAGACATTTTTCAAATATGTATTTGATGATATATATATATTCAATATATGGAAAATATCATTTTCTTGAGAACTAGGCAAAGAAAATGTTATCTGAATCAGCAAAGGACAATTTTTGTACTTTTATTTGTCAGTGTGTCTCAGTTTTTAATCTAGACAAATATTATACTATCAGAAAACAAACAGTTCCTATTAGTGACCATCTGTGTGTGAGCCCCATCCAAATTCAGAACCTCTAGAAGTGGGATCCAGGTGTGGGTTCTTTTCAAAAGCTTACAGGTGATTATATGTTGTTAAGTTGGAGAACCACTACTCATCAGTTTATGCCAGAAACCTAGAAATCACACCAACACCGCCATTTCCTCATCCACTGCCCTCAGCTAATACATCACTGAAAACCATATGGTTTAGGAATCTCTCCACATTTTCCCCCAAATACTGCTGCCCCCAGTCCAGATCACCATCATCCCTTACATGGATTAATGCAACAGTCTCCTCCTGGCCTTCATCCTTTCTTGTCCATCTCTGAGCAATTCCACTAACAAACGGATTTTGCCCATGCTGTTCCTGCTACTTTAGACTCCTTTCCTTTACTTTTCACCTGGCTTATTTCTGTTTATCATTCAAGTTCCAGTTCAAAAAATACTTCTCTTTCTCAGAAAACCTCTCCAAATCCTTAAACTAGGTTCAGCCCTTCTCCCTTATTCATTGCCACAGCATCTTAAATATTTTACTTATTACATCATCATAATGAGCCAAATAATAATTTAGGTAATTATTTGTTGAATTTTGACTCTATCACTAGACAAAGGTAAAACTGATGAGAACAATAACGATAAATGTGGAGAAGGTAAAAAAGTTCAAAACATCTGGATCTATAGTTTTACAAATAAATCATAATTAGAGCTAACAACGAACATTTAGTATCCTTAATTAGCACATTATATACATTATCTCTTTCAAGCCTCACAACAGTTTTAAGAAGTGCATGTGTTCACTCAGTCATTCATTAAATGATCTGCAGAGTGCTACATGTGCAAAAAATTTAGGGCCACATTTCTCTAAATATGGTAAGAGAATGTGAAACACAAGTTGGCCAGGACATTTACATCAGATGCAGATCTGGTTGCTTCATCTTGGAACTACTGCATTAGGCTCATTGAGGATAAGGCCTGGGTATCCACATGGTTAATAAATTCCACAGGTAATGAGTATTCAGCTTAAGTTTCAGAAGCCCTGCTCTAGAATAAAGATTCTAACAAGGATGAAATATATATATATATATATATATATATATATATATATATATGCCATCTATACCGGGACCCTTTCCTACACCTACTGAGTCAGAATTTCCATTGGGTAGAGCCTAGCGAAAGTAATTTTCAGAAATTCTACAAATGATTGTGAAACTAGGTACCTGTGACACTAACCACTCATTTAGATGTTAAGAATATGGTCCAGAGGTGGCTGCAGGGTACAGAATTTTGCATTAAAAACAACTTCAGTGAAACAAGATAAGGCAATAGTAAAGGTAAGTATACAATTTTGAGAGTTGATTCATTAATACTGCTTTGTTTTCTCAAAAGCTAGAAAAATACTCCCTAGTCTACCACAGGGAATGTCAGTTTTTAAACAAGTTGTGAATCATTGAATAGTGCAATGCCATCATCATCCTCACATCATGCACAGAGAGATGTGATCCTGCTCAAGATAAACAAAGACATCAAGAAGATTGATGTGACCATTGTGGCCAAGGAACCATGGAAAGATGGTGGCTAAAAACTAAGATACTACATGGTTTCTTGGAACTGTGTCTATTCACAATGGAAACGTGCCTGGTTATAAATATTTTTGAAGAAAATGTATTCTCCCACAGTCTAGAGTAGAAAGACGAATGAGAAAAGGGGAAGTGAATTTATTTATTTATTCATTTACTAAACAATTTATACAGTGCTATATGCACAAAAGGATTAGGGCAACATTTCTCAAAGTGTAGTAGGAGAGTCTGACACACAAGTTTACCAGGATCAGAGAGAAGTTTAAAGTAATGGTATTGAACCAAAAATGTACCTTCAAAGTGAAGATTAAAATACATGAAAACTAACTAACTAACTAAATAAATAAAATAAACCTCTGAAACTTATCTGGAATCTTTTGCTTTTTTTGAATTAATAATAATTACAGGAACTTCCCTGGTGGCACAGTGGTTAAGAATCCACCTGCCAATGCAGGGGACACGGGTTCGAGTCCTGGTCTGGGAAGATCCCACATGCCACGGAGCAGCTAAGCCCGTGCGCCACAACTACTGAGTCTGCGCTCTAGAGTCCGCGAGCCACAACTACTGAAGCCCGTGTACCTAGAGCCCATGCTCTGCAATAAGAGAAGCCATCGCAATAAGAAGCCCTCGCACCGCAACGAAGAGTAGCCCCCGCTTGCCACAACTAGAGAAAGCCCGCACGCAGCAACAAAGACCCAACTAAGCCAAAAAAATAATTAATTAATTAAAAATAATAATAATAATTACGGCTAACATTTAAAACTTACTGCATATACCAAGGACTTTAACATACATAATTTTGTTTAAGCTTCATAACAATTCCATGAGGTAAATACTATTTTTCTTCATGCATTCATTCATTCAACGCATGTTTAAAATACATCGACCACAACAACTCTGTTCAACTCTGTCTAAGGAATGGAAATGGAACTACGAAAAAATAGGAAAGTTCCCTGCTGTTGTAAAGACAAACAAACAAAATACACATATTCGATAAATATACAAACTGAAGGCTTTGGGCAACTGAGATTTAGACAGGTTAAACAATGGTCTCAAGTTCAGACGCAATAAGATGTAGAGCCAGGCTCTGAACAATTAACAGGTTAATTGCAGAGCCCCTGCTCATTACTACATTATATGTTCAAGGACCAAAACCAATTTAGATCTACCTATGTGAAATTGCCATTTTTATAGGGGAAAAACGTCAAATTTTGACTATTTCATATGCATCAATCTATAATCATATATATCTTTTCCATAAATCTTAGTTCTTTTTCTCATTCCCAGTAACTCTTCCTCCCAGAATTGTTTATGGTTGTTGATGACCCACATTGCAAAGCTGAGAATTAAGCCCTATTTCAGAAGATTCACATTACTAGAAAGTTTGGTAGGCCAGAGGGCACTGCAGTATGATGATGACTTGTCGGTTTTTTTAATACAGGAAATGCGCTCTGCTGTAACCAGTTAAGGGAGTGGAGATGGCCTCAAACAGTTTAAAAGCAGTAAATGATTGTGTAGAGAAGACTTGTTTATTTATTGCTGGCTATTTTATCTCATTCTCAACACAATACAGATCAAATCATACTAGATGGACTAAGATAAAGATTAATTGATAATAGGTTTCTCGGTAAAGACTAATTGATAACAGGTTTCTTGTCCATGCTTGTAGTTTTTTGGTTTTGTTTTTAATGTGCATAGTCAACAACACCAAGTCAAGACATTTGGGACACATAACACAGTTCAGTATCAAGGACAATGTGGCAATGCTGTTCTCTGAACTAGAAATAAAGTTATGTGTTTTGTGGGTCAAAATAACCTGCTAGGAGAATTCTAAAACATTCTAAGGACCATTGTCTTCTAACAACTTAAAAGAGTCCCCTAAAGAAACATAACTACATAAGTATACACATATAAACATTTACATTTCTCTTCATATATATGTCTCTCCAGTTCAGGGTTCCTCAACCTTCGTTCAGATAATTCTTCGCTCTGTGTGTGTGTCAGGGTTGGGGAGATATCCTGTGCATTTTAGTATTTTCACAGTATCCTTGGCCTCTGCCAATAATACCCTCTCAGTTATAACTAATAATGTCTTCAGATACTGCCAATTATACCACAGGGGCAAAATTGCCTACAGTTGACAACTACTGTCCTTGATAGACATAGAAATAGATAAGTATAAGGGAATGCTGTGATAAGGAGACATGAATTTGTGTCTAGGTACGGAAAGGGAGAAGACTGTGTTCATGTGGGTCATATGGTACAATGGTTAAGAATAGTCAGAATCACACTGACCAATTATGAACTTCAATTCTACCACATATTAGCTTTGAGATCTTTAAATGATGCTAACAGTAGGATTTCAAACAGTTATGAACATTTAGCAAGAAAAAGCATTTAAAGTACTCAGCGTATTGCTTAGCACTGTAAATACTCAGCAACTATCAAGTCTTATTATCTTAGAAGATCCAGCTAATACAATCTTCCCTCTGTCTTTCGGTGCCTCTCTCTCTCTCTGTTTATTACATATAGATACACAAACATATTACATAAGCATGTGCATATGCAGCTGTATATGTATATACGTATACGTATAAATATGGCATAGGTAAAATATAACAACGTCATGTATGAATGTGAGTTCTTGACTCTGGTTGTATTGGGGGCAGAGGCCCAGAAAGAGAGTGAGCCACACCATAATGCAAAACAGATGTTAGTTTGTTAGATAATTTTTTTGGCAGATTAAAAAAAGAGGAGTTAAGTAAGCTTTATCTGGCATGTTTCAAGAATAAGGTAATCAAATGTTAAAATTAATAGAGTGTTAGCACATAAAACCAAACATGGATTATCCATTTTAAAACACTTAAAATACAACAAAATGCATTTAACACTAAAACTTACATGATTAATTCATTTTTATTTCAACAATTATTTATAAATAACTTACTCTTTTCTTAGCTCTCTGCTAAACACTGATTTATTTTTTGATGAAATTTTAGGAACTTACAATTCTTTAAGGCAATAATTTTAAATATTTTTTCTCTTCAGAGGTGTGAAAGATGTAAGAGTTTTTACTAACTCCATATATCATGACCTGAAGGTGTTTTGGAAAGTCATAATACTACTGACAACCACTTATTTCCACTGTATTTGCCCTTCTCATATAAATTTAAAATACAGTGTCATGTAAGATGCCTACCCTACTTCACCGAAAATTAAACTCTTAAGTCAAAAACTAAGAAGCTCTCTTGTAAATTTTAAAGGTTTTCTTTCCTATCACTATAGGAACTTAGAAAATATCTAATTCTTCTCTTCCACATCCTTAATAAAACTGAATTCTGCCTCAGCTTCTAGTAAAGGAGGTATTTATTTGTTAACGAAGTATCATATCTATGGTCAGCTGAGATGCTGAAAAAATTCTTCCTTATATTAAACCAAAGCCTACCTCACAACTTATTGATTATCTGATCACTACAAGCAACAGAATATGTTTTGAATTTTTTCCATATAGCAATCCTATATACACTTGACATCAACTCTTACACCCTCATATATATATATACACACACATACATACACAGACATGCACACACACATATTAAAAATATACGTATCCATATATATTCATATATATACACATATGTACATTTATATGTGTATATATATCTACACACACATACACAGGAAGAGGTGGGAGAGAGAGTAATAAATAAGGCAAAATATAAACAAACAACTTGTAAATCTTGCACTAGTGTTGCAAAATTTTTAACTGTGAAACAGTACCTAAATTAAGAGCTTTTATAAAAATATCAAGTCATATGGGAAAATCCAAAATATTGCCTACTGTCAAAAAATCAAGTTATGTTATACCAAGGACTTACTAAGCTGTATTCATTATTTGGTAGCTAAATGAATGTGCATAAAACATGAAGTCATAATGCTAGGAACTTTAAACTTACAAATATGCAACAATGAGTTATTTATAGTGATAGTTATATCAATGGCATTTTCTTCCCAACATTTTACTTCAAAGGGAAAAACATCTGAAGAAATGGTACTCTAGTTAAGCATAGGGAATTTTTAGTTAGAATAATTATGTTTATACGAATACTTAGGAATGTGTCTATTTATCTGCCAAATGAATACAAAACATACAGTATTTATCAGTTTCAAGGACTCTAAACCAGAACTGTGAGAAAGTATTTCATTTTGAAACCTGAAACAAGAAGAAATTCAGCTAATTTGGAGTCAAAAATACACTTGCTGCATGCCTCTTAAGCCTCTGATGAATTATAAAATGCATTTCCACATTTTTTGGGGGGGGCTAGGTCATAATGTATATAGCGGTTTCATCTTTCTTCTGTGGTGTGTTATTCATCCTTGTTTCCATTTCTGGTTTTTAAATGAAACTTCACAATCCTGCTGAGAACCCTTGCTTTCATACTGTTTTTGAAACCAGACTTTCATGATGAAGCCACAAAACAACTCAGCAATAATACACATTAAAGCAGCATGCTGTTTTGAATTCATATTTAGGGGCTTTGGCAAAGAAACCATAATAATTTGTCAAGTTAGAAGGAGCCAAGCAGACAAAATCTAAACCTACATCTAAACTCAGATTGCTCACCATCTCTCTACTCACTGATCTCCTAACTTTTCTTTCTTTATCCCTCTCGTCCCTCTTTCTATCTTTTTTTTCTTTTTTCTTTCTTGAGTCTTTGAAGAAGTGGAAACTAGGATATAGGTCAGAGCTGGGCACTTCATTTCTCACAACCGTATGGCGGAAGGAGAGAATAAATACTAGTCAATTCTACAATCAGGAATTTTGTCATCTGAAGTCATTAGCAGACCTTGGCAACATGGAGCAGTTAGTCACCATCACAAATTCAAGAAAACTTTATGTATATCCACATACATCCTCACTGGTTTAGAATTAGGAGAGTAACACCCCAGGTATTCCCCAGGTGGAAAGGGACACTCCCTTGAAAGTGGGTGAATTCCCACTGGATGTCCCCATTTCTGTTGGGGATCTCAGCTCATATTCCCTCCTTGGGGAGCCCCATGGGTTTCTTAATTGCCTTCTTCAGGGTTGGGAACAAAATTCAGAACCCTGCCAAGTTGGGGAAATCTAGAAAGCTCTTCATTGCTTAACAAAATAAGGGATAAATTAAAGATTGAGAAATCTATAGGACATTTCCTTTTATAGCTTCTATCTCTTAACTCACAAAAATGATAGATTTAATTAGTGTTATACTGAAGAGACCCAGGAAATATCATCATGAGATTTCCACTGGATACCAGTAAAGCCAGGTGGTTATCTGTGTCTGTTTGTTGTTCTTTAGATATATCTTCAGAAGTTGGTACTTTACTTTTTTTTTTAACATTTTTAAAAATTTATTCATTTGGCTGCGTTAGGTCTTAGTTGCGGCACGTGGGGTCTTTGTTGCAGCATGCGGGATCTTTCGTTGCGGTGCGCAGGCTCTTCATTGCGGTGTGCTGGCTTCTCTGTAGTTGTGGCGTGTGGGCTCTAGAGTATGTGGGCTCAGTAGTTGGAGCATGTGGGCTCTCTAGTTGTGGCGTTAGGGCTCTAGAGCGCATGGGCTCAGTAGTTGCAGCACACGGGCTTAGTTGCCCTGCGGCATGTGGGATCTTAGTTCCCCTACCAGAGATCGAACCCGTGTCCCCTGCATTGGAAGGCAGATTCTTAACTACTGGACCATGAGGGAAGTCCCAGAAGTTGGTACTTTATTGATTGCACACATTTATAATAAGGAAGCATTTACATAGTAACAAACTAGGAAAAGATATATATATTTTTCTCCATACCATCACCAAATAAAGTTTAACTGTTTTGTTTGTCATACTGGTTTTTAATTCAAAAATAGCCTCTTTCAAGACACAATGGAGAAAAAATAGTCTTTTCTTTCCTTCCTCCCTTCCTCCCTTCCTCCCTCCCTTCCTTCCTTTCTTTCTATCTTTTGGCTGTGCCAGGTCTTACTTGCAGCATGAGGGATCTTCATTGTGGCATGTTTAATTGTGGCATGCAGGATCTGTAGTTGCGGCATGCAGCCTTCTTAGTCGAACCATGCAGACTCTGAATTGCAGCATGCATGTGGGATCTAGTTCCCCGACCAGGGATGGAACCCAGGCCCCTGCATTGAGAGTGCAGAGTCTTACCCACTGGACCACCAGGGAAGTCCCAAAAAGGTAGCCTCTTCAACAATTGATGTTGAAACGACTAACTGTACATCCCTACGCAAAAAAATAAATCTAGACACAGACCTTACACCATTCACAAAAATTAACTCAAAATGGATTACAGACCTAAATGTAAAACACAAAGCTATAAAACTCCTTAGAGATTACATAACAGAAAATCTAGATGCCCTTGGGTTTGATGATGACTTTTTAGATACAACACCAAAGGCATGATTCATGGAAGAAAGAATTGATAAGCAGGACTCCATTAAAATTAAAATTTTCTGCTCTACAAAAGACATGTTAACAGAATGAAAAGGCAAGCCACAGGCTGGGGAAAATGTTTTCAAAAAACCCATATAAGTTATCTGAAGCTGCATAAAATAAGCCATCCCAAAAGTTAGTTAAACAATGATTTTTTATTTCTTTCAGTTCCATGGGTTGATTTTCTGCTCCACTTAGTTTTGACTGGGATCATTCATGTAGCCACATTTAGCTGGGAATTCAGCTATGGTTGGAACTTCCAAGATGTCTTCATTTACATCTTTAGTAGTTGTTGCTGGCTGTCAGTTAAAATCCCTCCTTTTCTCTTCTATTTGGCCTTTTATCCTCAAGGGTCTCTTTCTTCATTCCTTTCAAATACAGTATCTTCAACTTCTTTACATGGTAGTTGGCTTCCAAATGAGTGAAACAGAATCTGCAAGTCCCCTTAAGTACTAGGCTTAAAAGTTGCATTCTATTGGTCAAAATAAATCAAGAGACCAAAGTCAAGAAAAGAGGAAGTAGACTCTATCTCTTGATAGGTGAAGGGGCAAAGTCACATTGCAAAAGAGTACACAGGATAGCAGGGGCTGCTGTGATCATGGTGAGAAATAATCTCCCACAAACATATAATACTTTTCCATTGAACTTATTTAAAAGTTATAATGTTTCTGAAATTTTAAATATTTTCAAGTTGTAATGAACAAGATTAAGTTTCTTTATAGGATGAAGATTTAATCCTAAATTTTTAATCAAAGGCCAAAGTATTAAATTGCTAAAATAAAAAGAAAAGAAAAGAAAAGAATACATACTCCATTTGTGTTCCCCAAATAAAGAAAGATCTTCTTGACAATTTTTTGAGAGCTTCCAGCAGGGGGTGAGTATGGATTATATGCCCTGAAAAACTAGGTGGTTTATATCTTAATAATAATGAGAATAATATGTAACTCATTATAGTTCAGTCTTTGCCTTGACTACCAAGAAGCATTTGGTAACTTCACTGATAAGGTCAATTAAACATAATAGTCGTTCTTTTACTTTATTTTTTGTTTCCTTTATTCTGTATTCATATGTTCCTGGCTATTTTTTGCCCTGTTTCTTTTTTGCTTTGACTGTAAGCCACTTAAATCTTTCAGGAAGTAATAAATAAATAGATTTTAAATAATCAGTTTTATGTTCATATCTAAAAAGAGAACACAAGAATGATGGATAATGAGGTTACTGTCTTACAGATCAAGAAGCCAGAGCTATGTAAAGTAACATATCTCACCCAAGGCTTTTCATCACTTCCAACACAAGTATCATGAAGCAAAGGGAGGCACTCACCCTCTGAGTATCAAAATCCAAGCTAGTTTCATTCATATCATAGAGTAAAAGTCCTCAAAAGGACTCAGATTGGTAAATCTAAAACTAAGGTACAGATACAATCTTTCTTTTTCAAGATTAGTAAGGCACAAGTTCTTCTGCCTTTTACTTATTGATAGGCATTTACTCAACCTTAATCTTATAAATAAACATATTCTTTTAAAAACAGCCAACAACTCTTAACCAAAAGATGTTTAAACACATGGTGGAGGAATCTTAGGGAAAATCCAGAGGCTGAATCCAATTTATTCCAAGAAAGGGACAGGAAATCAAGTCACTAAATAAACTTACTATGTGTGTACTTGAAGTACTGTTGGCTTTGTGCATGATTTGCTTACTGGTGATGTTATGGAGCAAGGGCTCCTGTGCCTAGAGCACAGAAAGCCAAACTCTGAAAGCGGGTGTTTGCAACAAAGTAAGGGTTTATTTGTAGGGTGCCAAGAAAGGAGATGGGCAGTTCATGCTCAAAAGACCCAAACACCCCATTGGCTTTCAGGCTAGTGTTTTTAAAGACAGCGTTAGGGGAGAGGTTGTAGGATGTGTGATCAGCTCATGGACTTTCTTCTGATTGGTTGGTGGTGAGGTAACAGGGTGATGTTTTGGGAATCTCAACCTTCTGGTTCCAAGCAGTCTGGGGTCTAAGTGCTTGTGGTCTGCAGGTAATCACCATCCTCCACCTGGGTAGGGATCTTAGCTTCCATAGGACAACTCAGATATGCAGTAGACTGTTATCTATATCCCTTTAGGAGGAATTAGGAGTCCTGTGACTGTATTGTTCTAATTATTAACTGCTTGAGCCTGCTCTTTGGAACTCAGAGAAGGCCTAGGAAACTAAAGCCTTCTTTTCTATAAACAAGTAATGTGGGACATGGAGGGGCTTTTATACCTGGGAAGGCACCTGCTTGGTTTCAGTCCCCGCTTCTCCGTGATAATCCACAATCGTTAGGGGAACAGGCAAGACAGGAAAGGAAATAAAGTTTTGGATAGAGAGATTAATCATGAACTCAGCAGGGGAACTCAGTTTCAATGATATAGGCATGTTTCTTCAATATTATTGCTAAAATTTTCTACCTGTTTTGTGAGAGCAAATTTTTGCTTTTCAAGATTCTAGAAAATCCTCATTTCATTATATATGTCTCAGTGTGTATAATTTTCTAAAACATAATTTCAAAAACTATATAACTGAAGCATGAATGATTCTCACAGCCCCATAACTGACCCAATTCTTCTTTATGGGTAAAGCTGGAAAACAATAAAAGAGCAATAAAAAGTATTATATCACTTATGTATTGTTTAATACATGGGCTTGCTTTTATTGTTGGATCCAGTTAAATATTATTTTGTTTTTTAATAAAAGTGTCTACTTCTCCAGTATCAAATTTACAAAATATTTGACTTTAGTATTTATTGATGTATAGACATATTACATTGCTTCCTTTTAATATGTAATATTGGTTGTCTTTGCCACGTTGAGCACTTAGCAAGTGATACTGTGACTAGCATTAATCTAGATCATTGCTCCTGACAAGTCTCCTTTATTTGCAAGAAGCAAACCATATTCAAACTAACAAAATTAAAAAAACAGGTTCATTAGAGAATATAAAATATCCCAGAATACTAAGATATAAATGAAGTATAGTTGGGCTTTCTGTGACCTGAGACTACAGATTGGAAACCTAAATTACTCAGTCTTTCAAGAACTGCCTAGACTATGTATCTATTTTACTCTATGAATATGCTCCCTCTGTAGTATTTTTTATCATCTTCCTCTGCTTACCCATCTTTACCATAGCCTAACATGGCTGAAAGCCCAACTCTGTATAATCACCAATAAGTTCTGGGCTGAATTCTGAATGACCCAGGTTCCTCAGTGCTTTGAATCCAAACTTCTAACTGATTGTTCTTCTCTTTAACGTTTACCCAAAGTCTGTCTGTCACTGCAGATTATGATAAACATGTGGTCAACCTATGGGTTCATTTAGCTGTGACTGTAGTAAGATAGAGTCATGTGATCAATTGGAGCTGTGGGTAGGCAGAAAATGATTAACATTTCTACTATAATTTACTAAATATGTACCTTGGAATAGTAACAGAAGAATCTGTTTCCTCATGTGTAAAATCTAATAATGTTTACTTAATATTTGCCTAGCCTACCCTTAAGTTCTGTCTATAGTAACAAATGAGTTAATAAAAAAGAAAGCAGTGGGCAACCTAAAAGCATTGGAATGCAGCAGAACACATATCTACTATCAATCAAATTATTGAGGAGAAAACAAACTACAGATAAAAATCAGTCTCTCAAGATGATAGAAACTTCATATAGCTCATTTTCAATTGTAACTTAGGAAATCAAGAGTCTAATATAAGTCAACTATTTTTCTTTTTTCCTTGATCATTTTAATTATAGTACTTTTTCTAAAGAAACTCAAGAGTTGACTCTTTCACCTTGATTTAAATGGTTTCGGGGATATACATTGATTTGATATCTTGTTTAAAGGTTCCTACTATTGCAGGTATGTTTATTTAGCTTGGAATTTGGGCTCTTTTTTGACTTTTTTCTGCTTCTTTATTTCTATTTATTTTTCTTTAGCTGCTCCTGGTTCTGGTGATTTGTTTATTTTGTACTTTCTATTTTCTAGAAATCCACAGTGGTAAGGACTTGAAGATAATTGGAAGACTAGTAATGAAGGAAAGTAGTAGAGTCCAAGCCCTGAGAGTAGATGGGATTCATCTAACAGTTTGTAAAAGCAGAAGGAGCTTTCTATACAGAAAGGAGATGGAATAAAATTAACAGAGAAACCAAAAGAGAGCAACCCAGTCTACAGAAAAAAAACTACTGAGGTGAGAACTGTCTTCCTAGTGGAGGCCCAGAAAAACTCCAATCTTGCACTGAATGAACACAGGGAAGAAGAGTGAATTGAGTAGCTATTATCCAATTAACCACATTAATTTATAACTAATTATACTATATATTTTTATATGAGCTAATTAAAGATAATTTAATTAAAGATATCTTTACTAGGTAGCTGGAGCAGAAAAACCTCTCCGCAGCCCCATCATACTGAGATATCAGCAGTAGTTGTCTGCATGTAGGGACAGTGTTCGTAATCTGCTCTAAAATTAAAATGCAGACTCTTTTCTAATATGACTCATGGGTTGGGTATCATGCCAGTTATGGAAATCCTGAAAAAAAAAGGGGTGGAAAGTCCACAATGGATGAAGAGGAGTTATTTTAGAAAGGAAAGACAACTTTGCTCACAAGTGATATACACTGAAGCTCTCTACCTTCAGATTAAAATCCTTTTCTCTTTTTTTACCAATTGTGAGACCCTCAAGACTGCCTGTCTACTTTATGCCTACCAATCCTGAGAGGAACTTCTGCAAGGCTGTACTGTGCCATCACTGACATAGTGCCCATAATAGCTCTTCCCTCAGGCAAAAGGCCAACTAAGGAAATGCACTTACAGAATTGTAGAGAAAAGTCTGTGATAGCTGACTATGAATCAACCTAGTAATTCAGTGCAAAATATGAAGAGATAAGATAAGAAGGATCATAAAATATTTAAGAAAAATCAAGAATATGATCAAGATTAATACATTAGATCCCTGTACCTAATTTCAACATGTGAGTGTGTGTGTGTGTGTGTCCCCACACCAACAAGCAATTCTTGGACACCAACCAGGTGTCTGGGAATTCAACTCAATTCTGACACTATCCACACAGAGATAGAATCAAGATTACACAAGTAAAGGGCTCAGTCCAAGACCATGCTCCACTTTAGACACCAATCACAAGCCCAGGTTACCTGTACTTCTGACTGACTGGCTATAAATCAGAGATTCCCATGATCCCCTCCTTGGGTTGGATTAATTTGCTAGAACAGCTCACAGAACTCAGGAAAACCTGTTTACTCACCAGATAACCAATTTATTACAAAGGATATTGAAGGCTAGTAATCAACAACCAGATGAAAAGATACATAAAGTGAAATCTTAGACAAGGGAGGCTCTGTCCTTGTGGAGCTTTGGGGCCTGGCACTGTGGCATATGTAAATGTTCTGGTTCCATAAAATGGAAACTCCCTGGACCCTCTACTTTTGGGTTTTTATGGAGACTTCATTACATAAGCATGATTGATTAACTCATTGGCCATTGGTGACTGACTCAACTTCCAGCTCCTCTCCCATCCTCTGAGGTCAGGGGTGGGAGTTCCACCCTCTAATCACAAGGGTGGTTTCTTTGGCAACCATCCTAAGGTGCTTACCAAAAGCCACCTCATTAATATAACAAAAGACACTCTAATCACTCTTAACACTGAGGAAACTCCAAGGGTTTGGGGAGCTGTAAGCAAGGAATTATGGACAAAGACCATATAAGAAAAATATATTTTGGTCATCTGGACCAAATATATATTTTTTATAGATCATAATTTTGCAATGAATAACTAGCAACATCTAACAGATGTTAAAGGAATAGATAAACATCTAACATCTAAATGTGAAGGCAAGGTCTATGGACATTTTTAGTTGTCACAATTGCGGGGGTAGGGGAGCTACCGGCATCTAGTGAGTAGTGCCAAAGATGTTGGCAAAACTCCGACAATGCATAAGACAGTCCTCCGCAACAAAAATATGTCCAGCCCCAAATTTCAATAGGGTAGAAGCTGAAAAACTCTGTGCCCTTTCTACTTCTCCTTCACTTGAGTCTTTAACGGCATTCTGAACGTACTTTTCTTATCTTCCTCTGTCCCTGCTTCTGCAAGGTCCTCTTTCTTTCTTCACCCCTGGGAGATTCTCACTGTTTCTATAATGCTATTTTCCCAGGATTTTGAGATCTAGAGAGTAAACATCATCTTGCTCTCAGTGACTATGAGCTTAAATTCTCTAGGATGCACTGGGGGAAAAAACCATTCACCTTTACTTTCCTTTAGCAGCACTTTCCTGTATCTACTGGAGAATGATTTTACTTGTGTATTTGCTCTGGTTTCTTCTCAAACTGAATGCAAATCCTTTCTAATTTGCAGAAATTTTTGACTGTCAGCTCTCTATTATGTCCTAGAGTGGTTATGATGTATTCCCTTGTTTATATCTTCTTTTTTTTTTTTTTTTTTTTGTCATTTCAATGGCCTGTAGGAAAACTGGAAGAAGTAAGCACATATTCTTAGATTGCCACTTTTATCTGAAAGCTGCTGATTATTTTTGCAAACTTACACCCATAAAATTTAGGCTACAAAAAATTACCAGAAATTGGAATTTGTGAACATTTTCAGTTTTATTGTTACAAAAATCACTGAAAACTATTTCCTGTGTATTTTTGAAAGTTTAATTTTGACACTGATATTTTTACCAGAGGAAAACTTTCTTCCTAGGATCATTTGTTAAAGTGGAGAGTTATTTTAAAGGTAGATATTAATAAATATTATTAATGAAACTGGAGGGAAGGGGGCAGGGCACAACCTTTAAAAGAATGACATAGCCATAGGACATGAGAAAAACTGGTTAGAAGCAACTACATCCAAGACTGCAGAAGATCTGACTTCCAGTGGACCTTGAGCCTCATTATACACTCATTGTAATAACATTAGCAAAAAATAAGTGACACACCCACCAGCGCCATGACAGTTCTGAGGCTGACCATCAAAGATCAAAAAGTCGGTGGTGGCCCAATTCCTGGAAATCTCCACTCCTTCCCCAAAATAGTTGGAATACTCCTCCCCCTAATTAGCTTATGAAATTACCCAGTCCATAAAAACTAACCATGGCACATTTCGGTGCCTCTCTCCTTCTGAGATGGCCCACACTCTGTGGAGTGTTTCTCTCTAAACAAATCCACTTCTTATTGATCACTTTGTCTCTCACTGAATTCTTTCTGTGATGAGACATCAAGAGCTTCATTAAGTCCTGAGACCAGGTGTGTGATCTCAATTAAAAGCCTGCAGGTTCAAGTCCCAGTCTGGATTTTAGCCAGGTTTGAGTCCCACCATGTGGGTTCAAGTCCCAATCTGAGTTGCACAGTTTCATCATTACAATGATACTTCATATTTTATAGCCGTCAGACATGGTATGCTTTCATAAGCACATTATCCTGCTTGAACCTCACAACCCTAGGAGTAGGTATTGTTTTGCTTTTTTAGCTGTGAGAAAAGGTGACTTTTGAGTGAAGCCACACAGCTGAGTCTAAGGAAGTCTTCTAACTCTACATTCAATTTACTTGCTGGTTTTCTACACTGCTTTCTTAATTAGAGGAAGCAGAGTGTTTACTTTTCCATTGTATCAGTTGCTCTATTTCAGAATGGGGAGGGAATTCTACCATGATCCAAGAAGAGGATATCTCTCCTGATATGGCCCAGTAAATGCCAGCTGTAGAGCTCTACTAACATGAATATACCACTAGCTCATTGTAAAATATAAATAAATAAAAATAAATTAAAAAATAAATAAATGACAATGCTCATTATTTGGAAGAAATCTTCTAAGAACCTTGAGGTATAAGAAATATAGTCAAGGCTAATTTCTTTGGTATCAGATCAAAGAAAGAATATATTTTTAATGAAATTTCCAAGTGTTGCTTAGGTCATGTTATCTTGTGTGTACTTCTCAGTATACAAAACTTCACCTTTTTGCCTTCCGATTCATTATTTGTTTTCTTCTACATTTCATTCAGGACTTGAGAAGTTGGAAAAACGACTTTTACTCTCAGTTCTCCTACTCTTGTAGAAAGCCAAAAGTCTACTCATTGATCTACTGATTTCTAGCAGATAAAAATTATGGGTTCACTACAAATCTTTTTTCCCTTTGAAATCCATGCAAATACTGTAATCTATCTTCAAGGATGTGGACTAGGAGGTCTTTCCTTACTCCTTCTTCCTTACTGGTCCCTGCATTTAGCCGAAAGGAATATATTGCTTTTTGTTGTTTGTCATATTGCTGGGGGTGAGGAGACTTTCCATAATCTTACAAAGTTAGAGCACAGTAAGAACAACAGAAGAATTAACTTGTATGAACCTCCCACTAGAGGACAAAGATTTCTGTCCTCACTTTTTCTTAGAACTGGTATTAGGAAAAAAATTTTTTTAAATAGCTAAAATTGGTATTGGTTTTAAAAACAGGCATTTTGCATTATTTCATAGTCCTCACAAAACCCAGTGAAGATGGCACTATTTTTACTCTGATCTTGCAGATAAAAGGAGAAGCAAGAGCAATGGCATAGTTTGCCTAACAATTAGTGAAACTTCAATTCAAATCCAGTCTGTCCATCTACAGAGCTTGCTCCTAAATTTATTTCAATTAACTTTATTTTTTAGGAATGTAAGAGTTCTTCAACACAACATCTACTCTCATGTTTTCCATTTCTGCCATGTTTTTTTCATGGTGAGCAAATATGCTGCTGACTTTTCACATATGTGGGTCAGAGTTGTGGATAGAAACATCAACATGACAAATAAAACATACTGTATATGTTACTAAAAAGAATTTTTCACATTCCAGATCTAGTGGGTTTTTTCAGGGTAGCAGAAGTGCTTGCATTTTCAAATTAGTTTTTGACAGACGATTGTAACTTAGATACATAAACAGTTTTCATCATCAATCTTTTCATTTTCATTTGTCTTGTTCCTGGTAAACTCTTTTTCACATTCTCTGAGGGACTGTCCTAAATCTCTAGCATTGTCTCAGGACCATGACTCTCACTCTCATCTTTCAGCAAATACTTCTGCTTGCCATTTCACAGACAACTATAGGCCATCAAATACGAATGCCTTCGAGCTTCCCCCTCTACACATCTAACTTTTCAGTAATGACACCCATTCTCATGGTCTTGCAACCTATCTTGGAAGAAAGAATACTCTTTATCTGTGGTGGGCTAATCTGTGTTCTAAATCTAGATCTTATCTCCTTTGACATGATAGCCTACCAATTTATCCTATCATCTCTATTTTCAATATGCCTTTTTCCAGAGTCAGCTTCTGTCATCCCACAAACGTTTAAATCTTTGTATTCAGATAAAGAAAATCCTTCCTCCTATACACTATACAAACTATTGCTGATTCCCTTCCTTGTCTTTACCATCAACTTTCTTGAAAGTGTTACATAATTTATCCTCATCACTTCCTTAGATTCATTCATTCCTCAATCCACTGACTTCTGTCACCATCCCTCTAAAAGTCATGTTCTTTGGCTCACCTATAATCTTGTAACAACCTTACCTACAATCAGCTTTCAGTTTCCATCTTACTTCACTTGTACAACGTTGATAATGTTTACAACACCTGCTTCTTGAAAATATCATTCTTTGGTTTATTTGGGATGAGGGTCACCATTCCTTTTGCTAAAACATGTTGCCTAGAATTTCTTAAAGATTGGTATATGTAAATATACAATATATTTTTAAAATACAGATATAGGGCTTCCCTGGTGGCGCAGTGGTTGAGAGTCCACCTGCCGACGCAGGGGACACGGGTTTGTGCCCCGGTCCAGGAAGATCCCACATGCTGCGGAGTGGCTGGGCCCGTGAGCCATGGCCGCTGAGCCTGCACATCTGGAGCCTGTGCTCCGCAACGGGAGAGGCCACAACAGTGAGAGGCCCGCGTACCACACACACAAAAAATACAGATATAAATATAAATGCAGATATTAATGTAACTATAGATATATCCTAAGCTGTAGAGATATATGCATATCTTGTATAATTTCTGTAATATGAATTTTATTGAAATTTAGTTTGCAGGAATGAACTAAGCACATATGTAAAAGGAGAATATTTAGCCAGAACTTTGTTATGTCAGGTATATGCTTTTACTTAGCTTACTAGACTAAGGCCATTCCTTTTCCTCCAGGCTTGCCTACTACTACTTACTGCCCACTAGTTTTCTTCCATTTTCTCTGGCAATTACTTTTTAGATATTTGCATGAGCTTCTCTTTCTCAATTGGCTTGTGAAAACCTTGGGTCCTGCTCTGGTCTCTCACTCTGCCTCCTCTCTCTAAGTAACCTAATTCAAATCTATGGCTTCAACTGTCATCTACTCAATGACTCCAAAACACTATATGTCTAACCCAGAACTAACCGTTTTTTAGTATAAAGTTCAGTATTATTAAGTGCATTCATATTGTCGTGCAACCATCACCACCACCCATCTCCACAACTATTTTCATCTTTCAAAACAGAAACTCTTTACCTATTAAACAACAACTCACCATCACACACCCCCACCCCCTAGCCCCTGGTAACCATCTTTCTAATGTAGTTTTGTTCTCTATGATTTTTGACTACTCTAAGTAACTCACATAAGTAGAGTCATACATTATTTTTTGTGTATTTCACTAAGCATAATGTCCTCAGGGACGATCTGTGTTGGAACATGTGCCAGAATTGCCTTCCTTTTTCAGGTTGAAAATATTCCATTGCATGGATATACCACATCTTACATATCCATTTATCCATCGATGGACTCTTGGGTTTCTTACGTGTTAGCTGTTATGAATAATGTTGCTATGAACATGGGTGTACAAATATCTCTTCAAGACTCTGCTTTCAATTCTTTTGGATATATACCCAGAAATGGGATTATGGAATCATATGGTAATTCTATGTTTTATTTTTTTAGAAACCTTCAAACTGTTTTCCACAGTGGCTACACCATTTCACATTCCCACTAACAGTGCATAAAAGTTCCAATTTCTCCATGTCCTAGCCAACACTTGTTATTTTTCTGCTTTTTGTTTTTCTTTTTGATAATACTGATCCTAGTGGGTGTGAGGTGGTATATCACTGTAGTTTTGACTTGAATTTCCCTAATGATTAGTGATGTTGAAAATCTTTTGATATGCTTACTGAACATTTATATAATACATCTTCTTTGGAGAAATATTCAGGTCCTTTGCCCATTTTTGAATCAGATTGTATGTTTTTTTTATGTTGAATTTTAGAAAAATCATTGCCAAGTTCAATGTCATAAATCTTTTGCCCAATATTTTTTACAAGAATTCTATAGTTTTAGGTCTTACATTTAAGTCTTTAATACATTCTGAGTTAATTTTTGTTGTTATAACTTCTAATTTCACCCCATTGTAGTTGGAAAAGATACTTTATATGATATCTATCTTTTAAAAATCTATTGAGACTTAATTTGCAACCTAATATATGATCTGTTGTGGAAAATATCCCGTATGTACTTGAGAAGAATGTGTATTCTGTTGCTGTTGAGAAGCATGTTCTTTATATGTCTATTAGATCTAGTTGGCTTATTGTGTTGTTTAAGTGCTCTATTTCCTTACTTATCATCTGTCTGGTTGTTCTATGCATTATTGAGAGTGGAGTAGTGAAGCCTCCAACTATTATTTAGAACTGTTTCTCAATTTTTGCTTCATATATTTTGATGGTCTGTTATTAAGTACATAAATGTTTGTAATTATTATATCTTTTTGCTGTGTTGAATCTTCTATTAACATAAATTGTCCTTCTTTGTTTCTTATAAACTTTTTTTAATATAAAGTCTATTTTGTCTGATATTAGTATATTACCCCTGCTCTCTTTTGGTTACTATTCTCATGGAATATCTTTTTCCACCTTTTCACATTCAAACTCCTTGCATCTTTGGATCTAAAGTGAATTTCTTGTAGACAGCATATAGTGGTATCATTAAAAAGAAATCCAGGGCTTCCCTGGTGGCGCAGTGATTGGGAGTCCGCCTGCCGATGCAGGGGACACGGGTTTGCACCCTGGTCCGGGAGGATCCCACGTGCCGCGGAGCGGCTGGGCCCATGAGCCATGGCCGCTGAGCCTGCGCGTCCGGAGCCTGTGCTCTGCAGCGGGAGAGGCCACAACAGTGAGAGGCCCGCATACCACAAAAAAAAAAAAAAAAATCCATTCTGCTAATCTCTGTTTTTTGATTGGAGAGTTTAATCTTTTTACATTTAAAGTAATTACTCTAAGGAGGGACTTACCTCTGTCATTTTGCTATTTGTTGTCTATATGCCTTACAGCATTTTTTGTCTCTCATCTCCTGCATCACTGTCTTATTTTATGTTTAATTTTTTTATAGTGAAACGTTTTAATTCCCTTCTGTCTTCCTTTTATGTATATTCTATAGCTATCTTCTTTGTGGTTACCATGGCGATAACATTCAACATCTTAAAGTTATAACACTAATTTGAATTTATACCATCTTAACTTTAATAACATATAAAAGTTCTACTCCTTTACAGTTCCATTCCCACCCCTTTCAGTTTTTGATGTCACAAAATTATACATTGTGTGTCCAAAACTACAAACTAATTATTGGTTTTTTTCATGCATTAGTCTCTTAAATTACATAGAAACCAAAATGTGGAGTTGCAAGCCAAAGTTACCGTGAAATAAAAGGAAATCCATATTGATATTGATATAGAGAAACATAGACCTATAGATATAGATACATAGATATAGATATAATGTCCCCAGTTCCTGAAACACAGCCCTTAAAACCTTTGTGAATAGGGGTGGTAGAAGAATCTTTATTATAACAGTAATTCTTTGACCCCAGTTTATGACACAGAGTTCCTAAGACCTTTGTAATTTCCTGACTGACAGGAACATCTTTTGTCCTATTGTGGTGACTCCTGGTAGACTCCTGGATAGGAGCTTGTCACCTGAAAGAACAAGCCATGATTAGATGTTTGAAACTTTCCATGCCACTCCACCCCCATCCTTCAAGAAGGAGACAGGAGTTAACAGTTAGGACAGGGTTCTGAGAGCTGCAGGATTGCTGTACACATGGAGGTACTGAGAGGGTGGCATGCCTGGTGAGGGCATGGAAGCTCTGAGCCCCTTCCCTCATACCTTGCCTTATGCATCTCTTCTGTCTGGATGCTTATCTGTATCCTTTATCACATCCTTTTATAATAAGCCAGTAAACATAAATGTTTCCCTGAGTTCTGTGAGCCACTCTAGCAAATTATCAAGCCCAAAGAGGGGGGCTGTAGGATTCCTGATTTATAACCAGTCAGTCAGAAGTACAGGGGAAAACCTGGGACTTGTGATTGGTATCTGTAGTTGGGGAAGCAGTCCTCTAGGACGAGTCCTTAGCCTGTGGGAGCTGATGCCATCTCCACATAGATAGTGTTAGAATTAAGTTAAATTGTAAGACACTCAGGTGGTGTTGTAGAGAATTGTTTGATGTGTGGAAAACCCACACATCTAGTGTCAGAAGTGTTGTGAGTATGGTAGTAGTAGGCAGAATAAAGTAGACACACAGAAGGAGTGTGTTTTTCTCTTACAGTTACAATGATACTAGCTTTTACAATTGCTAATGCATTTACATTTACTATGATCTTTATTTCTTTACATGGCTTCAAATTACTGTCTAGTGTACTTTCATTTGAACCTGCAAGACTTCCTTTAGCATTTCTTGAAGGGCAAGTCTAGTGGCAACAAGCTCCCTCAGCTTTGGCTTATCTGGGAATGTCTTAATTTTCCCCTCACTTTTGAAGAACACTTTTATCTGATATAGGATTCCTGGTTGACAGACTTCTGGCCTCCAATGTTTCTAATGAGAAATCTGCTGATCATGTTATTGAGATTCCCCTGTATGTGATGAGTCACTTCTCTCACACTGCTTTCAAGATAGTCTTTGTCTTTCAACAGTTTTATTACGATGTGTCTCAGTGTGAGTCTCTTTGAGCTCATACTACTTTGAGTTCATTGAGCTTCTTGGATGTTTACAGTTATGTCCTTCATCCAATTTAGAAGAATTCTGGCCATTATTTCTTCAAATATATTATCTCTACTCTTCTCTCACTCTCTCTTCTCCTTCTGGACTCCCACTGTGCATATGTCGATCCACTTTATATAGGGTTCTGAGAGCTGCAGGGTTGCTGAACACATGGAGGTTCTTGAAGAGTGGCATTCACTTTTAGGCTCTGCTCGCTTTTCCCCAATCTTTTTTCTTTCTTTTCCTCAGTCTCAGTAATTTCAATTTTTCTATCTTCAAGTTCACTGATTCTTTGTTCTGCCTATTTAAATTTTCCCCTGAACCCCTCTAGTGAATTTTTTTTTTTTTTTTTTTTTTTTTTTTTTGCGGTACGCGGGCCTCTCACTGTTGTGGCCTCTCCCGTTGCGGAGCACAGGCTCTGGATGCGCAGGCTCAGCGGCCATGGCTCACGAGTCCAGCTGCTCTGCGGCAAGTGGGATCTTCCCAGACCGGGGCACGAACCCGTGTCCCCTGCATCGGCAGGCGGACTCTCAACCACTGTGCCACCAGGGAAGCCCTCTAGTGAATTTTTTTATTTCAGTTGTTATACTTATCAATTGCAGAATTTATTTTTCGTTTCTTTATAGATTTTTCTATCTCTTTATTTATATTTCCATTTTGTTCAGACATCTTTTTCTTGATTTTCTCCCCATCTTTCTTTAGTTCTTTGAGCATCTTTAAGATAGTTATTTTAAAGGCTTTTTATAGTAGATCTGTCATCAGATCTTTCTCAGCAAAAGTTTATGTTGGTTTATTTATTTATTTTTTTCATTTGAATGGGACATACTTTCCTGTTTATTTGTATGCCCTGTGATTTTATTTGGAAAATTGGACATTAGAATCTAATAATCCTGTAATTCTGAAAATTACATTCTTCCCCTTCCCCAGGGTTTGCTGAGGTGTTTTGTTTTGTTTTGATTATTGTAGTATGTCTCTATGCCAAAGATGAATGTGAGGTATAAACTTAAGGTCTTACCAGGTCTTTTCTTAGCAGGCACCTTTCTCTGGGCATGCATGGTGGCTTTCTAATTCCCCCCATACACATGGTTGCTTTAGAATATTCTAATCTTTAATGCCTGGTTCCCAAAATGTGAAAAAGAGAAAAATAAAGTGTGGGGCAGGGAGCGTGCCAGCCCTTTAAATCTCCTGGAATTCACTTCATCTGGAAGCAGGAGAGGTTTCCAACAATAAGGGGTGGTGCAACACACATAGTTGCCCACTTCTATGTCTGCACATCCATGATCAGAAATAGCAATCAGCAGTCAGAACATAGATCCCTGATATTTGAAAGACAGGGTTCTCATTGCCACTCTGGCTCCTGCAAGCTGTGTGCAAGCTGCTTCAGAAACATGTGCACAGTTGCCTGCCATTGGCCTGCGGAGTGTGCGATGGGTAGCTGATAAGTGCTGAAGTTGCAATTAAGCATAATTTAATATCTAAGCCTTCCCCTAAAAGTAGCAAGTCTTCATTAGACTCCAAGGTTTCAAAATAATTACATCAGCCAAATTCTGTCTCTGTAACTTTGTCTGGGTGGGATGATGAATTCTTGGTGCTTCCTACTGCACCATCTTCCCAGAATCCTATCATGCCCAGATAAACTTTTTTAGGGGTCATCAATAGCACTGAACTCACAATGAATACAATGACTCACTAAAATGCAAATATAATTTTCATAAAATAATTTCTAAACTGAAGATGAAGTATGACGCTACGACCATTGTCCTATGGTTTTCTCAATACATTTGTATAATTTTGATTCTTTTTTTCAGTGGTTCCAAAATGTACTCTAATAGATATGTTGAAGAACTTATGTTGAAGAATTTTCAATAATTTTCATTTCCGGTATTCTTTCTTATGGATTATTCTACTTAGTCACTCTCCATCTCAAACACAATAGGAGTGTACTTTCCCTGTGGGTTCCATAAATGCCTCATGACAGGAATAATTTTCCTTGCCTTGCAATAGTGCCTTTAGAATCCAAACTATTTGCTCTCACACTCCCAACTTAGATATTGGGGGAAAGTAAGAAGTAAAAAATCAAGAAGTGAATATACTCTGAGTCATATTTTTTTTAAAAAAATGGCATGTACACATAACTGTTTTTAAAAGAGACATCATCTGTTAGGTAAGAATGAAATTAATGCACAAAACTGCAATAAGATAAAAATACCCAGATGTAGTTTCTGAGGCGATAGGATATGGATTATGAAAATACATGTCCTGTGAAGTTCTAGTGGGAAGTATGAAAACACATGCTGTGAACTGAGGAATTTTGTCCCTTTGTTTATGATTATAAACAATGGTGGGACTGAGACTGGGGATTCTCCTTTCTCCTGGAAAATCCCTACTTCTTCCCTCTTAGAACTGAAAGGGACTAACTCTGTGTTATGAGGCTACTGGGGAATTACAGCTAACTCCTGTGGGAAAGAGATGGAAACAAGCATTCCTCAACAATCCCACTGATCAACCACAGGTTTTCCATAAGCATCTCTGAGATTCCCGTATGTCCTGCTGAGGGATAAGTGAGAAAAATGGAATCACCACATTTAGTCAAGCTTACTATAATGACTGCCACTAACTATAACAACTATTTATTCCTCCTGAAGCCTGGACCCATCTGACACATGCTAGAGGCTAAAAAGCAACAAGAGGGCTTAATGATCACCATGGCTTCCTGGCAGGCTTGATCATCTTAGTATCTATAGGAAGCAGGCTATCTATGAAATCAGATACCTGGAAACTTGGGCCCATGCCACTACCAAAATGAATAGAAATCAAATTTCCATTAATAAATGGAATCCCATCTATGTCACTTCTGGCTAACCTACAACTTCTTACCTCCCTATCCACCTTAGATACTATAGATAAAGATCATTAGTCCTAGAGTCCCATCTTCATTCTGCTCCTTTCCCTCCAGTTCTGCTCTCATTCCAGACCCTTCCACAGGTCTTTGGAACCCTCCATTCTGAAAAAGAAGCAAGCAAACCCAAATCCTCTATATCCTTAAATATTTAAGCTCTCTCAGGTCATGTCCTGAATGCCTTTTTCTAAAAAAAAAATAGAAACCTTACATCAATGGGAGGTCAATTCTTCTCATGTTGACTTCTCCAGTAGGGGGTGTACATTCTTCCATATATCAACATGAACACCTCAGCCCCTGAGGCAGGGCTGGCATCCTCCTGGCTCCCTACTGCCTCTTTCTGTTTATCACACATCTATTTTCATTCAAGAAGTCTCTTCTTTTAAGCTCATGCTGTGTGGCTTTACATCGATTTACCTGAACCTACTGCTCTCATCTTCTAACCCTTGGACATTTAATAATAATATTGTCATTTGACCAACAGTCTTCATCCTTACTTATCCAACATCCTATTCCACATCTGAGCTACTCAATTGACCTCCTCTATTCCAAAGATCTTTACCACTATTCAACTTCCACAAGTCACACCCTGGGTCAGTCAACATCTGAAATTAACTCACATCCACATCCAGAATATTAAACTATGAGTACAAAGTGCTATTTTAACTCTCTTGTTCCATACAAAAAAGAAGAAGAAGAAGAAAGAAAGAGAAATAGACAAAGAGAGAGAGAGAGAGAGAGAGAGAGAGAGAGAGGGAGAGAGGGAGGGAGGGAGGGAGGAAGGAAGGAAGGAAGGAAGGAAGGAAAGAAAGAAATTCCACTCATCCTCCGTACCTGCTGCTTCATTTCCTTCTCCTTTCTTTCACGGCCATACTTCTTAAAAGAATTATCTGCCCTCGCTATCTCTAGTTCCTCACTTCACACTCTTTCCTAATGAAATTCAGCTTCCACCCCAACAATGGAAACTGTTCTCACTAAGGTTAACATCTTCCTCCTTATCACTTAATACTACCTCATCTTTGAAATCCTTTCTTAGTTTGGCTTTCTTGACTTCTCTTTCTTTTAGTTTGTCTCTCACTTCTCTGAGAATTCCTCATTTAGTTCTCTATATACCTCTTAAATATTAGTGGCTTCCAGAGTTTAATCTGTGTTTACTTTCCTTCAGTACACTCTTCTTTTCTAAAACAGCCTCTCCACTGCAATTATTATACCTAAAAATGTAAAATAGGTGTAAAATGACTGCCCAGTCTATAAACATCAATCCCACAACACTCTTCCACGTTTCAAACAAGATTTTCCTTTGCCCCTCAACTATCTTCACTTCAATGAATTACAGATACATCAATATCCACATGCCCTTCCTTCATTTATTAATGGAGTACATTATAACAGACAAGCAAGAAATAGGTGAGGCTGCTAGACCAAATATCACAGGACTCAAAGCTCTCTTTTTTCTTTCTATAGCTGCTTACTTGGACACATTATTTCTTGCCTGAATTATTGCAATCACCAACCAGGTTGTATAGCAAATACTGTTTCTTTACACCTTTATGCACAGACATCTTTTCCTTCTGAACATCTAAAATATATAATATGCAATAAATTTTTTCGTAAAAATCTGAAAATAGCCATACCATCGAATATAAAATTTAAGAGGATAGTATCTCCTTTTAAACTGACAATAAATTTTAATACTGCTCTTATTTGTTAATAAAAGCCACATTAGCACTTGTGACACAAGCCTCCTTATGTTACCCTAGTCGAAAGGGAAAACTATTTCAGCAAAGGTCTTTAGAAAATCATTTTAGAAACCACTAGATCATTACCATAGTTTTTAAAAAAATAAATTCAAGAATTTTGTAATATTGCTCAATCTAACAAAACTGGAATTGTAACAATAGAAAAGACATTTCCAAAATAATGGTCAAGTCTATGATAAATGAGTTAGTGGTATGTGCAGAACATCTTCCATTTGCCCCTCCAGATCTATTATCCATTCTTCTCCACTCTGTTCCCTTCTGGGAGGCTGTTTGGCCAAAGGAAGGAAAGAGGGAAGAGAAAGAAGTTGGACTACTTCTCTAATCCTTCCCTGTGTGACCGTTAATTGTATATATCAATTTGGCTGTGCAACAATGCCCAGATATGTGGTCAAATATTGTTCTGGATGTTTCTGTGAGAGGGATTTTAGATGAGGTTAACATTTAAATTGATGGGCTTTGAGTAAAGCAGATTGCCCTCCATAATGTGGGTAGGCTTCATCCAATCAACTGAAAGCCTAAATAGAATAAAAGACTGACCTCCCCCAGATAAAAGGGGATTCTGCCAGCCAACAGCCTTCAGACTTAAAACTGCAACATAGGCTCTTCCTTGGTCTCTAGCCTGCAGACCCACCTTGCAGATATTGGACTTACTGGCCTCCATAATCACATGAGCCAATTTCTTAAAATAAATCTCTTTCTACATATATATATATATATATATATAGAGAGAGAGAGAGAGAGAGAGAGACAGAGAGACAGAGAGACAGAGAGACAGAGAGACAGAGATAGAGAGAGAAGTGTGTGTGTGTGTGTGTGTGTGTGTGTGTGCGTGTGGTGGTGTAGAGACAGAGACAGAGACAGAGAGATCCTTTTGGTTCTGTTTCTCTGGAAAACCCTGACAAATACACCCTGCTTCAGCACTGAGTGTCTGGAAGTAGCTGTATCCTCAAACTAGAACTCTGGTAAAATGGCCCCTTCTCCACAAGTCCAACTCTCACTGGGTCAATCTATTTCTATTGTCTTCTTTGTCTCTTGGCCATAAGAGTAGTAATGATGCCCCTCCTCTTCCCCATTACTAGTCTCTGGTGTTTTACCATCCTTTATTTCTTAACTCTGCTCACACCTCTGAAATCAGTCCTTTCATTAAAGCATTGGCTGTCAACTCAAGCTGCATATTAGAATCAGCTGGGAAGCTTTTAAAAATCCCAATGGCCAGGCCACAAACCAGACCAACTAAACCAGAACCTTTGGGGGCAGCATACAGGCATCAGTTTTCTTAAAGCTCCCCAACACAGCCAAGGTTAAGAACCACTGCATCAATGTCTCTTCATTTGACAGGAATTTTGTTTCCAGCCACGACCCCAACCAATACAGTCATCATCTAATATCCCCTTCAATAAATTCCCCTCAAAGTTTACAGACAAAAAAGTTTCTTGAAATCTTACAAGCATTTATCACCTGTATTTTTCTTATAGCTATTTTCTATACTGCCAAGGATTATTTCACTTTTAAGACTATTTTGCTACTCTTTCATTTTCTCCAGTTCATTCATTTGTACCTAACCAAAAACTTGTCTTCCAACTACCATTCTCAACCTAATATTTTCAATCCTTTACCCCCACTTCTGGCGAATACTCTTTCTAAAATATGTCTGACCATGTTGCCTCGTAATGCAAACTTAAAATTTCTATCAGTAAAGGTAAAGTAAATTTCTATCAGTAAAGCCTATGTAAGTTGAAAGGTCTACAGCCTATATAAGTTCTTGGTTAGGCATTAAAACCTCTCTACACCCAGCACAATCGGACATTCCTAATTCTCAACAACCTCTCCCCTCCCTTGCCCTGATATCCTACACTCTACCAAACTACTGTCTGTTCCTTTGACTCTCCTTATCCCTTCATGCCTCTTCTTCATATTAATGGAGATCATTTCTCCTGCCTGAAACTTCCTTCTGTTCTTCAGCAGCCTGACCCTTCATCCTTCAAGACTCATCTCACATGTTACCTCCTCAGTGAAGACATCTCCAGTCCCTCTACAATGCTCAATAAACGGTAACTATTATTAACCCTCTTGAGGGCTTGGGGAGATTTTCTGAAGGAAGAGACTTGTAAACTGGGACTGAAAAAAAATAATGAAGGGGAAAGTGTTGGGGAAATGGTGAAGAAAGTTCAGAAGGCTTACATAAAAGTCCAAAGATGAGACAGCATCCATAGCACATGTGTGATGAACTGCAATTATGTCTGTATGGGTAAACAAAGGAGACTGAGGAACAATGAGCCTTGTACAGAGTTTTGTTTTCATCGTAATAGCAATGGATTGTAAAGCATCACTCACAGAGCCACAGAGAATAAATCAGAGGAGACAAAGATTAGAGACAGAGAGGTGACTATGAGACTGTCACAGAAACCCAGAAGTTCCCCACCTGAGCTAGGTCAGTGGCAGTGAAAAAGAAGCCATGTGCCATTTTCTATACTGTCCTTAAGTATAACAATTTTGCCTTTTCCATAGAGATCTGTTAAGATTCAGAGTAAGAATCCAACACTTCTATTCTTTTCATTGATCGAAATATCATATGAAAATGCACATTCCTTTAAAAATCAGTCAAGTATATTTAATGACATATGTGTAAACAAATCATTTACCATCAGCCATGGCATTGAAGTCAACCATTTCTATGTTTTCTTCCAAAAGTCACCCTCTGCAACAGTTTTTTCTCATTCCACTATGATATTTTTCTTTTCATTTGACAGCCTTGTTGGTCATTTGATTATCTTTGTCTTTATAGGTATATACGTAAGTCTTGAAAAATCTTTTGTCAGTGTACATAATGGACCTTTCATGAATACAGCAAAGACTAAATATTTTTAAAATGGTGGTAGCTAGGAACAAGGGTGGGAT
Organism: Orcinus orca; assembly: GCF_937001465.1. Taxonomy (NCBI): domain Eukaryota; kingdom Metazoa; phylum Chordata; class Mammalia; order Artiodactyla; family Delphinidae; genus Orcinus; species Orcinus orca. The sequence goes on from NC_064567.1 coordinate 72,460,481, forward strand.
CTCCATTACTACGTCTGTTGTTGTGATAGGGGAATATAATTTGAGCTATAGAATAACTCACAATTAGAACTCTATTAAAGGATTTTCCTTTATATATGGAGAAGATATTTATTATAAAAATTTAAGAACTTAACATTTCTATTTCAAAATAACTCTAGTGTGGATATTATGTCACAGATTTTCATATAGGCAGTAAATCATGACTCTAAATCATGACTATTGATGCCTGAAATGTCATGTGGCCATGTATAAAGCAAATGTCACCCGAGACCCTCCCACACAGAGACCAAAGCGAGTCTCATTCAAACCACTGGTTTGAGTTTGATGCTCCAAATCCTCCCTGTGAAGATTATGACTATACCTGTAAATTTCTTAGGGTTTACTTTTTTAGGTCCCTGTTGCTTCCATTCCTAAATCCATGCAGCCTGTTGGCCTGGCATGGATTTAGTGGCATGTGTCACTTTTCTGATATCCACAAAAACCCACTCACAACAAGCATTCTGTGAGTCTAGTAACTTCAACGGTCATGAGGAAAGTAATGATATTCATAGAACGGCTTTCTTCCATCTCCTGTTGCCTCTGCTTTGTTCCCATTCTCATCCTTCTCATCCCTTAATTCTGTCCTCCTCTGTTCCCTTGTATACAAACAACCTTATCTCTACATCACACACACTACTCCTAATCCCTGGTGAAGCCAACACTATACCTGCAAAAACTTACCTCATCTAAGAACTTATCAAGAACTTCCCAAATAAACGTTGTTCTACATCTACTAAACAAATAAAAACTGTTGTCTCATTATATGTGTAATACATGTGAATGCAGAAGACAATCTTGCCTAATGGGGTCTGATATTTTACCCAGGTCATGATCTGTTTGCCTTTTGTCATTATCTGTCATTATCTATCATTACCTATCATTCATCTTTATAGATTTTAACACATCATCTTCCATCAAGAAATGGATGACATGGAGAAGCAAAATATTTTATCTCTCTTTCAAGGAAGGAATGGGGGATGAGATAGACAATTTTGGGGAAAAAACAAAACAAAACTATATGCTTGGTGACATCTGAGGCATTTTACAAATATTACCACATTCAATAACCTTTTTAATTGAATCTTCACAGCAAATGAATGAGATGGGACTCCTGAGGCTGAAAGAGACTGAGTAACTTTCTCAAGGTCACAACAGCTATTAACAGCAGTATGGTAAGTGAAGTTACTTTATTCTGCTGAAATGCTGAACTAAAGATTGGAATAGATGTATAAGTTTTCTTTAGCATCTCTTTTTTTATAGCTATGACATCACTCGTCAACCTAAAGTCTTGGTCCTGCATTTGCAAACTGACCAAAAATTAAGCAAGGAGGATATGCCTTTGTAAGAATTTAAGCTCATTACAGACTCATGGAAGAGAAGTTCAGAAACCCAAGGCTTGGGATATCACCTTGTTTCTACTGGAGATGGTAACAAGGGAAAGAGTTAAATTTTTACCTACTAAATCAGTTATTCCTTCATTGATTTATCTTAATAACAGAATCACCTTATTTTAAGTCAAGATGAAATTCAAAACTGAACTTGGATCCTGTAGTCTAACAAATGTCTGTGACCTTAATATAGTTATCCAGACTTTTACCACTCACAGTCATCCCCCAAACAGAGGAAATGACTCATCTCTTTTTAAAACTGAAAGTGTTAAAGTTAACATAAAATATGCCAAGACAAAGTACTTCTTTATATATGGTTCAGGAAGTATGCACTTGTGTTTTTACAAGTCTAATTCATGTGCAGGCCTTTAATTCTTGGGCACCTATGTCAAAATTTCAGTAAAAGTAAGCCCAAAATTGAAAAATAAATAGATTATCAGTAGAAAGGACCATCTATTCTTGGGTTTAATTATATCTATATGTTTTATATGAAAATTTAAAACTTATTTTTAAGTGTGCATCTATTATTTTATCTCCAAATATAACAAAATTTCCAAAAATGTTGAAAATGAGAAACCATGAAGTACTTCATTTGAATACAAATAATACATGATGAATTGAAAATATGACTGTGCTAATTTTTCATTTAAAGACTTAGCTATTCTAAGACTCATTTTGAAGAGGTCCATTGAAACTAAAAGGCAGACTGACCTCACCACAGCCATTCAGCAAGGAAAAGCCACCTTCAAGGTGATGATAGCCGTATACAATATGTATTCTTTGATAAGAAAAAACACAGCATCTCTGAAGACAGAGAGAATACCTTCAGATGCACGCCTCAAAGAGAAACTCAAAAGGAAAAGAAATCTATTTCAAAAGAAAGAAAAAATGTTTGAGGTCTTGCTCCCAAAGAGAGATTTTGCTTTAAACTACTCAAAAAAGGAAAATGGCTGGCTGATATCCAAAGATGAAGAAAGCTTTGGCGTTCTTGACCTCAGATACCTTAATGAATGATACATAAAAAGTCCTATGCTACAAATTCCCATTACTAAGCTGGCATGCAAGAGGGAGGAATCATCCTGTGAGATAGGGGGTACATATACAAGACAATTATTTTACTGTAGGAACACTGGTGCCAGGATCTGATACACAAGGGTCCAAAGCTCGGCTGGGGATAGTATTCACAAATGCCCAAAAGTAAAAGCAGTAAAATAAAGACCAAAGAAAATCCTGAAGTTTAAGGCCAAACTACACTAGAAACCAAGGACATAATCTAGAATTAATGCCTGGCAGAACAAAAAGTTACCTGGGCATGATGTAGGTGAACCAAAGCAGTGAGAAGTCAGGTTTTGCAAATAAGGCTGTTTTCATGGCTTGCTTTTATTGGCTGTATAGTAGAAAATGTTACAGTGTGTTGGGTTTGACCTTAAAGCAATGGGACCTAGGAAGACAATAGGTTTAAATAAACTTTGTTGTACATCCAGTAACAACTGGCAAGGCATTTCTTATTCTTGGTTTTTATTTTCCTTTTCTTTTGCTCTGGTTATTTTTCTGTAACTCCTATTTCAGTTAATGACACCACCATTCTCTCCTTTGAGCAACTCCAAAATAAGGGATTCATCTTGACTCTTCCTTCAGCTAGTGTACCTAATATTTGTCTTTAAATGAACTCAGCATTTTTTAACTTAAATGTGTTTAAAAGGAAATCTTCATATTATTAATTAAAATGAAAAACCTCCATTAGTTACTATAAAACAAATTATCTTTAAAAATTCAATGAAAATAAAGCAATGTCAATAAATTTTAGTAGAAATCCACTCCCTCTTTTTCAAAAAGATAATTAGCAAATACCATTTGATACAGATTAGTATCAACCTAAGTTTTTCTCCTTAATTAGAGGGGTTAAAAGATAATTGAAAAGGAAATTATTTTTTCATTGTGTGACTTAATTATGATTTAATGCAGCATCCTTGTACCATCAAAAGGTCATCTGTAGACAAGTTCCACACTTTGAGAAGCACTGGACCATGGGATAAAATCCAAACTCAGTAGCTTGATATGATCTCACTCCTGACTACCTTTCAACATAATTTCCTGCCACTCCACAAGCCACACACCCTGACTAAATTTGGCCCCGTTAATTTCCCCACTGTGTCTGCTGGGAAAATTCTAATGCCTCACTCTGGAGGTTTCAGATGTGAAGTCTAGAGGGACCTCCCAGGCACATTTCTCCTTAGCACTGACAAACATTCCTCATGGACTAAACTCTAGTCAGGTTCTTCTGAGTCCTCGACTCAACTAGGTTTCAACCTTGGCCTATAAAGATCTGAATAAATGCTAGTATGGTTTATAACAGCTCAAGGCCACATCCCCAGGATGACCCTAGTCCCCTCAAATTACCTGCCTGAGAAAGCTCAAGACTTCCAAAAGAACTCACTACTTGTTCCAGCCGACGCCTGAAGATAGGGCCCCCATCTCCCAGTCTCTGTGGGAGGGTAGGACCCTAATTTTGATAAGTGCCAGTTAGGAAACCCAGATGGACTTCATGTGGACCAAATGCCCCCTTCTTGCTTTTGTAATTTTTTTTTTTACTTCCCTGAAAAATTCTGTTGCTCTCTTCCTTACTCCTTCATTCTCTTTTTAAAACACCAAGTCTCCTCTGTACAAATTAAAGTTGAGTTGACAGCATGCTGGACTGCTTTCCCTACCGCAATAGTTATTGCTGATTAAGTCTATTTTTACCACTTTAACTGTGACTGCCTTTGTTTACCTTTCACAGCACTTCACATCTGCTCCTAATTCACTACATTGAAAATCTTCAACCATCCCTCTTTCTTGCTATGTTGTGCTCACTGGTGTACTCCAAGTGCCCAGATCAGTACCTGTACAGTGTCTCCCATATTAGAAATGGCAAACTCTTTTGCTCACAGGTTAATGAAGTGAAATGATTCAACAATATTTTGTCAGATAGGTTTTTGTACTATATGTGTACTATGCATGAAATAGCTAAACAATATTTTGTCACATAGACAAAGACCCACCACTGAGGCAATATTTCCTTGAGAGGAATTTTTAACTTTAAATAACTGCATGCACAAAAAGGGAGAACACTGCTATGTGACTACTGTGACCAGGGCCATGTGGAAAGGATCTAACATATTGCTGTCGTTTTTCTCTCAACCTACAAATCATAAGAGGGACATCACACATTACATTAAGTTTTACAGTTTAAAAATAATTTTAAAATCTTTATTTTCATTCTTTCTTAACTTTGTCAGTATCATTTTTAATTCCAATGTTTCCTTTAACCTCTCATCTTCCTCTTTTGGATGTTCACTTCCTTTTAAAATGAAATTGTCTATGACTTTTCGTATTTTTTGTTTTATATTAGTAAGAGGATTTCTATAACTATGGCATGGGGAATTTACATGCAAGTTATGGGAGACACTGGGTTTTTACTTCAAAATTATTGATAGTTTTGTTTTACTGCTACTAACTTATAGGTGAAAATGCTACTTTGCATAGAAGCCTATTTTATTCCATGAAATTAAATGAACCATAACTCCAAAGTGTGATGAGGCACACACAGCACGACCACATTATTTCGGAAAGCTGAAGAGTTGCCAGTCTGTTGATCTCAGACTTCATGAACCAAAGTGCAGCTCAAACTGGTTCCCTGCAGTGGCTTTGAGCTTCTGCCAAACACACTGTAGGACTGAAAACTACAAGGTACGGAGATGGTACCTAGGCACAAGTTTAGAAAGTTAACTCTTTTACTGAAGTTTATTTTCTTACTTTTATTAAAGGGGTTGTTGTCACATCAGACATTTTGCTTACTTAAAGGTAATATAAAATAATTGCTGGGATAGCCTACCACTGAAAACGTGAAACTAAATGTGGGGCCTGTGTGAGCATCCTTCTTTTGCCACTGAATTGCAAATGCTTCTTCCTATACACAATTGTACTAGCATTAAACCATAAATGTAGAATTCTTATTGTGGGCTGATTTGGGGCATATTAAGTCTCTTCTTGTCTCCAATTGCTGTATCAGCATCACCCTGTTGCCTAAAACTTCGTTGTTTCAGTCTCTGCCCCTCCCACTCTCGGAGTCAATCCTAATGTAATCAGGCAATATATTAAGACTTCTAACCACAATCATTAAATGGAGCCTGGAATTAAACACGCATTACTGTGCCCAGAATCCAGTGTCTGTGGAGTGACTACGCATTCATGCACCTGGCAAGCTGCAACCACTCTCCCACCCAACATTCTGTTGCCCAATCTTCATTATCGGATTCCTGTCCCTGCAGACATCCACCACTCCTCGGGCTGCAACGCGTGTCCTAAGCGAAACCACCACTGGTTTAACAAGGGACCTGTCCCTGACTAGAATCTGGCCTGGCACTTCACACCCCTTCCCTAGACACTGACTGAAGCTCTGCTTCCAACTAAATGAGCTCTTTCCTTTCCTTGCCTGGAGCTGAAACACTAGCACTGCCATGAATTCTTATTGCTATATTGTCTCCCACCAGATTCCAACCCCTTATAAATTATTCCTGGCCCACAATCTCAGTCTTCCTAATCTCAGATATTACGATTAGGAATGCTGGTAACCCACCCACTTTAGATCCCAGCCCCCTTTTTCCCGCTTATTTCTCTTTCCCTGACCTGAGATCCAGCGTACTTCATAGTAGGTGAGGTGTGCGATAAGACATGTCAGTGTATTTATATCCCATCATATAAAGAAAATCTTTGAAGGCATCTTTTTTATTCAATGCAAATAATCACCACAATTAATCTGTTTGGTGGTTTCTATTTTTTTTAATGAAAAATAAACCTTTATTTTTTTTCTATTGAGAAAATAGTATAATTTCCTTTTGTTTTATTGTTCCAAAATTTGATAAAAGTTACTCTTTCGAGTTGCCATAATTTGTTAGGTGTTAGAAGTACCTGCAGTACGTAGTTTACTTTGTGTTAGGAGCTTGATTCTTCCTATAAAGCTTTCTGTACTATCTATATTCTGTGCTGCCCAGTTTCCCTGGCAACATGTTTGTTCCCATGGAGAAACAAAAATGAACACCTATACAGAGTTGAACTTGAAGATATAAAACTTCACAGGATGGGTAGTTTGATCAGAGGCTATTAAGGAGCAAAATGAAAAGAAAGAAAAGCAGAAAATATATCTAGGTTTCAAGTTCCAGCTCAAAGCTAAGAAACTACTTCTGATCTCTTTTGACCTAAGTAACAAATGCATTCTTGGTGTCCTTAACAGCAACTTTAAAGAAATTTTTTTTTTTTTTCTCCCAAAACCACTTTTTAAAACTCACTACCTAGGCAAAGGGCCTTTTGAAATAGTGACTGGATGGTTTGTTTTATTTTAGCAATTTGGTCCCCGTAATGGCAATTTTTATTACATGTTACATGAAACTGCCTAAATTTAAGTCAACTTGATTTGAGAAACAAACAAACCACCCAATCTATATGCTAACAGTGAGACTGTTAGCAAATGAGCATAAGATTATTTTTTTTAATAAAAACAGGTTATTTTTCTTTCTTTTTTTAAATGTCCAGAATTTTCCTAGTCAACCTATTGCCAGTTTATGCTATCTGAATAGTGCTTGCAAACTGCAAATGGATAGAAATTCGGCTGCTTTGGTTGAATATGAAGGGAAGTTGATAGCCTCAGTTAAGGCTCACACCACTATGCCAAATTCCTAACATTATTATAGCAGGACTTGGAATGATAAATGATACCAGTAAAATAATTCACACTCATTTGCAAGCTCCATGCAAGTGGCATGAACTCCACTAATAAGAGACAAAGCGAAATCACTGGCTCTGGTGGCTCTTTGCTCTGTGACCTCCCACCCTCCTGCCTGCCTTCTTTGCCCCCCACTTTATAATCCAGACTTCATCCTCTCCATTTGTATCTCACTTCTTTGTCTGCTATCCGCTAGCCTTCTTGTGTTTTTGCTCTAAAACCTTGACCTCCTTTTTCCCATTTTGTTCTGCTGTTCCTACTCTACATCTTTGTCACTTTTTTCCTAGCTTCACTCTTGTTTCTTACTCTCTTCCCTCTTCAATCTTTACCTTTTTTTGTATTATCCTTATTTTCAGTCTCCTTACCTGCCTTTAGTTTATTTTCAATCTTGCTACCTTTTCATCCTCTCTATGCTCCCCCTCTTCTCCTAGAAGTTTGTACATTTTGCTCTATCTTTTTTATTATTATGTATTGTTTCTGGATGAATTATTTTTCTTTCTCCTTCCATGTATTACTTTTTTCTGATTGTTTGAACCCCAGTCCCACTGACCTTGTGCAAAAGACTATGACAGGAGCAATTTAAAGTTTGTCTTTATTATGATAAAAGTGGAAGAAAAATTAGCTTTAGGAAATAGCATCTTAAACAGTAGGTTGCCTTCTTGTTAACCAGTCTCTTTGTCCTCCATGTAGGTTCACAGTGAGTAGAATCAATGAGATTTGTCACCTTTATCTGTCTAGATCAGGTGTTATTCACCCTAATCATGTAGAGAAGAACAGGACTTTGAAATCAGTAAGTCCAGCATGCTGAGTTGCTGCCACTCAAGAAAAAATAACTTTTGTATATTATACGGTTGGTCAACTGACAAGCAGAAGAATAAAGATGTGGCCCAGGATTTGCTGTAGCTGTTGAAGCAATAGTTAACAAGGAAAGAAAACACAGGTTTTACTCCCACTTATTTTTGTATGGTATTCGGGTGGGGGCATTTGCATCATTTTATATTGTTTATTCCATACGGCAGATAGAATAATAAAAATGTTTTAAACTCAGAACTTGTTTTTGATCCTCTGTCATCAAATGGCATGTACTTTGAGTTGCTTCTTTACAAAAAATTTTGGGAGTAGTATGTTCATCTTTCTTTTATAAACTTTTACATAATTTCTAAAAGTATTCAATAGTGAATTGCATGTAAAGATAAATGGTCATTCAGGTTTCAATGCATTGCTTTGAACTAATAAGATATACATCCTAATATCTGAATTATTCATGACCATATAGCTATATACATTATATATATATATATCCATTAGTATAGTGGCAGATTCTTTGTGTATGCTTGCTTTGTCATACTTAAAATTGAATTTTAATGTAAATTACATTTATTAAGCACCTAAAGGTCACACTCATCCCCTGACAAATTTTCAGTCTTATAAATCCATAAGAAAATATTCATGTCCCATGATATCTACTGGTTTTATAGCACTCAAAGACTTGCTCAATCATTTTCACTAACCTTAGTTAAGATATCTGCCCTTTCTGTTTTCTTCAGTTTACTGCTTTTGCATTTAACAGTTTTTATCTTGCTTAAAGACCTCAGGTTCTTAAAAAAGACCATGACTTGGTAACTAAACCAAATTTATCCTATTCTAGTTTAATATTCTGTTATAATAAAATTTTTAGTACAGAGGAATTTTCCATACAGTATCTTCTTTTCCTTATTATTAATATAATTATAGAGCCAACATATACAGTCATGCAAGCTGAACATTGCACAATGCTAGGGGGTCATTCTTGACCTATGTGTGGGGTCCTGTATACAGTTGGATTCATTTTGCAATTCTCACTGAAACGATGCCTTGCTTTTACTCATCTGATGGACAAAAATTTCTGCTTCAATAATGCTGAATCATGTTTGGTTTTTATTCTCTAAAAATCCTGGAATGTAATATTTTAGAGTTAAGAGGAAATTTAAAGGTCTAGTTCTCCTCTTTCATGTTACATAGAAGGAAGATAATTCCAGAGAAATGATGTATCCTGACCACAATTTCATCACCATATCCACGATCAGAGTCAGCGTTAGAGCCAACCCTCTGATTCCTAGCTTCAGGAATATCATTTTGAATACATTCATGGTGATACAGAAAATATTTCTACCACACAAATCCCATTGGTTCAACTTTTTAGATTTTTAGCCTAATTTTACTCCTAGACAATTTTACATTGCAAACTGCTAGAGGACTGAAATAATTTCTGAGTAATCCTCCTTATGCAGCTTGCTATGTAATCCAGCAACATATTAAAAGGCTTTTTGAGCTGGGATGGTCACCATCTCCATTGACTAACACAGTGAAGAATACTTAGAAAAGAAACTGTTCAATGCTACTGTTACATCTATATTACTACAGTATAATTTTGGAATATTAACATTAAGTAACTGAAATAGAGTTTCTTAGGAATTAAAATGTTTCCCAATAATGTACTGAGAAACTACCAGTTTAATTTTAATCTTCTCTATAGAGATTTTCTCCATTAATATCAGCCCATATTTTTCCTTCTCTTCTTTTTTATTATTCAAAAACAATGTGTGGTTTTTGCTATAGTATTTTAATTTGTTTCTGTTCTCTTGCTGCATCTAAAAAGCTTATCAATTCCATGTACACCAAGTTTGTCTTTTATTTGTTTTCTCTCCTCCATGCTCCTCGGTGTGCATACGGTTCATGTTAAATGTGTGCTACTGAAGTGGACAAGAATTGAACCTGACACTTCATCACCGAAGTTCTGATTAAATGGAAACAAATATCTAAATTTAGTCTACATTGCCAAAAACATTGTCAAAAGTGTATGTAATGAATTTAAATGCCAGTGGAACTAATCATTAATGTAACAACTTTAAAATGGAAATTACTATAAAGCAATATATAATAGTGATGCTTAAAATTGTTTCTCCTTCAAGTAGGTTAATGCATATTGATGGAGAAAACAAGCAGAGAGGAAAAACTGGTGCATACCATCACAAAATCATAATGCTTTTTAAAAAATTATTTCATCTTTCCCCCTTTTTTTTAGAACTGAAAGAGGTAAATGATGGGTTTGGTCGGCTCTTCATTTTGCAAAAGAAGAGAAAGAGAACATATTAGTGCTCCAAGAAGCCATAGCTTCTGGCAGATGCTGCAAAAATGAATTAGCTCGTTGGCCTCTTTTTATTTATTTATTTTTTTGGAGACTTGTGTCAACTTTGAGTGGAGTTTCCAACTGCACAATGAGCATCTGGACAGTTTTGACATCTTTATTACACTCTCTGAGTTCTTAAAATGCTACCATTTTGTTTAAAGATGATGATTTCTTTCAAGATTAAAACAATTATTTAACTGCCAAGAATAAATAATTCCATGACTCAATACCAATATAATTATCTTCCCAGATCTGGTTTCCTAACTAATATTCATAATCAAAATACCCGTTGTTTAAGCAAAATTAAGATTTGATTGATTGCTTGACGATATTCTCATTCAAATCCATTTCTTTCCAGTCCTAATTTTGTTTCTTGTATTTGCTTTGCACTGAATTTTTGTGGTTTAAATAGCCCGTTTAACATGACCACTTTCAAACAAGATCATAAATTCTCATAAAAGCAGACTATGGAATTCATAATCATAGCTCTTGGCCGCCACCTAAAGGTTTCTTTTTTGTTTTATTTTACATAAGACCTACTGTGCATTCCATTTATAACAAAACCGTTGCCTGCAACATCACATGTTTTCACATAAGTATAGGGTAAAGAGACTTATTTCACAATGTCTTTTCACTTTTGTATACTTGTATCAGCAGCCAATATAATTATATCCACTTCTCAATCTATTTGGTACTCAAAGGCAATTTAAACTAGGGCCTCTGAGTGGTTTGAAATTTTCCATTCATTCAAGAAATAGTTTGTCCTTATTATGTATCACTCCCACTCCTAGGTCCATCTTAGAAATAAAAATATTTAAATCATGGTTTCTGGCTTCAAGAAAAATGTCCCAGATACTGACGTTTTAAGAAACTGGCTTCTCTTTTGTCATAATCTGTATTAGAATTATCATTAATTGGATGCCATAGAGTAAATCAAGGAGAAGCCTGAACAAAGAGAAATGTTTCTCATTTCCAACTTTCCAAGGTAAATGCAATTAAACTCATGTTTACTGAACAATTGCTGAATGTAATGTATATGCTAAACTCTTTGAATTCCACAGAAAACATAAATAACAGGTGTAACCTCTTGATTATATTTAAGGGTAAATAAGATATCAGAATTAATAATTGACCTGTTCCATATCCTATTCTCACTCCCTTTATTCGCCTCCTAAGAAACACCTGATTGAATCAGGAAAAATATCTCCAACTCCCTACTTGTATTCTTTTTTTGTTTGTTTTGTTTTGTTTTGTTTTGTTTTGTTTTTTTGCGGTACGCAGGCCACTCACTGCCGTGGCCTTTCCCGTTGTGGAGCACAGGCTCTGGACGCACAGGCCCAGCGGCCATGGCCCATGGGCCCAGCCGCTCTGTGGCATGTGGGATCCTCCTTTACCGGGGCACGAACCCGTGTTCCCTGCATCGGCAGGCGAACTCTCAACCACTGCGCCACCAGGGAAGCCCCCTACTTGTATTCTGACAAAGTCATGTTTGGAGACTGAAATAAATGCCATACGATATCATAGTGAAAACTTAGGTATGAGCTCTACAAACTTCTCATTTCAAAATTCATATGAATAAAGCATCTATGAACTACCCAAGTTGTTCCCAAACTTGTAGACATGTTTTATTAGCATGTATACTTACCACTATGGATTTTATGTATTTATCCCTTGACCTATTTATAGACCACTAATCATTAATTCATCAATTCAAAAAATATTTAGTAGGTGTGTCAGGCACTCACCATTGTCAGTGTTCAATAAAACAGACCTCTTTGCCCTCATGGGGTTTGTGAAGAAGATGAAAGAAAGACAGGAAGGAAGGGAGAAAGAAAGGGAGAGAGGGAGGGAGGGAGGGAGGGAGGGAGGAAGGAAGGAAGGAAGGAAGGAAGGAAGGAAGGAAGGAGCTATAAAGGAACTTAAACTTAACACACTGTACTGTGATAGAGAATAATGTTGAGGGGAGACAGACTTTCATCAGGGTAATAAAGAAAAGTTTCTAAGGGGAGGCAGTATTCAAAATGAGACCTGAAGAATAAGGAGCCAGCTCTGCCAAGAACACAGAGAAAGAGGCAGAGGGAATTGTCTATGATGAGGCCAAAATACAAAGAGAGGGCCACGGGATACAGAGCTGAATGAGCAAAGGGGAGTTTTGTGAGATGGGAATGGAGAAGTAACAAGGAACCCAATCCTGCAGGGCCTTGAGAGCCAGGGTAAGGACGCTGGGTTTTACTTGAAGTAGAATGGAAATCTACAGTAACAGATTAGAGAAGTAATCTGATCTGATGGCTGCATGAAGAAGGGGTTGGAATGGGCCAAGGGAAGAGAGAGACAGTTAATAGTCTATTACAGAAGTACAAATGGGAGAGATGATGGTGACATGGACAAGGGTGGTGGCAGTGGAGGCAAGAGAAATGAACACACTGGAGATGAATTTTGGAGCTAAATTCAATAAGATTTGGTGGTGTTAAATGACCCCTTGCTTCTGCTGTTCCCTCCCAGCTTGTTAACATTTGCTGATATGAATATAACTGAAATGCTGATATAGTTCTCCATGTTAGACTTAGACTTCTAATTTAGATTTTACGTCAAATGTGAGCTTTAAATTTAGTAAAAAAAATTTTAAGAGGGCTTCCCTGGTGGCGCAGTGGTTGAGAGTCTGCCTGCCGATGCAGGGGACACGGGTTCATGCCCCGGTCCGGGAGGATCTCACATGCCACAGAGCAGCTGGGCCCGTGAGCCATGGCCGCTGAGCCTGCGCGTCCGGAGCCTGTGCTCCGCAACGGGAGAGGCCACAACAGTGCGAGGCCCGCGTACCGCAAAAACAAACAAACAAACAAAAACAAATTTTTTAAGAAAATATTTTAATAGAATGACCTATTTGTACATCAATAAACACTTATTATCTAGCATTTTCTGCATATGAGGCAATCTACAAAAATTAATTTTATGAATAATGGAAGTTTATTTACTAAAAGCACCAAAGCTTAGTTCATTTTAACCACTTAGAAGAATTTTTTCTAAAATTGTTAAATATTTCCCTGATCTCTTAAATAGAATATATTTAAAATAAGTTAAGCTTTTCAAAAACTCTGGGTCACCATGAAGAAAAATAGCTGCTGTACCTAGTGGTACCCCTAAAAAAAGTGAGATATAAAAGTGGGTCTGGGGCTTCCCTGGTGGCGCAGTGGTTGAGAGTCCGCCTGCCGATGCAGGGGACACGGGTTCATGCCCCGGTCCGGGAGGATCTCACATGCCACAGAGCAGCTGGGCCCGTGAGCCATGGCCGCTGAGCCTGCGCGTCCGGAGCCTGTGCTCCGCAACGGGAGAGGCCACAACAGTGCGAGGCCCGCGTACCGCAAAAACAAACAAGCAGAAAAACAAAACAAACAAAAAAAGTGGGTCTCCTCTACTCTGAAAAACTGAAAACTATTCTGCTTTTAAATAATTACATTTTGTGTTATTGTCGTCTCAGCTGTCCTAGTCCTCATTGTGCCAAACTGTAGACATCCACTTCTGACCCATTCTAACACGATGCTTTTCTTTGGTTATAAGCTCGGAAACCTGCTACTAGACTTTCATGCAAGTTAACAGTATGTAGACTCCAAGTAAAGTATGAACTTTTGTATTCTATTTTGACTGTACAGAGGCTTTGTTAACATGCTGTTTTCTCAAGTATATTTTAGGTCACTGAAGTTGCTTGATCAGCAAAATTTAGAACAGGGAAATGTCCCTATACTAGCATTTTATTTCCCACACTTTTCATGATGCTTCTTGAAAATGGTATTCACATTATCACATACATTATCATTTTAAGTATCTGCAAAGGATCCTTCCTTATGACACAATTTCAACTACATCATTATAAACATTGGTTTTTTTTGTTTGATGCCAAAAGTATAGTTTTAAATGTAACATAAAAGCACATAAAATTTGACCGTAAGACTAGACTAAAAAAAAATCCCAAATCTCTTGACTTGGATTATAATGTTATCTCTTTCCTTTTTTCATTTTGCCATGCATGGAAACTAAAACAAATCAAACGTTCACAAAATCCCAATTAGCAACACTAATTTCAAAGTGTCTCTTGACAAATAATATGTGCAGATTACAAACCCAAAGATATGTTTGAAGCAGCTCTTCTAAATAGCCACATTCCTCTCTCTATATCACCACCCTGTTTCATGGAAGAAAATGTGTAAATGTGTAATGGAAATGTGTAAATGATTAAAGGATCTGTATAAACAAAGAACATTCTTAACACGCATAAGAATTATTTTGAGGACTTATTGAAAAATCAGATACCAGATGCCTAAAGCTGACCTGAGAAATGAGAGTCCTTGAGAGAGAGGTCTAGAAATTAGTATTTGAAACAAGAATTCCCCAGCTTATTGATATAGGTGTTCCATAGAACAATCTTTAGTTAGCATTGTCATAGACACCAGGTAATCAATCCTAAACAATCTGCCTTTGTATTTTCCAAAGATGACTGTACCAATGCATACCATCCTATATGCTCTTCCTATAAGGTGACATTGGCATCTCTTCACCAAAAGATGGGGTTTATGTTCCTTTTTCTTGAATCTGGGCAGACTTTTGGCTACAGTGGAAATGATGTTATGTGACTCCCAAGACCAATTCATAAAATGCAATACAGCTTCCACCTAATTTTCCTGGGACGCTTGTCCTTGGAATCCAGCCATCATGCTGTGAGAAAGCCAAGCAGCCACATGGAAAGGCCACATGAAGGTTTCGCAGCCATAGCTCCCACTGAAGCCCCCATTGACAGCAAGGCATCGACCACCAGACATGTGAGTGAACCTTTAGATGATTCTGGTTCCCTGCTTTTTGGCCACCACAGTAGAGCAAAATCAAGGCCTCTCACCCAGCCATGGCCAAATTTCAGCTTTGTGAATAGAATTAATGTTGTCACTGTTCTAAGTCACTAAGTTGTACGGCAGTTTTTATACAGCAATAAATAACCAGAACAAATTCAAAATATTATGTGGCTTCCTCAGATGAAACATAAAGCTTCAGATAAATCTTCACACATGCCAGTTTCCATTTAAGGATTTCAAATTCTATCCAGCCAGGTCTCCCCAGGTCCCAGACCTGCTTGCTAGGTCTCGCTTTAGTTTATTGCCTAGACCTCTGATTCTCAACCAGGAGTGATTTTTGCCCCTCAGGAGACCTTTGGCAGTGTCTGGACACAGTTAACTGTTGTCACGACTGGGGAGGAAATGCAATTGGCATCTAGTGGGTAAAAGCTAAGGATGTCGGTAAACACTGCAGTGCACAGCACAGCGCCTCCTCCCCAAAACAAAGAATTATCAAGCCTAAATAGGAGACTGAGAAACTTGCACCTAGACCTGGCCCAGCAGTGAGGTACTCCATACTTACCTGTGATTCTCTTCATTATATAGGTATGGAGTTCTCAACCAGGAGTTGAGGAAAAGGGGTGGGTGGGGGCACTAGAGTTGGAACATCAGGATTATCTGTAAAGATTTTCAACTTACACAAGTGAGCCTATGGTGCTTAAAACTGGCTACAAATTAGAATAATTTATCAGTTCTTTTCCTTTTGAAATACCAACTGTATTTAAATACCAGCTCAATCCCCAACTCTAAAGATTCTGATTCAAAAAATGCTGGAAAGGCAGTAGTATTTAAAAACTACTTAGGTGATTCTAATGTGTAGAATATTAGCCCCTTCAACTGGAGATTATGACTCCTAACTTGAGGAGAAGTATTTGCGGAGTCTAAAGAGTAAAACTGTAAAATACTTACAGGTGATTCTGCTGGCACCCCTCTTCCTCTCCCCCCACTGAGAACCTTTGGCCTAAGTGCTCTCCTGAACTTACCTGCCATGTTATGGCAAGAAAAGGACCTGTGCCAGACTCTCACTTCACTCTCCTTCAGTCCCTTCTTTGGGACTGAAGCAAAGCCTAAGGCTCAGTAAATGCTTTGTAGGCCAGTAAGAAGCACCACTTAGTAAATGCTGAACAGCCAATTCAAGTATAATAGGATCACTCTGCTTCACACCTCTCCACCAATAAAATCAGCTCTATTTACTAGATTTTCCATTAGAAGCCTGAGGTAGATATAAAAATATCGGTCAATATTCTTAGAATTTTACCACTTGGATGTCAAGCTACACCAAATAGTTTATACGATTTACAAAGTTCAAGATGAGACTGAAGTTGTTGATGGGATGTTATCATGCTGAGTCAGATTCATCTCCTTCTATATAGAACTTGTCTTGCCCCATCCCCCCAAAAAGCCATTAGCTAGGCAAATGCATTGTCATCTGCCTCAGATGCTAAGCAGATGAAAGTCTGCTCATTAAAAAAAATGAGTTGGGTGGAGAAGGGAAAAATGTGAAATAGGCTATTATTATAGTAATTACTTTGGCAAAAATGTGTTATTTCATCATGACAATAATCTTTTCTGAACATGTTATTATTACATTTATGGTAAAAAGAAAAAATCAAAACTATGTTTTTCTTTTAAAAATGTATTTGTTGAAGGAAAACACCAATTGAATAAATTAAATTTCTCAATAATAATCAAGTTCTAACTTTTCTGTTTTTAATTCTTTCCCATTAAACCCAAAGCCAGAAAGAATCTTTAATGTGTTTTGTTACTTAGTAAAATTATTTTTCACCCTCCTCAAAACATAAATGTATGTGTATTTTAATATGTCCTAAATCTTCTGTCCTTGGGCCTAAAATAGATAAGAGAAAACCAAAACAGAGTAAGGTTTTTGGAATGAGTTTTCAAGCTCTGGGATCCTTCTAAAAGAAGTTTGTATGGCAATTATGCTTTGAGTTGTTACACCTCTCCCTTCTCTAGAGACATATTGTTAGCTATGTGGGTAAAATGAACTTTAAGTTCTTCAAACTCTTGTTATCTTCTCAGCTTGCTAGTACTCAAAAGAATACTTATAAATAGTTTCTTAAAGGTGTTAGGCCTTCTTAAAGGTCTTACTGAATACTTTATGTAAATAACAAAACCTGTTGTTGACCAGTTGTATGTACATCTTTGCTTGAGCATGTCCCTAATACTGTCTTCAGTGTCCATGATGGAGGCAATATTGTTATTTAGTTTCAGGACCTAAAACCAGCTAGGCAGGATCTAGTTTCATAAAAGTATATCTGTTTTAACAGGAGAGAAGCTGTTATAATTCTAAACCACTTCCTGCAGGCTGAGTAAAACACAGAGAGAAGAGGCACAGTGGAAAGCGGTGAGGGCCAGGACACAGAACAGGTAACAGGTAATCACTATTTGGTAAAAGGAACTGTGAAAAGATTGTCAGTAATTTTACTTACGCCAAATTCCATTGGCCATAATGTAGTTCCTGCTGCATTGATATTAAATGTTTGGTTGATGCTAAGGAAATAAAGAATTGGAGGTTGGGCACTGCCCCTTTGTCCATAAGCCACTAGTGCAGGGATCACAAAGTTAAATGTCCACAGGACTCAGGCATGTAACAGATATGAGCAAATCCTGTCTAGGTATATGAAAAGCAGTAACATGATTGCAGTGAAAAATGGTAATTGACTCTCAGAAAGACAACAGAGAATGGTGAAGACTGTAGCAAACTGGAGAGCCTGGGCTCCTTAGGGGGCAGCTAATATGCAGTTCCAGCTCATTGCCTTGCAGAAATGTAAGCCTAGTCGTGCCTAATATTCTCATTGTTCAATAGAAGCTGAAAGTAGGATTTTATGAAATCTCTTGATTTTAAAACATTTGGCAAAAAATCAATAATTTTTTAAACCACTCTATGGGCAGATAGTATGAGGGCCAAACAAAATGTGTTCATATTTGATTCTGAAACTTGTGTTTCACAGTCAGGAAGATCCAGGAAATCCAAGCAAATAATTAGGGGTATATTTGAGAGGAAAGGGACCTCAGCTAGCAGCAATACAAAAGCTCAACGATTAGCAAAGATGTGAAGCTCAGACTAAGAAGCAATTCTCAAGTTTCTTTGGCTAATCTTGCCAAGATAGATTATGACTATCTTAATAAAGCCAATCTCCTTTCCCTTGGCCATTTGACCTCCTTTAAAGCTAAATGTGTTAGATATTTTCCATTCACCCATCCAGTTCCCTTCTCTACCCTCTTTGTGTCCCAGGAAGCTAGCCAGTGTAGATTGCATTAAAGGGTTGCTTCCTCTCTGGATTACACCGTGTTTGTTTGGCCCATCTGGGGCACTGACAGGAGTTTGGAGAGTAGGAAGAGATGGACATCAGGGCATTTATTTGCTCTGCTTTTTCCCTGCTGGTTCACTGATTAGCTCCTTTCTTCCCATCTGGAGGCTCTCTATTATACAGATCCTCCATGCCCTTTGTGTGTGTGTGTTTCTTGAAATACTCCCTCTTCTTGACCCTCAAGACAAGGGTCCTAAGGGTTCCCCACTATTATAAGGCTTAGGGGACTACACCATCACTTGTTCCCTTCCATAAAACCTGCCCTGCAGGCTTCAACTACCCAGCTTAACTCTGCTTTCTATTTCCTTCTGGGAGCCTGCCTTAAGATGCCATTTCCAAGGACACAATCATTCCCCATTTCTCTGCCCTGAGGTGCCAGCCTTTCTGGACTCCACTACCACCTGGCTTAGGGATGAGCTTTGCCAATTGTGTGTCTTGATCAGAAATCAGAGAAGGGGAAAAGAATGAAGTAGGGGTAGTTATTCTTCCTGTCCCTCCCTGAAGATGACCTCAGGCTGGCTGTGACTCTTCAACAAAGGTGACAGAACTTGTCAGGTGATATCCACACACTAAGTACTTCTGGGTTCCAGTGATGCACCCTTCTTTTGCCCTTTGAAGCCTAAGGAAAGCGACGTGTCTCCCCATGGTTTCTAACTCAAGGATACAGCACTATTACAAAACCCTATCACTATGTTTGCGAATAGCCCCTTTATTGTCAAATTCTCTTCAAATTACCCAGTTTGAGCATACCATCTATTTCACTGCCAAGAATCTAGTGGAATCAAGGAGCATATTTAAGTAAACTCATTTGGGAATAATATATAACATAGAAAGATATTCCTGAAAAATCTATATTAACAAAACTGGTAAGTCCAGTATGAACAAAGCTACATAAAAATAAAACAAATGAAATTCACCATGAAAATGTAATACGTCCTTCACATTTTCTGTTATAAAAACACACTACAGGGCTTCCCTGGTGGCGCAGTGGTTGAGAGTCCGCCTGCCGATGCAGGGGACACGGGTTCGTGCCCCGGTCCGGGAAGATCCCACATGCCGCAGAGCGGCTAGGGCCGTGAGCCATGGCCGCT
This sequence comes from Orcinus orca, assembly GCF_937001465.1. Classification (NCBI taxonomy): domain Eukaryota; kingdom Metazoa; phylum Chordata; class Mammalia; order Artiodactyla; family Delphinidae; genus Orcinus; species Orcinus orca. Next base: position 72,480,138 of record NC_064567.1, read on the forward strand.
GAGCCTGCGCATCCGGAGCCTGTGCCCCGCAATGGGAGAGGCCACAACAGTGAGAGGCCCACGTACCGCAAACAAACAAACAGAAAACACATTACATTTTTAATACAAAATTTCCTTTAAAAATTACTTAAAAGTGAAAGACACTTTAGATTATGCCTACAGGAATCCAGAAAGATGTAGAAGTGGAATTAGAAATAATTCTTGAGAATAAAGTAGGACAAAAGAGAAGGAAAAGGAGAAAAAAATGCCCAGCTGAGGAAAAAGCCTATGGAAAAAACAAGTAAAAGTGCTTGTACAAAAATCAGGATTCTGTTCTGTACAGCATGTAGGTGAAGTTGAGAAGAGGGGAGAAACATGCCATTGAAAGTGGTACCCAGAATGTGATTTGGGACCAGAATATTCAGGGTTTCATAGTTGAAGCTAATGGTCTCTTTCATGGCCTGCAGAGAGGTTGGGAATGGCATAAGATGAATCATAGATGGGTTTAAGAAAAGGATAACAAGTTTATTTTTATTTTCTTTAATTTAAAAACTTTTCCCTCTTTGCACAGTTTTATTTATTTTTTTATTGAAGTATAGTTGATTTACAATGTTGTGTTACTTTTGGCTTGTACAGCAAAGTGATTCAGATATATATATATATGTATATTATAAATATATAATATATATACATATTCTTTTTCAGATTCCTTTCCCTTATAGGTTATTACAAAGTACTGAATATAGTTTCCTGTACAGTAGCTCCTTGCTGGTTATCTATTTTACATATAGTAGTGGGCATATGTTGATTCCAAACTCCTAATTTATCCCTCCCCCGACTTGCCCCTTTGGTAACCATAAGTTTGTTTTCCGTGTCTATAGGTCTATTTCTGTTTTGTACATAAGTTCATTTGTATCACTTTTTAGATTCCAAATATTAGCAATATCATATAATATTTGTCTTTGTCTGGCTTACTTCACTTAGTATGATAATCTCTAAGGCCATCCGTGTTGCTACAAATACCATTATTTCATTCTTTTTTATGGCTGAGTAATATTCCATTGTATAATATATACCACATCTCCTTTACCCATTCATCATGTTGATGGACATTTAGGTGGTTCCATGTCTTTGCTACTGTAAATAGTGCTGCTATGAACATTGGGGTAAACGTATTCTTTCGAATTATGGTTTTCTCCAGATATATGCCCAGGAGTGAGATCACAGGATCATATGTTAGCTCTATTTTTAGTTTTTTAAGGAACCTGTATACTGTTCTCCATAGTGGCTGCACTAATTTACATTCCACCAACACTGTAGGAAAGTTCCTTTTTCTCCACACCCTCTCCACCATTTATTATTTGTAGACTTTTTGATCCTGGCCATTCTCATTGGTGTGAGGTGATACCTCATTGTAGCTTTGAATTGCATTTCTCTAGTAATTGGCTACGTTGAGCATCTTTTCATGTGCCTTTTGGTCATCTGTATGTCTTCTTTGGAGAAATGTCTTTTCAGATCTTCTGCCCGTTTTTTGATTGGGCTGTTTGTTTTTTTGCTTCTGAGCTGCCTGAATTGTTTATATATTTTGGAGATTAATCCTTTGTCAGTTGCATCATTTGCAAATATTTTCTCCCATTCTGTAGGCAGTCTTGTCATTTTATTTATGGTTTCCTCTGCTGTGCAAAAGCTTTTAAGTTTAATTAGGTCCCATTTGTTTACTTTTGTTTTTATTTCCATTACTCTAGGAGGTGGATCCAAAAAGACATTGCTGCGATTTATGTCAAAGAGTGTTCTGCTATGTTTTCCTCTGGCAATTTTATAGTATCCAGTCTTACATTTAGGTATTTAATCCATTTGTATTTATTTTTGTATATGGTGTTAGGGAATGTTCTACTTTCATTCTTTTACACGTAGCTGTCCAGTTTTTCCAGCACCACTTATTGAAGATACTGTCTGTTCTCCCTTGTATATTCTTGCCTCCTTTGTCATAGATTAATTGACCACAGGTGTGTGTGTTTATTTCTGGGCTTTCTGTCCTGTTCTATTGATCTATATGACTGTTTTTGTGCCAGGACTATACTGTTTTGATGACTGTAGTTTTGTAGTATAGTATAAAGTCAGGGAGCCTGATTCCTCCAGCTCCATTTTCCATGCAGATGGAAAGCAAAAAAAAGCTGGAGTAGCAATGCTTATATCAGACAAGATAGACTTTAAAATAAAGGCTGTTACAAGAGACAAAGAAGGACACTACATCATGATCAAGGGATCAATCCAAGAGGAAGACATAACAATTTAAATATATATGCACCCAACATAGGAGCAACTCAGTATATAAGGCAAATGTTAACAGGCATAAAAGGAGAAATTGACAGTAGCACAATAACAGTGGGGGACTTTAATATACCACTTACACCAATGGACAGATCATCTAGACAGAAAATCAATAAGGGAACACAGGCCTTAAATGACACATTAGACCAGGTGAACTTAATTGATATTTATAGAGCATTCCACCTGAGAGCAGCAGAATACACATTCTTTTCAAGTACACAGGGAACATTTTCCAGGATAGATCACATGCTGAGCCACAAAAAAAGCCTTAGTAAATTTAAGAAAATTGAAATCATATCAAGCATCTTTTCCAACCACAATGCCTATGAGATTAGAAATCAATTACAAGAAAAAAACTCCAAAATCACAAACATGAGGAGGCTAAACAATATGCTACTAAACAACCAGTGGATCACTGATGAAATCAAAGAGTAAATCAAGAAATAGCTAGAGACAAATGAAAATGAAAACTTGACCATCCAAAACCTATGGGATGCAGCAAAAGCAGTTCTAAGAGGGAAGTTTATAGTGATACAAGCTTACCTCAGGAATCAAGAAAAATCTCAAATAAGCAACCTAACCTTACACCTAAAGAAACCAGAGAAAGAAGAACAACAAAAAAACAAAATTAGTAGAAAGATAGAAATCATAAAGCTCAGAGCAGAAATAAATAAAATAGAGACCAAACATATAAATAAATAAAATAAAAAAGATCAATGAAACTAAAAGCTGGTTCTTTGAAAAGATAAATAAAATTGATAAACCTTTAGCCAGATCATCAAGGGAAAAAAGGGAAGGGCCCAAATCAATAAAATCAGAAATGAAAAAGAGGCATTACAACTGATACCGCAGAAATCCAAAGACCATAAGAGTGTAGTATAAGTAACTATATGCCAACAAGATGAACAAGCTAGAAGTAATGGACAAATTCTTAGAAAGGTACAATCCCCCAAGACTGAACCAGGAAGAAAGAGAAAATATGAACAGACAAATTACAAGTACTGAAATTGAATCCGTGATTTTAAAATTCCCAACAAACAAAAGTCCAGGACCAGATGGCTTCACAGGCAAATTATACCAAACATTTAGAGAAGAATTAACACCTATCCCTCTAAAACTATTTCAAAAAATTGCAGAGGGAGAAACACTTCTGAACTCATTCTATGAGGTCACCATCACCCTGATACCAAAACCAGACAAAGATATCACAAAAAAAGAAAGTTACAGGCTGATACCACTGATGAACACAGATGCAAAAATCCTCCCCAAAATGTCAGCAAACTGAATCTAAACAATGCATTACAGGGTCATACACCATGATCAAGTGGGATTTATCGCAGGGATGTAAGGATTTTTCAATATCCACACATCAATCAGTGTGATAAACCACATTAACAAGTTGAAGAATAAAAAACATGTGATCATCTCAATAGATGCAGAAAAAGCTTTTGATAACATTCAACATCCATTTATGATAAAAACTCTCCAGAAAGTGCGTACAGAGAAAGCATACCTCAACATAATAAAGGCCATGTATGACAAAACCACAGCTAACATCATTCTCAATGGTGAAAAGCTGAAAGCATTTCCTCTAAGATCAGGAACAAGACAAGGATGCCCACTCTAGCCACTTTTATTCAACATAGTTTTGGAAGTCCTAGCCACAGTAATCAGATAAGAAAAAGAAATAAAAGGAATCCAAATTGGAAAAGAAGAAGTAGAACTGTCATTGTTTGCAGATGACATGATACTAAACATAGAAAACCCTAAAGATGCTCCCAGAAAACTACTAGAGCTCAATGCATTCAGTAAATATGCAGGATACAAAAGTAATATAAAGAAACTGGTTGCATTTCTACACACTAACAACAAAAGATGAGAAAGAGGAATTAAGGAAACAATCCCATTTACCATCACATCAAAAAGAATAAAATACCTAGGAATAAACCTACCTAAGGAGGCAAAAGACCTGTACTCAGAAAACTACAAGACACTTATGAAAGAAACTGAAGATGACACAATCAGCTGGCAAGATATACCGTGTTCTTGGATTGGAAGAATCAATATTGTGAAACTGAGTACACTACCCAAGGCAATCTACAGATTCAACGCAATCCTTATCAAATTACCAATGGCATTTTTACAGAACTAGAACAAAAGTTTTAAAATTTGTATGGAAACACAAAGGACCCCAAATAGCCAGAGTAATCTTTAGGAAGGATAACAAGTTTAGATTTGTATTTTGGAAGGAAAACTCTCATAGCACTGTGGCAATGAGATGGCTGGGAGTTCAAGATAAGGATGAGAAAAGCCTGAACTAAGGCAGCAGTAAAGAAATAAAATAGGAAGGAAAAGACTGCAGACGCTTCACTAAGGTGGGATTAATAAAATTTGTTAACTAATGAAAGACAGGGGTTATGCAGTACATATCTTTAAGAGAGAACAGTAATACCTAGGGCACACCTAAAATCTTGATAATATTCTTTGCTACTCTAGCTTTAAAAAGCATTCTTCTAGTGACCAAAATATCGTTTGCATTTTTTGTTGTTGTTGTGATTTCTATCATACTGAAATGTGCATCTTTATAAATAACTTTATTATATTTCTGAATCTTTAGGGGGCTAATTTTCCAGATATAAAATCAGTGTTTCAGATAGTTTAAAGATTTATTACATGCTGTCAATGGATTGTAAGAAAGTTTGAGCCAATTTACCATTCTAAGATTAATGAGTTTCTATTTCAGCCTTCTATTGTTAGATTAAGTATTGTCATTTAAAAATTCTTTGAGCATTTAATGGGTAAAAATGGCATCTCAGTTTTTTAATTAGTATTTTTTGGATAGCTGATGGCACTGAACTGCCATGTTTTTAAGCATTTGTATTTCCTATCCTTGAATCATATGCTGATGCTTTCTGCATATATTTATCTATTGCAGACTAAATGTTTTCTTATCCATTTGTACGGACATATTCTGTGTTAAGTATTTTTACCCTTTTTTGAAATATTTATAAACACCTAAGTTTTAAAGAAATCATATCAAATTTGTTGATCTGTTCTTTTGAAATTGCATACATTATTTTTACATTTAGAAAGAACTTTTATTACCAACACCAGAAAACAATTATATGTATATAGTTTTGAAGTTTTACACTAAGCTCTTTAATCCATCATGAATGCATTTTGGTATAAAGTAAGTTTCTAGTATAAAATAGGTAAGCAACAGGATATATTCTACAGCCCATGGACATATAGCCATTATTTTGTAATAACTTCAAATGGAGTATAATATATAAAAATATTGAATCACTATGGTGTACACATGAAACTAATATAATACTGTAAATCAACTATACTTAAGAAAAAAAGAGAAAAAAGGCTTAGTTACAGATGGAAAAATAAAAAAATAAAATAAATTTCAAATTCATGTTGGATGTTTTCCAAATAACTCACATTGTCCCATCACTATTTATTAAATTTATTATTCTCTCTACATTGATATTCAAAGCATATCTTATGTTATATTAAATCATCATTGATAGTAGAGTCAACAGCTGAGCTATTCTATTTACCAACTCAGTCATCTTTTTTTTTTATTATTATATATTACTCCCAAATCAGATTATAATATCTTTGAGAAAAGGGACTGGGTTTTACTAATGCTTGTATTTTCCATAGGACCTATCACTTTACACATAGTAAACGTTCAATAAATATTGACATATCTATTAAATGAATGTTTAAATTGAATATCCTGTGCCTAATTTACAAAGAATTTCCTCACCATGTTAAAAGGTCACATTCTTCAAGGTGAAACATGAAGTAATTTTGAAATTGGAGAACAGGGCTGAGAATGGAAGCATTCCAAGTATAAAAATGCCATGTGAATTTGATTAGAATAATTTAAATTTTGTAGTGACTTCATTCTCCAGAGGCGATGTGATCATGAGAAAATACTGAGAATTTTAGTCGTGGGCTTACTCTGAATTACTGAAGTTCAGAAAGCCCTTTAGCTGTATAGTGATGTGCAAATCAGTCCACATACCACCATGGCTCAACAGATGAACTATGTCAATGGTGAAATGTTGTCTTTATAATGTCTGCTGATACCTTTATTTGGGAGAACCAGCTGTGGATCCTTAACATTGTTATACATTTAGAGTACTGAGCAATAAAGCAATGATATTTAAAACATATTACATATTCATTTCCCCTCCTGACTAAGTATAAGTTTAAACATGCTAAATTTTAAATAAAAGGCAGTATTAAGTATGTTGTCCCTGTCATGTACAAATATGTGAAGCTTTCATATAGTTAGCTTTCTGTCAAACTATACAGGATGACTTCAGGCTGAAAAGATTGCGGAACAATCTTTTTGATTAAGGAGACATAAAACTAGGCTGTCATAAAGAATGCTAGGATTACAGGCTTCTATATAAAGACATGCTCACTACAGCTATTAATGTGGGTAAAGAATTGTATAGTTACCAGAAAAGGAAAGTTATGTATTCAGCAAAACCAAAGATATTTGATGTTATTTTTATGACAATATGCAAGTCTTGAAATAAGTATTTATGCATTTTCAATGTTGTTTACATGGTGAAATTAAAGTAACCTAAATTACCATCCCAAAAACCCTTGGGATAATGTATGGTGAATTCTAACATGTTTCATTCTCCTTTGATTCTCATAATAATCTTACTTAGTAGTGTGTGTGTGTGTGTGTGTGTGTGTGTGTGTGTGTGTGTGTGTGCACGTGTTAATAGACTTTACTTTTTATAGTAGTTTTACGTTCCCAGCAAAATTGATGGAAAAGTACAGAGTTCCCTTTTGCTCCCTACCCTCCCATATTTTGCTTCCCCCACTATCAAAACCCCATACCACAGCAGTACGCTTAAAACAATGGATGAACCTACACTGACATACCATTATCACCCAAAGTCCATAGTTTACATTAGAGTTCACTCTGGATGTTGTACATTCTATGGGTTTTAACAATTGTACAATGACATATATCCACCACTGCAGTATTATACAGAGTATAATTCTCCTGTGCTCCATCGATTTACCCTTCCCTCCCCTCTTAACCTGGCAACCATCTTTTTCCTGTCTCCGTACTTTCGCCTTTTCTAGAATATCATATAGTTGGAATCATAGAGTATGTAGCCTTTTCGCATTGCCTTCTTTTACTTAGCAACATACGTTTAACTTTTCCCCATGTCTTTTCATGGCTTGATAGCTCAGTTCTTCTTAGTGCTGAATAATATTCCATTGTCTGGATGTACCCCCTTGTATTTATCCATTCACCTCCTGAAGGACATCCCGGTTGCTTCCAACTTTTAGCAATTATAAATAAAGCTGCCGTAAACGTCCCAAGTGCAGATTTTTGTGTGGAGATAAGTTTTCAACTCCTTTTGGTAAATACCAAAGAGTGCAAGTGATGGATTATATGGTAACAGTGTGTTCAGTTTTGTAAGAAATCACCACTCTTCTAAAATGGCTGCAACATTTTGCATTCCCCCCAATACTGAGTGAGGGTCCCTGTTACTCCACATCCTCACCAGCATTTGGTAGTGTCAGTGTTTGGGATTTTGGCCATTCTAATAGAAGTGTAGTAGTATCTTGTTTTAATTTGCAATTTTGGTAGCTATTTTAATTTTATCACTGTATAAATGAATAAACTCAATCTCAGTGAAGTTAAATAACTTGCCCATGATTCTACACTACTAAGTAGCAGATTAAAAATTAGTTTGTACAGATTCCAAAGCCCTTGGTGCTTTTTATTCTGCAGGTTGCCTTATAGCTAGACAAGAATAAAATTCAAATTCACACACAGAGAACACCATAGAGTAGTTTCCAGGCTCATTATTACTCGTTTTAGTTTAGGTTCCTCCAGAAGAGGACCCTGAGACAAGAAAGTATCAGGGAACAGTGGAGAAAGGAAGGAGGGAAAGGCAGTGAATGAAGGATGTTTGAATACAGTTATCCCTGTGGGCAACTACAGCTTACTCCTACAGGGAACCTAGGGAAACAGTGCTCAGTATTACTCAAAATATAGCGTGTGACAGAACCAGTCCTTGAACTGTTTAAGATGCACCCAGGAAAAAGAATACATAAAAAGTAAAAGTAAGTACTTAGAAACTTTGATAACAACTTGACATTTTTGTAACTTCCATTTTTCTTTTTTTTCAAATTTATTTTATCATTCATTTTTGTCCACATTGGGTCTTTGTTGCTACGCGTGGGCTTTCTCTAGTTGCGGTGAGAGGGGGCTACTCTTCATTGTTGTGCACAGGCTTCTCATTGTGGTGGCTTCTCTTGTTGCAGAGCATGGGCTCTAGGCATGTGGGCTTCAGTAGTTGTGGGACACAAGCTCAGTAGTTGTGGCATGCGGGCTTAGTTGCTCCACGGCATGTGGGATCTTCCCGGACCATGGCTTGAACCCATGTCCCCTGCATTGGTAGGTGGATTCTTAACCACTGTGCCACCAGGGAAGCCCCAACATCCATTTTTCTAACAATTCGTTTTATTTTTTTCCAATCCATGATGGATTGAAAATGAAAAACTGGTCCAAAAATAGTTTGAGAAGCACTAGTATGGAACACAAGGCCCAAAATGATTCCTTTCAAGGAGCAAGGGAGCTGGGGTATTCATACCTCACTTCCCATCAGGTCAGTCCTTGGTTGAGACAGTGTCCAGAAGTGTTCATTTCCCAGCACTTCTGCCTGGGTGGAATGAAGTGGTATGCCCAGAGGGACACATGAATGTCAACAGTAGTGTCTACTACAAACTTTGTCAATGAAAAATTTCACTAAGCTAATTAATCTAAACATCATCACATCTCTATAATCATACTGATAATCAGTTAAAGGCTAAATAAGCATTAATTTGCTATGTGCTATATATAGAAGGATAACAGAAAGCTAGAATTTGACTATGCACAGATAAAATGTTTCATTCAAAAGCACCCATGAAAATAACTAATATTGTCAACCAAAGCATTGGTTAGTGGGTAGGGTAGCTAAATTAAAGCTACATCATTACCTAAAATTCAACTGTAATGCAAAGCAGTAGTCCATGGAATTCAGGATATGTGAGTAATGAGCATCTGTCACTTTACAGGGCTTCCTTCATCAACCTAAGATAATTTTGTGTCATCTTGTTGGAAAATAGTATTTTATTTTCCACTAAGGAAGCCAAAGGCAAAAAGAGCTCCTCCTTCCTTCTCTCCACTCCCAGAAAGCCAGGGGACTGGCATGTGATGAAAGTTCTGAAAATTAGATATTCTCAACCAGGATTCTGAATCTTAAGCAAGTGGTCCAAAGATGAAAGGATGATTAGAGAGCATTCTTATTTTTTGGAGACTTACTGCTACTGCTTACGCCTTCCTTGGTTTCTGGCCTTATTTAATCTTGGTCTCTCAGCCTCCTGCTAATTCTGTGAGCTCCCAATATACTTCCAATAGTTTCCTTTTCTTACTTATGACAGTTACAGTCTGACTCTTACTTGAAACCAAAAGTCATCACTGATATGAGGTGGTGGTGAAGAATCAGAGCTCTGATTCATGCTTGCTCAGTAATTCTCTTGAAGAAGTGAGGTCAGCCTCTTCATCAACCTGGTTTTTAGTTTCCACATTTCTACAGTAGTATTAGTTCAGCAGTGTGCTTTATGTAAAATTAGTCTGTGAGATGTTCTCTGAATAAAGGATTCTTCCTTTGGAGAATCCAGTTGCATGTTAGCCTATTTAAGTTCCTAAAAAATTGTCCAGCAAAGGATTTAACTTAACTTTAACCCAGCATTTCCTAAACTTAATCATGGAAGTCTTATTTCTGAAAATATTAACATCTCACACAGTTATTCATCCATAGAATACCTTGGAAAGAGGCATTGGCTCCAGCAGTTCATTTTTCTTTGACTTTGCACCTGACACTGGAGTTTATCACTAAGCACACATGAGGCCTTTGAGGAGTCTCTGCATTAATCCATTATGGCAGGGGTTCTTAAACCACAGTAAATAAAGAAGTATTTGAGAAGTTTGTAATAATGCATATTGCTGGACATCACACCAAATCTACGAATTCAGAATCTCCTGGAATAGAGTAAGGAATCACTCTACAGGTGACTATGTTGTAGGCAGTCCTCAGTTCACAGTATGAGGAACACTACTTTCTGTAAATTACCTCCTGATGGCTTACATTCTTTATCATTGGAAGAATCTAGAAGTCATAGTCATAATACTATATCCCACTGGCTTGATCATTCAGATCATTCATCTCCTAAAAGCTGTAGATGAAGCAAGTTCGTAGACAACTTGTGAACATCAGCTTAAAACCTCTGTATAAAACTTTGAAAATCTCTGATCCAACTTCAGAAAGATACAATATTAAAATGTGAATATGGTTTTAGCTGTAACTATGGGGTCAATAATTTGGACAAAATCTACTTAAAGGTTGAACACACACTAAAAGGAGCAGTCAGTCTCTCAGATGTCTCTCTCACTCCTGTTAACTGTCTATAGCTTATTCATTTCTCACCATAAACTATTAGTGAGAAATCAAGGTTAAAGGAGTAGTAGGTCAGAAACTTAATTCATCCAATTTTATGACTTATTAGCAACTAAAAGATTCTGATGATAGGAAGCCTGAAATGAATAGCTAAAATGTTATTTTTAGACTATCTGTGAATTTCACTTGCTCTCATTAACACAAATGATGAAAAATCACCTGTCAGAAATTTCAAAGCAAGACAGCAGAACACGAAAGAAACAAAAATTACTCAAGTCACCATCTTCTGGAACATTTTTTCTCTGTTAGAATTCTTCAGGTAATATATGAAGAGAATAATACTACATTTCTTCACAATATCCTGTACATTTTCTTACAGGAAAAAGGACGAGTTGTGGTGAAATTTTTTTTGTTGTTGTTGGAAACAAGCAAACTTTTTGCTCCTGGGCCACTAGTTATATTTACTGTAAGAAACCCTTACAGATGATTTGGAAGACTCGGGAGAATTCCCTTTTGTCTTTGTAATACAGCCCCAAATGTGTAAATAATTTGCAATCGTAGTCTCACAGCTGCAATATTCTCTTATTTTATTTTGATAATCGGAATTATAACCTCTTTGCAACGGGGGAGTGACAATATATGGAGGTGTGCTTATTCTTCAACATCTCCATAAAACTGGTATACTGACATATATTTGCATGGGCTTCATATAACACAACACAGAATTCTTTCTTTCCAAAGGGCTTCAAAATTTACAAGCTTACCGATTTACAAGCTTTGTTTTATTCCTCTTGCTACACAGTTGTTTTGGCTTAGTATATAGAATATATCAACATCTAACAATATAGAGTTTAAGAAATTTGTACATACCTTATCATATTTCACAGTTACTTTCATTATTTGCATAAATTTATTTTATTTAATATTGTAACTTCCATTTACATTTCCAATACTAAGAATTAAAAATGTCATAAAACTCTGATGTGATAGTCACTCAACAATGCAGAGTGTACTTACACATACATCCTTATAGGGATTATGGATTGACCTTTTTTCTTTATTGTAGCACTGCACTGTCTCAAGGGTGGCTGCATTCCTTAGGGTTGTGAACTAATCTCTGGAGAATACACATGCTGCCTCACTGAAGAGTCACTAATCAAAGCCTGAATATGTTCCTTTTGTGTTCAAATTTCAAATCCTCATCCCCACTCCAGCCATTTTTCAGGATCCTTCCTTTAAGACCACCGAAAGCAAAACTATAGCTGTTCAAACTTGGAACTAAGGAAAGAAAATAAAAAATGAAGCTGGGCTGGATTTAATTCTATATAGAGTACATTGCCAAGAGTGGAATTACGTTTACAAGCATCAGTTTTTTCAGGTTTGGGTCATTCATTTGGTCTCTCAAAAGGACCTGCTTTGTAGATCCAGGGCACTTGTAATTTTCCACCTGCGTTCCTGGTTTGCTTAGCTAAGCCTGTGGGCCCCAACGTGCAGTCCACACCTGAAAAGGGGGAGTTTTTAATGTCGTGGTTTATTAACCAGGTACTTTCCATTCACTCAGTTAACAATTAGAAAACAGAAAGAAAGAAAAATAAAGAGCGAGAAAGCCTCCTACTTGTTTTTTTACTCCAAATATGGAGATGGAAACTATTAAACAAATAAGAAGGAGGGAAACTCCCGCATATTTCACCTTGACCTGGCTGGAATGCTCTGATGCCTGTAAGAGGCGGTGCTCTATGAAAGATATCGGGCAGGCTGCTAGTGGAAAAATGAGAGGTCAGACTTTACCACGGGGAACCTCTCCTGCCCCTAGAGGAAAAAGAGAACCATCAGCCTGTGTCTCAGATTGGAAACAGCGCCTTGTTTTCAATCCGGGGGACTGGGTTCCCTCCCTCGACGTAACGTCGTAGGAATGGGACCCAAGAAGGCGCGCGGCTTCCCCGACAGTTGCCGGGCTTAACACCCGCTCCAGGCTTGAACCGATATTTCTGAGCTGCCAACAGGCAGAACGGCCCTCCCACCTCCTCTCTTTAGTCTCACTCTTCTGCTCCGCCGCCCTTTGTAACTTCTTTGTTCCGTTTATTTGGAAGGTGACGCTTAAGGTCAAAAGATCCACCGTGACTGGCAAAAGCCCAGAGCCACCACCAGACCCTGGGAAGAGCAGGGCTGTCCACCTCAAGGGCTGAGGCTCGGAGTGGAGAAGGAGCCGTGAGAAATTTCAGCTGCAACTCCGGGTACAGCCCCTGCGGACCGGCCCAACTCTCCAAGGGTTGGGGAGACGACGGTCTCGGGGTGGGGCAAAGGGTGAGCTCCGAACTCTGCCAGCAAAGTGGGCAGTGCTCACCAGCGAAACAGAGGGTGTTGGGGGGCGGGGAAAGGTGCCTGGACTCCACGTAGTCTGTGGCAGCTGCCGAGCAGTATCTCCCAACAAAGGAACGCTCAGCTTCGGGGTCAGAGGCTGGGGTTTGCGCACAGCTGCCAGTCTTGCTGAGCTAGTCTCCGCGCCACCTAGGCGAGCGTTGGGATGTAGGGATTCGGAGAGGAGGGGGAAAGAGAACACGGTGTGAGATTCCTGCTGCGCGGCTACGCATCAGGAGTTCTTGTGAACGATGGGAATGGCAACTCTCAGAGCCAAGGGGAGGAAAAAGAGCTGGAGTGAGCAAAACAAAGAGCGAGTGTGGGCCGCGGTGACTTCATGCCTCACCAATGTCCCGCCCACGCTGCTCCGAGCTGTTGCTGCAGCCCGAGCCTCCGCGGCAAGGAACTCTGTAGCGTGGGGCGGTTTCCTAGCAACTCGCAGCCCGAACGCGCCTAGCTAGCAGCACTTTGGGAGCCCCAACCCTCCCTCCCCACCCCAGCGGGGCCGGGGCAGGACCATTCCTCCCCCGCCCCTCGCCAGCCTCGCCTCCTTCTCATCCTCTCCGGGGTGCATCCCAGACCGCGACAGCTGTCCCGGCTCCGGACGGCGGGACGCCTGAGCAGCACACTGGAGCCAAAGGACGAGTGCACGAAGCACCCGCCCCCGTGAAGCCAGGCTCCTGCACCCCTGGGGGACCTCTCCTCCTGCGCTCGCGGCCGTGCGCTCCACTCCCGGTCAAGCAGGGAGCTGCGATGCCTCACTCGGTGTCCGCGGGCGCCGGCGGGGGCTTCTAGGGCGCTCCGGGGCCGCCTCCCCCTGCTGCTGGCACATCAAGCTTCCTCCCTCGCCAACCAGGACACTGCCTCTTCGACTTTGCCCGCTGCTCAGCTGACGAGGCTGCAAAGTTGCAATTAAGTGAAGTTGGCTTCCCTGCCCACCTGTGGAAGAAGCTCGACCTCATTGATGCGCCATCGACTTTTTTCCCCTTCGGCCTCGCCAGCGTCCCCTCCCACAGAGGCAGCATCACCCACTGAATGTACATTAGGCTGGTTTTTCCCCCCAGCTTCGGGCTTTGTTTGGGTTTGATTGTGTTTGGCTCTTCGCTAAGCTGATTTATGCAGCAGAAGCCCCATCGGCTGGAGAGAGACAAAAGCTCTTTTCTTTGTCCCAGAGCGGGCTGCGGAGCCTTTGCTCGCGTCGCCGCCCCGGGCCTTTGGCCGTCAGAGGAGGTGCTTCTCGCGGAGATCGCGGGACCAGCCGTGCGGAGCTGGGAGGGCCGCGGGGGCCCTGAAATGCCGAGCTGTGCTCAGGCCGCCGTACCTGCATCGTTTGCTCCGAGCCGCGGGGTCCGCCTGCCGGGCCTGCTGGAAACGTCCTAGCAACACTTGGCACTTCGCGCCCGGGAGCGCGAGCGCGCATCCGGTTAGCAGCCAGGCGGCGGGCGCGGTGCAGTGCGGGCTGCTTTGCATTATGTGCCGCTCGGCCCTGGCTTTTTTTACTGCCACATTAGTCTGCCTGCAAAACTGCAGGCCAGGTCCTGCCCCATTCCTCCGGGCGGCCTGGGTGTTTTCAGTTGTTCTTGGACTGGGCCAAAGTGGTAAGTTGTTTTGTTTTCTTCTGTTTTCTTCCCTTCCTCAAAGGTCTTGGGCTGTCACGAAGAGCATCCCGGCCAGGTAAGCGGCCCGGTGACAGCCTCCATCTGCAGAGAACTTCAGAAGGGTGGGTGTGTGGCGCCGTTCTCCGTTGCAGGTGGCTCGAGGGAGGCCAGGTGTCAAGCGTTTCCTCCCTAGAGGGACAGCAATAACTGATTACCTGAGGAGACCCTGTGTATTGCTGAGGGAGGCAGTAATAGCATGGAAGTTTGGAAGGGTGGTGGGCCGTATTTACAGAAGCCCGTTTAGGGGTTCTGCCCCGTCCTTGAAGGCATCCTCCTTGAAAGCATCCTCCTTGAAGGCATCCTTGAAGATGCTCCCCATCTTTCTAGTATGTGGGTCCACTAACCCCTAGCTTGCATTTGATTCAAGCCTGAGGATAAATTGGTATAATGAGAGTGAGCGTTCTGTTTTTGAGTCCATGAAAGAAAAGGATAGCTGCACACAAGTTTCCTCTACCATAGTGCTCAGCTTGAATGACTTAAACATATATGAAGAATATTCTTGCTTTAAGTCACTGTTTTTTCAGCTCAAGAAACAATTCCTAGCTAACTCATCCCTCAGTGAGATCAATCCTTGAGACCGAGACCCTGAGACAGAACCCGAGAGCAGGATTGACACCTTTCAGTCCAGGCAAGCCACTTTTGTCAGAACTACCTGATTTGGAGAGGATACTTCTTTATATAGGATATTGTCCCCTCATTTTACAAATCACAAAGAGAAGCTCAAGTCAAATAGTGTATGAAAAGGTGCTTTGGCACTTGTGAATTAGATGCAAATTTAAGGTGGCAGTACTGGATTGTTAGCAAACAGTAAGACATAAAGTAAGTGATAATAATAATCATGAATTTAGGATGAGTTCTTATTGGTATTAAATGTAGGCCAAATATTTATTTTTGCCAATGCAATGATTATTGCCATACTTTTTGGAACATGTTTACTTTATCTGTGTTTGGTCATTGAGACTTAAATTCTATTAGAGCCTTTCTCTGGCCTCTCCTGTTGAAGGAGAGTTGTAATTGTTCTGTATACTAAAATGTTCTCCTATGCTTTGAATTGATGAGCCAAATTTCTGCCTGAAGCTAATTAAAACCATCAAGTCATAACCTTATAAATAAGGGTTTATAATGGAAACATGCTAGCTTCACTTATTGGTTGCATACACAGCTGTCTAATATTTGTTTCCAAAGAAGATTTATCCAACTGTGTGAAATGAGAGCAGTTAGAGTTAATTTTTATCTTGTGGCTCTTTTTTGGCTTATAAGTTGATTTCAAAATAAGTGAAACTTAAGGCAAAGGAAAAAGTAACATTATCAATTATCGGTTAAGTGACACCACTGAGCATAACTCCATCCTGTGTCAATAAGTGACAAAGTATTTTTCTGGATTTAGTAAATACATACACACGCACATACACTAGTAAGATGACCAAAACTCGTGTCAACAGAGTATATTTTGTTCCCAATACTTAGGCAAAAGAAAAAGTGCTACTTGCCCCCAGATTTTGCTAGTAATTGTGAGTTTTTAAAAAATATTCATTGTGTTTGTAAAGATTAGTCAAGTTCTCGTGTAATAGCATTGTATTTCCATCCAGTGACTGTAGCTGATTTGAAGCAAATATTATGAATGAGCTCTCTTGCACCTGCAGTTGTGAAAAGGGAATGCTTATCTGAAATCAGAACAAGGCATCCTTTTCCTAGTCTCTGTCAATATACAAAGATTTCTGATGTATACTGGTTTGCACTGCAGTTAAAAACATGCAAAAAATTTAAATTATAGCCAGTACAACTCAGAAAATTAGAGATCAGCGTAAACTGTTGTACTTTTGTGATATAGCTACAAGTCTCAAATTATATGTCTTCACAGTACAAATTAGATGCTTAAAGCAGAATAGGAATTTAGGTATCACTTACAAAGGAAATCTTGTTCCCTTGCTCAGTAGTTTACACCAAGGAAATGTTGAGGGCAATAAAGCCATACAAAAGAAACCATAAACAGCACAACTTTGGGTTTAATTTTTGAAGTAGAATTTACAGGTCCCAAATACATAGTGGACTTTTAATAATGAATATATAGTGAGAAAGGGGGATGTTATTAATAAAATCTGAACATTATTCTGATCTAGAAAAAAAATTATTGGAGTTTGTTTTTCAACTTTCCTTGGTGGAAATTACCGACAATCAGAGAAACAGTAACACTATAAAATGGTTAATGAGTAACTGGAAAACACTAGAGAATACCTAATGGTTAATATTTGAAGAGCTAATGTACTAACACTGCTGTTTCTACATTTGCTAGTTTTGAAAGGCTAAAAATCTTTTTAACCTAAATTTTTATATAGCAACATAAGAGTGACAAATTTCAGAAACTACCATTTCTTTTTGGAAAGTGATAACTATTGCGCTGAAATTTCACCTTCTGTGCATAATCAACTATTTATTCTTTTACATAACAATCAACTGGATTAGCATTGTTTTATAAGTGTAGTATATTATCTCAGAACATGTTTTATAGAATAAGTTTCAGAATTCTTTATGCTTACCTAAAGTGAGAGGATATTTAAGAGAACCAACGCTTCATTTTTAAAAATCCAGTTTTCCAAATTATTTGCACAATAAGCATCCAAATTAATTCTATCTTAAAGCAACTGAGATACTTTCCGATAAAAAAGCTTGTACTGTATATGAAAAGGCTATGTTTGTGCTGTATATTTTCAAATCATACCAGCAAAGTAGGTGATATGATTTGAAAAATGACATAAAAATTCCTGTGCCCCTGAACAGTTCTTTCACCTGTTACCAAATTATCAAAATTTTCACCATTTAATGGATTTCTTTGGATTAAGCATGGTATTGACACTATGTTTCTTCTAATTTTTAACTTTATATTACGGACATTTTCAAACACACAGAGAAGAAGAAAGAATGGTGTAAGGAATCACCACAGACCCATCACCCAGCTTCATCAACTATCAACTGAAGCCCAACTTCTTTCATGTCTTCCCCCACGCATTTCATTCCCTTCCCCCAAGAAGACTATTTTGAAGCAAATGTCTCGTATCATTTTGTCCTAAAATATATCAGTAAATCAAAATACTACTGGAGGAGAAGCACGCTTCATTAATTCCCATAACACGAATTTTTTTAGCTAAAATTTAGGGCCACAAGAACGTCCACTATCTTTAAAGGGAGGAATGCGGAAGTGAGGGAGGCAAGCAAAGGCAAAGACAGTTTCAAGTATTTGCTTCTCAGTGGTTCTATTATATAGCTCCATTAAAAATATTCTTTAAAAAGTATGCATGCATATGAAAAAGAAAAAATACAGACAAATGTAATTACTTTATTCCAGTGGAATCACAGCAAGTATACCTTGTTTGAGTTTCAGTTTTAAGGAATGTTCCCCCTGTCTCTTGCACCATCAGTTTTCTCCTCTCTGCTAGATCATTTGCAGCATATGCATATCCATACATGCTGTAATAGCTCTCATCTTCTATTTCTGTCTCCTTTGTAGCAAAAATTCTTGAAAGAGTTGTCCATACTTGCTATCTCCAATTCTCCTCACCTTCTCTTTTAATCCATTGCTCAGGATTTCTTTACCATCCCTGAAGTTACACCACTCTGTTAAGATCAGTGACCTTCCTATTGTCAAACCGATGGTCAGTTCATTGTCTTCATCCTTCTTGACCTACCATCTGTCGGCGAGTTGACACTGTTGATCACTCCCACCTTTGAAACACTTCTTTCCTTGGCTTCCTGGACCCACATTCTCTTGGTTTAAGCTCCTTCTCCATCCCTGATGTTGGTTCTTTCTCATGTCCCAACCTCCAAATATAGGAGTGGCCCAGGATTCAGCCCTCAGATGTTCTCTTCTAGATATATACTGGTCTCAGGTGGACTGATCAGGTCTTGGGTATTAAATACCATTTCTATGCTGACAACTCCAGTCCTGCCCTCTCATCTCATCTCCAGAGGGTCTAGCAAACTGCCTATTCAACATCTCCACTGTATGTCTAAAGGCAAAGTTAACCCTAACATAGTCAAAACCAAACTTCCAATTTTCTCCCTCAGGTTTGCTCCTTTCACACACTTATTCATCTCAGTAAGCGATGTCAGTCTTCCAGTAGTTTGGGATAACACTTTGGCAGCACCCTTGATTTCTCTGTTTCTCCCACATTCCATGGTCAGTTCACCACCTCAATTGCCTAAAAAGCTGATTTTGCTGTGATTTTCTTTCGTCCACTCAGATTTGATAAAAGTTGAGTTGAATTAATACCATAACTTTTTTTTTAAGTATAGGATATCTTCAAGTGGTAGAGCCATATATAGCACTCTGAAGAATAAGAGGACTGACCAGGTAGAAAAAGATCTTAGAATAATATTAACCAGCTGATATTTTTTTAAATGTATGTTTAAGTCTTAAAGATATATTATTTATTCATGAATATATATACCTATTAAGCTAATTAAGCCTTGATTGGACTGAAAACAAAATTAGTAACTTTAATAAAACAAGGGAAGTCAGAGGATATAGTTTAGAAGAGAAAGGGACACTATTGAATAGGATTTAATGTAGACAGTTAACAAGATAATCAGTTTTCAGTCCAATTTGATATTTTTATGAGACATAAGAAATAACATGATATAGCAACAGTATATTGCCTTTTCAATTTTCCTGTACTCCATTTTGAATGAACCTTCCTTGAAGCAAATAAAGTATTTGAGATAATCTGGTCTGTGTTTTTTAACAGCCTTTTCTGCCCCACCTGCTAAATTAGATTTATCCAGGTATAGTTTATGTTAAATTTTCACTTTGTTCACCACTCCTCTCCCCCAGGGCCATTCTATTGATCACTAGATGGATCTCAGAGGGTACAGTTTTTATCTAAAGTTCTTTAAACTTTAATAAATGGGGCCTGATATGCAGAGACCATCCAGTTTTCTTAAAAAGTAATAAACTGTTTGCCTTGTGATATAGTCTTTCTCTTGTTTGTACTTATTAAGGAAAGATGCTCAAAGCATCCTCTTTGAAAGTGCCTGTTGTATAGCATTCTCAGTCATTTAAATGATGTCTTTTCACTGGTTTGATAGGTCTCAGTGATAGGTCTCAATGAGTAACTTATATAAAAATTATGTTATTTTTGATATTATTGAATCTTACCTTAACAAAGTGACATAAGGAAATAGTCTTTTTATATGTTCATTGAATGACCTGACAACATTCATAACCAATCCTGTATTGTTTATGCTCAGTCCTTCTTGGTCCTCAGAACTCTAGTCCCTGTTGCAGCCCAAGTCTACACATTTAGAGGAGTTTTGCCAGCATGAGGACTGTGAGGCCCTATGTATCTTCTCCAGTTATATATGAAATGTATTCTGTAAGCTATTTATTGATTATAAAAGAAGCCATAGAAAAAATATTTTATGCTTATGCATATTGCATTTTATTAAATTGAATAATTAAATACTGAGCTTCTTAAGTAGGTGACCTAACTGCTAATCTCTAAAAATGTAACTTTTCCAGTTGTATCCTAAAGATGTCATATAAGTATGGCTTCTATATGTAGTGGAAAGAAAGTGCAATGCTCATGTAATTTCACAAACAACTGGGTAGCTCTCTCTCTGTGCCATGCACTGATATAAATGATTTACCACATTAATTTAACCTTCATACTAACACTATGAGAGAGGTAGAATTGTTATTCCTGTTATAGAAATGAGAAAACTGAAGCACAGAGGAGATAAGTAACTCACTGAAAATCACCTAGCTAGTAAGTAGAAAAGATGGGATCTGAATTCGGTTATGCTGCCTCATACTTGATTTAAAAAGTTTCTAGATGTTGAAGTTATACATTCAGTGTGACTGTCAGATAGAGGACCTTCATGAGGAGGCCCATGGCATATTTGGAAAAAGGCCTTTCATTCATCCCCTTTCTTAATTGTTGGTGTGCAAAGGTGAATTGTGGTGGAAATCTGGGTGTTTCAGGGTTGTCCAGGAGGCAAGGAAACAATGGCCATAGGTAACATGCATGTGAGAGCACGGAAGCCTAGGAACAGAGTTTGGACCTCCTTCCCTGGAGATTGCTGGGCTATGCCATGTAATGCTGTTACCCTCACGGAGTAACTGCAGCGAGGAGGATAAAGATTTGTGAATCAGGGCATGGTGAAAACATACCTCCTGTGGAGGCAAATACTCTCAACCTCATATACACCTCACTATGGTTGTTTTCATATGGGAGTAAGAAAGGGCGAGAAGACATGTGGCCTTACGGGCGTAAACTGGAGTGAAACTCTGCCTCCCACAGGATTTCCAATGTGTTACAGATGTGTTTGACTTGTGGTTATAAGAAAGGAAAAGAGAAAGACATTGAGCTACTAAGTAGCTGGTAACCAGTTCAGTCAGTGTTCAAAGGGACAAAATCATGGTACAAGGCATCACACCATTGATCAACATAGGGCTCAAAGCATTCCTAGCCATTTGGAGCCACTCTATTATATAGCTTGATATTCTATGTTGTTTAATATATTCATATTATTTTTTCTCCATGCATTTTTACAAAGTAAGTGTTTTTTTGGCTGTTAAATATTTACAGTGATTAGCCATAGCCAGTAGTCTACCAATATTGGTCATTTAGAGCATGGCATTTCCAGTATATGCCAGGCTCAAGGCGTCTACTGCTGTACTTTCTTCAGGCAGAAGTTTTTGCTCTGTTGTATGTGTGTGTGTGTGAATGATTTCAGTTTTATAACTATTTGACAGCAGCGGTTAGTTCACATCTATATGGACTGTCTATAGATTTCTGAAAGTGGTGACAGATTTATAGGTTATCCACATATAGAGCTTGTTTAGTGAATCTTCACCCTTGTTTCCCACATATGGATATGGTATAGGACATTCCTTATTCCTTTGGCTCAGACAGCTTTGTTAAACTTCGTGTCAATGTACACATCTGGAGTTCCCACCTCCTTCATGGCAAACTTCCAGATCTCTTTGAGTGTCCAAGGGCCATGCTTCTTTTAAAGCCTACTCCATATATGCACAGGTAAATGCTGATGGTTTATTCTCTGTTCATCACCTCATTGATGGAAGAATGGCCCTTTCTCCTCACCTCTCTTTTCCGTGGGAGCCATCCAAAGAGTGCAAGAGATTGTGACTCTTCGGGAAAGAGTTTAATGCTGAGACATCAAAGGCTCTATCTAAGCACTAAGAATACAGCAGAGAGCAAAACAAAGTCCCTGCTCTCATGATGCTTACATTCTAACTGAAGAAGACAAATACATGTATATATACATGTGTATATATGCATGATATATATGATATACAATTTATCACATGTGACATATATCATACATACACATGTGTGTATATATATGTGTGTGTGTGTGTGTGTGAATATATATGGTAAAAAGAAGAAAAAATAAAGCAGAGTGAGGGAACTGACCTGAGAGGGACTGGACAGTCTACTATTATATACAGGATAATCAGAGTAGGTCATTCTAGTAAGATAACGTTAAATTTCTTAAATTTTTTTCTTTCTATGATACACGTCAGACATTTCACAATCTTTCCTATAGTTTAGCTCCTTCCTGAAAATGGGAGGCAAAAAGATACACTAGGATTTCTAAGCTGTTAGTAATAGGAGTTTTTTTCCCCTTTGCTATTAAAGGTCATCAAATTATCACTTATGGCTAGGAAGAAAAGAGGTGAAAGGTAGTGGGGGGGTGACAAGATGATAAATAAGTGGGTGATTCTAGGTAAGATGACTAAAGGAAAATGGAGATTTTTGTTTTTTAGCATCAACTCTGTCCATAATGGTTTCTCGAATCTATCTGCTCCTTTTAATACAATGCCAATAGAGTAGAGAAAGCCTGAAATAGTCTTCATTCCATGAGGCAAATCTTTTGGCAAAATCTATGAGTGTCCTAACCAGTCTCCATTATTTCAAACCTTTGTCCACACTTTACCTCCCTACTCAGAATCTTCATGGCTTCCATTGTCTTCAGGCTCCTCTGCATGGTATGCAAAGCCCTTCCAGAACATCCCATGCCTAACATTCTGGCTCCTCGTTCAAGTCCTGTCTCCACATCAACCTGTGACCTCCTTGAGAGGAGAAACTGTGCCTGTTGATTCCGCATTTTCAATACCTGGCATGCAATAGGCCCTAATAAATTATTTGAAGTAAATGACTCAGTGAATGAGGTGAGGATAATAGTGATCAGTTTTAAATTGGGCAGCTAAGCAAATAAGCCCTATTCAGCTCTAATCCTCACTAGAATTTGAACTTTAAGAAATACAGTTTTCTTTTGAATGTGAGTTCTACTATAAAAGGTTTAACACCATGAAAGGATGTTTGTTTCTGCATTCCCAGTCCACTCCAAAAAGCAGTCTCTTGACTTGATAGGCAAATCTTTAGCAAAGATCACAATAGAGACTTAGTTTTTTAATCTACTTTTTACAAATTTGTTTTGCTTTCAAATTTCTGTGATAATTATTTTCATTGTTTTTAATTAATATGAAAAGTAATCCTGATCCTTTACCCTCAGTGTGTATTTTAAAATTGATTTCTACTTAGATTATACAAACTGAAATTTGTAGTCATTTTAACCAAATACTAGAAAAAGTAATGAAAAAACAAGATATTCTAGTCAATTTAGTCATTATACACTCAGATTTTCTTAAAGCATCTATAGCTTTGTGTCAGACACTGTTCTGGAGTTAAAAGAATAACAATAGTTAACATTTGTAAGGTATTTTCTCTATGCCAGACACACTCCTGTATATATGATAGGAAAATATATCCTTTAATGCCCACAACCCTCTGAGGTATGTACTCTGATAATTCACATTTTATAGGTAATCAAACTAGTTAAAGAGTCATTGAATAACTTCTTCAAGATCTCTTAGCTAATAAGTAATAGAACCAGAATTCAGACCTGCGTGGGTTTGACTCTGTATGCTCAACCTCACAACAGACTATCTTCCAGGGGTATCTTCCAGAGTCCCTATCCCGGGCCTTGGAGGGCCTTGCTCTGGCCCTCTCCACAGGCAAGGAATCCATGGGGCATGCCTGTCCAGAGTCTTCAGTTCCCTTCTAGATCATCTTTAGAATTCTCTGCCCAAGCAGCCCCAACCTACTTTCTTTAGACTGTGCCACCCATATGCCAAGCCCGAGGAGAGGGCAAATAAATAGAGCTTGGGCATAAGGCTGGAGTATCCATGCAGGTAAGTGATAGGCTATTTGCTTTGCAGAATAAACCTAGAAGTGAGAGAGAAGATGGGCAGCTTGAGGGCTGGAGGAACAACATACACTGCAAAGTTCCCAACCAGAAATCTTAAGAATCTGAAATTCTAAATTCACACCTAGCCTTCTAGGGCACTATCAATGCGTGTTTATCAATGTAGGAAAACAGAACATATTTTACGTAATAGTTTCTTAGCCTGGGTTTTAACTGTTAAATATTTAATCCTGTTATGCCTGCAACGATTTGTATTCTTGCTCCTGTCCTAAAAAAAGTTAGGGACAGATTTGTCTAGTACATTAAATATTACTGGGGGGAGGGTGACAGACAATGAATGCACCATAGATCACTGAATAAAGAGAACTACTTTATGTCGAGGTGCTATTTGGTAAAGCTCTGAGATGTATACAGATTACACTAAATTCTATTTTCCTGAAAAACAGTGTCATACAGAGAGTCTAGTGTATACATTTTTTAATTTAGTTTTACTTTTTATTTCCCCTTATTGGTTTAAAACATGTCACAGAAAAGAACATTTTACTGACATGAATTAGCCAAATTCGGTTGAATTATTCAGCTGGTATATATTTAATATCTATAAGTAAATGAATGTGTGGAAAAAATACTGCCAGACTGCCTTTATGGACTAAAAGGACTATTTTCCAATTTAAATATCAGTCTTTTTTTTTTCTTTTCCACAATTCTTTTTTTTTTAATATCTTTATTGGAGTATAATAAATATCAGTCTTAATGTGACCTCCTTTCTGTTTTTACAGCAAGTAAATTACTCTAATTTACATATGAAAGAAAAATGTAATAAAAGTCAAAATGATTTCCATTGGGATTTTATAATTTAATTAAAACAGTCCTACATTTCAACAAAAGTACTAGGATCGATTCTTGCTAGGAAACTACTAATATTAAATAGATATATTAAAATTATCTTCTCTAACTTTAGGAAATTAGTTTAGGAAATACGAATAAGATCATTAAATTAAAATTGCAGTGTTAAATTATAGTGGTCTTATTGGATATATACTCTTAAGATGATTCTAAAGGACACTTTTATTTTCAATGCTGTTATTCAAAGTACTAGAAGTTCATATTTTAAAAAAGCATATAAAGTCTTAAAAAGTGATCTTTCATGCTGACCTTATCAATGAGCCAAACTATCATTACTATAGTTATTTTGAAGAGAGTTGTTACACTCTTTCCCAGGTGTTTTTGTTGTTTTAATCCACTGTTAACAGTTGTCAAAGATAGAGTCTGTTGCCATTCTAGATCAGTACTGGTACAGTTTGATTACTCTGGAGAATTGCCCAAAAAAATCACAGCACCCAGGTAGTACAGAGTGAGGAACGAGAGTAGCAACCAAAGGCTAATTCAAGCTAAAGTCCATGAGAGAGACTGAGTTTGGAAAGACTGGAAATGGGAAAGGCTGGTAATGAAGACAGGAGAATAGCAGACTAGAAATATGTCAGCTCTGAAGAAACGTGCCAAATATTTCTCATTACGTATGTGAGGTGTGCAGTAGCTTTTGGTCAGGGATGTTTTGATATTTTGGACCCAGCCTCCTTCTAGGATTGAAAGAGTTGATATGCCGATGGTAAAATACAGCCACAGTCAAGGTACTGTTGTTCCAAATATACATATGGTAACAGAGTCCTATCCTTGGAATTGAACCACAAACATTTTCCAAGGTACAAGCATGTTTCCTGATTTCAGTGGGGGCCATATATTCAGTATAATTCCCTAGTAACTGTTGCAGGTACTAGGTAGGGAAAAGATCTTCAATCTTATAGAATGAGGGATGACTACTATGCTCTGAAGGAGCTTTAGAATATTATGAGTTCAAACAAAGAAAATAATTAAAAGAAAAATTCAAAATGCTACAGAACCTTAAGGAAGTACCTTACGGAGTGCCAGACTAGGCATTGTCTTTTTTAATTGCCTACTCAAGTCAGGCTTGGAGGTCAGGCTGGCTACGCCTAATGGTGTAAGGTATTCACTGATTGCAGTAAAACAAAGAATGCAGGAAAGTTTTGGGGTGTGCAGAAATTGCTGTAGAACTCGCTGTTCTAGTTGGAAACAAAGAACTCATTGTAGCAGAACTGAATTATTGGCTGAAAAATGACCTACCTGGTCTCTTTCTTAGTACAAGGCATACCTCCCAAGGTATCACTCTATTGTCTTTTGTGCATTTGGTTTGGATTTATATGGTGAATTGAAGACAACTGAACCATAATTTGCAAAAGAAAACCCTCAAGAAATGATACAAGAGGCTCAAGTTCCAAGAAAATTTATCTGGAAGATGATAACACTGAAAAACACACTCAAGAAGGGAGTCAGTTTCAGGCATCCTGAATTTTGGTTTAAAATGTCCCTTTTGATGAGTGTTTCAACCACAACCGTCTAGAAACAGAGCCCTAAGGTGAAGGACAATGTATATAATCACAGGGCCCAACCCCTGAGGTTGGTAATGGAAACACAAAGATTAAATGTTATTAGTACCAGTCTTTAGTTCAGAGGATATAACTTGTTTGATGCCTCTTGAAGACTTCACGGCCACACGATGCTTGGTGACATCTGATGGGACTAAGACGGGGTGTTAGAAGGGGTGAGGTACCTGTGCCCCAATGAAGACAGCATGACACAGCTGGAGAATAAAGCCCAGCACCCACTGTTAGGGAGCACATGTGTGTTAATATATATGTCCAGGGCCGACCCTTGGCTACTTGCAGGTCAGCATAGCATTGATGCCAGAAATCATTACTCTCTGAGGATAAGACTGCAGGCTAGATCATCTGGTGATAGACTTACTGGGGTAGAAATCAACTTATGGGCATTATCAGAAGTCAGATATCAGGGCTTTTTGGACAAATCCTGCCTCTCAGAGATGTGTTTGATTTTGAAGTTAAAAAAAGACAAGTGCTGCTTCTGACTGAATTACTTGGCAGTGCAGAAATGTTTCGTCGGTTAGACCTATAACTGGATGTTACACCCCGCTTCCCCACAGGATAGACTTCTCAAATACTGCCCAGATGACATGGGTTTTTTCTCCTACACTGGGCACCTATCAATTCCTTTGGGTTTAATTTTTTTAAAACAGAAAAGCCCATGTACAGAACTTGGGTTTTCTTGGCCCTTTTACTAAATTACATACAGGCATACCTTGGAGATATTTTGGGTTTGATTCCAGAGCACTGCAATAAAGCAAATACTGCAAAAGCAAGTCACATGAAATTTTTCGTTTCCCAGTACATATAGAAGTTATGCTTACACTATACTGTAGACCATTAAGTATGCAAAACCATTATATCTAAAAAAAAATAATGTACATACATTAATTAAAAATATTTTATTGCTGAAAAATGCTGTCATCTGAGCCTTCAGTGAGTCATTATCTTTTTGCTTGTGGAGGGTCTTGCCTGGATGTTGATGGCTGCTGACTGATCAGGATGGTGGTTGCTGAAGGTTGGGGTGGTTTTGGCAATTTCTTAAAATAAAACAACAATGAAGTTTCCTGCATCGATGGACTCTTCCTTTCACAAAGGATTTCTCTGTAGCATGCAATGCTGTTTGATCACATCTACCCACAGCAGAACTTCTTTCAAAACTGGAGTCAATCCTCTCAAACCCTGCTGCTGCTTTATCAACTAAGTTTACGTAATATTCTAAGTCCTTTGTCGTCATTTCAACAATCTTCACAGCATCTTCACCAGGAGTAGATTCCATCTCAAGAAACCACTTTCTTTGCTCATCTATGAGAAGCAACTCTTCATCTGTTAAAGTTTTATCATGAGACTGTAGCAATTCACTCACATCTTCAGGCTCCACTTCTAATTTTCTTGTTATTCCCACCACATCTGCAGTTATTCCTCCACTGAAGTCTTGAATCTCTCGAAGTGATTCATGAGGGTTGGAATTAACTTCTTCCACACTTCTGTTAATATTGATATTTTGACCTCTTCCCGTGAATCACAACTGTTCTTAATGGCATCTAGAATGGTTAATCCTTTCCAGAAGGTTTTCAATTGACTTTGCCCAGATCTTTCAGAGGAATCACTATCTATGGCAGCAATAGCCTTATGAAATGTACTTCTTAAATAAAACTCAAAAGTCAAACTTACTCCTTTATCCAGGGGCTGCAGAATGATCTTTTGTTAGCAGGCGTGAAAACAAATTAATCTTGTCCATCTCCATCAAAGCCCTTAGGTGATGAGGTGCATTGTCAGTGAGCAGTAATATTTTGAACAGAATCTTTTTTTCTGAGTAGCTGGTCTCAAAAGTGGGCTTAAAATATTCAGTAAACCATGTCATAAACGGATATGCTCTCATCCAGGCTTTGTTTTTGCATTTATAGAGCACAAGCAGAGTAGATTTAGCATAATTCTTAAGGGCCCTAGGATTTTCCGAATGGTAAATGAACATTGGCTTCAAGTAAAGTTACCAGCTGCATTAGCCCCTAACAAGAGAGTCAGCCTGCCCTCTGAAGCTTTGGAGCCAGGCATTGACTCTTCCTCTGTAGCTATGAAAGTCCTAGATGACATCTTCTTTCAATATAAGGCTATTCTGTCTACACTGAAAATGTGTTGTTTGGTGCAATCACCTTTATTTTAATTATCTTAGCTAGATCTTCTGGATAATTATCTGCAGCTTCTACATGAGCATTTGCTACTTCACCTTGTACTTTTACCTTATGGAGACTGTGTCTTCCCTTAAACCTCATGAACCAACCTCTGCTAGCTTCAAACTTTTCTTCTGCAGCCTCCTCACTTCTCTCAACCTTCACAGAACTGAAGAGAATTAGGGCCTTGCTCTGGATTGGGTTTAGGCTTAAGGGAATATTGTGGCTGGTTTAATCTTCTATCCAGACCACTAAAACTTTCTTCATATCAGCAGTAAGGCTGTTTTGCTTTCCTATCATTTGTGTGTTCACTGGAGCAGCACATTTGATTTCCTTCAAGAACTTTTCCTTTCCATTCACAACTTGGCTAACTGTTTGGCTCACGAGGCCTAGCTTTCGGCCTGTCTCAGCTTTCAACCTGCCTTTCTCACTAAGTTTGATCATTTTTAGCTTTTGATTTAAAGTGAGAGACATAGGACGCTTCCTTCACTTGGCTGCTTAGAGGCCACCACGTGGTTATTAACTGGCCTAATTTCAGTACTCTTGTGTCTCAAGGAATAGGGAGGCCCGAGGAGAGGGAGAGAGATGGAGAAACAGCATGTCAGTGGAGGAGTCAGAACACACTTAATATTTATTAAGTTTGTTGTCTTATATGGGCATGGTTCGTGGTGCCCCAAAACAATTACAATAATAACATCAAAGATCACTGATCACAGATCATAAGAAATATAATAATAATGAAAAAGTTTGAAATATTGTAAGAATTACCAAAATGCTGCACAGAGACATGAAGTGAACAAATACACTTGATGCAGGGTTATCACAAACGTGCAGTTTGCAAAAACACAGTAACTACAGAGCGCAATAAGATGAAGCACAATAAAATGAGGTAAGCCTGTAGATGCTTCTAGCTCTATGTTAAAGAATTCAAGCTCCAGAGTACTCCAGAATTGGGCCTTTGAGTTCTGTGGAGCTGCCATAGTGGCAAATGACCTACTAACTGGTCAATCCACTTTAGGATATTTCCTAGGGGTCTTTATTGACGAGCAGAGAACTAAAACACCCAGAAAAATCCCAAGAAATATGGAATTACCTAAAATTTGGAAGCCTACCTCTACAGCACAGTGGCACTCCTATATATGACTTACCTATGAGGAATTTGGGTTCCCAAGAACTTTACCCTTAATAGCACAAACTCACCTTTCCAAAGCTTTGAGGATACTATACAGTAATTGGCCTAGGATAGTCTGAATTAGTTGGTTATACAAAGAAGGCTGTTGGATATTGCCCAGATATACAGTGGCCCCCTCCATCCAAAAGATCACAGGAGATACCACATGAACACTGGGAGACTGGCAGGGAATTCTAGAATCTGAGAAGACATTATCAATAATGTATATAACTTAATTTATATGTTAAAAATATATTTTGAAAAAGACCTTTCATTCATCTCCTTTTTCAACTGTTGGTGTGCAAAGGTGAAGTGTGGTGGGAATCTGGGTGTCTCAGGGTTGTTCAGGAGGCAAGTAATCAATGGCCACAGGTACACATGCATGTGAGAGCACAGAAGCCTAGGAACAGAGTTTGGAGTCAGGTTGTCATTTGTTTGGGAATAGAATACAATCTTCCAGGGAAGAAGGGGTAGATAAACTGACCTATCTCTGCACACTCAGTGGATCTGCAAAATGGGTCTGACAGGATAGAGAGGCACTCAAGAGCCTCAGTCATGGTGAGGAAACAGCTCCTATTTACCATTCAAAAATAATCATACTTGATTATGTATTTTAAAAGGCAGCTTGGGAGTCTTTAGCAGAAGCATAGAGGTTGAACTTGAAAGGGGTGGTTAAGTATCAGAAGACAAAAGGGATATAAGGGCCAAGGGGAAGCTGAGTAGAAAACAGAAGGGTTCAGAGATTAGACCTGGGGTGTTGTATGTTGGGGAATGATTTCATTTTTCTGAATGGGTTGCTGTTGTTTTGCCAACTTTAACTGATCCAGCTGAATGGGCTGACCCCCTGTAGCAACTTAACAGTACTGTGTGATTTCTAACAGACAGTATATATTTGGGAACAAGACAGAATAGAGATGCAATTATGTAAGAAAAGGATCTGGCAAATTCCTCAAGGAAGTTTTTACTGACCCTCCCAGTCTGCCTTTTAGGTGACATCCTCCTCCTATGGTTTGCTGCCATAGCACCTAGCCTGTTCTTTTCACAGCACACTTATTAAGGTTCTGTCATATGTTAGTTTTTGCTATTACTCTAGAAGCTTCACAAGGTAGATAACCTATTCTTAAGACCCTTCACAATGCCATGATTATAGCAGGTATTAAACAATTACCAAATAATTCATGAATGGACGAAGGCCATCCAAATCATTATAACTTCAAATTCCTTAAGAAGTGGAATTTTCTGCTGTGTTCCCAGATGATAATCTTTTCCTCTTTTGACCAAATCTCTGTCCATTCTCTTCCTTCTACTCAAGAAATCTTTTTTTTTTTTTTTTTTTTTTTTTGCGGTACGCGGGCTTCTCACTCTTGTAGCCTCTCCCGTTGCGGAGCACAGGCTCCGGAAGCGCAGGCCCAGCAGCCATGGCTCACGCGCCCAGCCGCTCCGCGGCATGTGGGATCTTCCCAGACCAGGGCACGAACCTGCGTCCCCTGCATTGGCAGGCGGACTCTCAACCACAGCGCCGCCAGGGAAGCCCAAGAAATCTTTTAATAATACTAACAGTGCTGCCCATGAGAAGGTGAGCAACAGTTATAGTAAAACCCTGGTTACCTACAGTGTATGTGAAATCCATGGTCATTCATAGTTTGATGCTTTCTTTTGAAAACCTTTTAAGGCTGTATTTGTAAACTTTCCTATCTTAGTAAGTACATCATTCAGACTTTGAGATTTGAGAAAAGCCTCACAGTTATCATTCAATCAATAAATCAGAAGGTATTGTTTGAACACCTACTCAGTACATTTGGCATTGTACTAGTTGCTATGGGGACAGAGGAGATGTAAGATATCATGCAGGTGGGATAGCTGAGCTTGGGAACTGTGTGAGTACGTAAAACAAGATAGTGATGTGGGGCCGAGATGGGTGGTCTGGGTCATTAGTGTTGCAGGGCTTTTGACTTCTCCGGAATTGGACAGGATATAGGTCAAGTGTGTCCTGATGCCGAGACAGAACCTCAAAGTACCTTCTAAATATTAATTTTAAATTTTCCTATGCTTCAGCAGAGAATTAAAGTGCAGAGCCTTGATTAACTGAAGGTTTCAACTACTTAGGTTTTACTATACATATGGTTCACCTTTTTAGGTACAATGTATTCCTAGAAACCATCATAAAATGCATCAACATAAAGCAAATCCAGGTTGTGTATCCCTTACCCTAAAGGTATATGTGATTACTTGCATTATCTTTAGCTATTAGCAGAAAACTGTTAAATGAGTGTATAAAAACAGGAAGAACAGAAATATAAGGATTAATTTATCGAATGAGTAGACTAGGGATATCAAAGTGGCAAAATTCAGAGACAATGTGTCAAAAAAAGAAAGTGTTATGAGTGCTGGGGAGCAGTGCAGAATGGCCAGAGAGAATAAGTGCAGTAACAGGACAAAGCTTCCCCAAGGGGAGGCATCCTGAGCTGAATTCCAGAGTTGACTGAGAGAAGGGGACACAATTGGGAGAAAGTTAACTGAATGATGCAGAAGTAAACACATCAACTCAGAGAGAGAAGGGATTGGGGGAGAGGGCACACACGGGACATTTTGGTCAATGCAGAGGAGACATGCATTCATCTTCTCATTAAACAAATATGTAGTGAGTCTCTATAATGTGCCAGATATTGCTCTAAGTCCTGAAAATAGAGCAGTGGACAAAATAGACAGAAATATCTGCCCACATGTAGTTTATATCCTAATGGGAGGAGCCAGACCATTGACAAAATAAATAGAATGTCCAGCGTGCTAGAGGGTGCTATTTGTCTAGCACCTTCTGTAGTGAAAACAAACGCAGCTGGGGAATAAGCAGCAGTGCTCACACCTTCCTCTCTAGCACTCCTCACTCCCCATCTGAGTCTGTTTTTCTCTACAGAAAGTGCTAGACATATAGCACCTTCTAGAATGCTAGACCTTCTATTTATTTTGTCTATGGTCTGCCTCCTCCCATCAGAATGTGATATCTGAGCCAAGTCCTGGAGGGAAATATGAAAGGATAGCATCTGCCTCAGTGATATGTCACTTGAAAGGAAGAGACTGGCACTTAAACGTGAATTATAATCTAATAGGTTCTATAATTTAAACTAAAATCTAATAAGTGCTAATCATTTAACAAATAATTTTTCAACAATGACTGTGTGGAAAGCATAGTTCAAGATGTATAAGAAACATTAGGAAACAAAAGGACAAAAATCCTTGTCCTCATGAGTCTTATATTTTGGGGGAAGAGGAAACAAAATAAAAAGTAAACATGGTTATACATAATTACATAGTATGTTAGAAAGTGCTAAGTGCTATGGAAAATAGTAGACCAGGATTAGGGGGATAGGTGGGAGTTGCCATTTTAAATGGATTAGACAGGCTAGACATCATTAAGAAAGGGGATGTCTGAGCCAAGTCTTAAGGGCAGTGAGAGTTAGCCTTGTGGATACTTGGTGGAGGGGATCAGAAAAAAAAGAGAGGCTATCAAGGGATGTAAGAGATGTGACATAGATGGGAAGATGGAAGGAGTGGAGGTGGCAGATTGTTGGTGTCAGGATCCTGGAAGTGAGTGAGATTGAAAGACAGGAGGTAGTGGTCAGAGAGGGTAATATGGGAAATATTGGGATTGTAGAGGGGTTGCAATTACTGGTAATTACAAGGTCTAAAGCTATGACCGTGGCTTAAGCAAGTAGCTAAATCAGAGTGGAGGACAAAATAACTGGAGAAGAGAATGAGGAAGTGGGGCATCTAGGTATTGCAAAGATGTTCTGCATATATACTGAAATTGCCATGAACTGAAATAGTAGTAGTATTGGAGAGTGTGATAAGCAATAAGTCAAAATTCTCTAGAAATGAGAAGGTATCACCCTGGCGTCAGTAAATGCCCGTAGTAATTCAGGGTTTTGAGTGATGTAATCTGAGTTAAGAGTGTCAAAACTGGGAGAAGTGAGAGTGCCCTGGAAGTGGCAATAAGAACTAAGGAGGGCCGCTATCTGCCTCTAGGCCCAGTGTCATGAGGGTCATGGGAGAAACAGCCATTACTCATGAGGTCAGCAAAGGAAGCGAACCTCAGGGGTGATTCAGTTTTCATTAGAGCAAGGAGTGGGAAAATTCATAGAAGAGACCGATATACAGGGAATTCTTCTGGAAATGGGCTAACAATTTTGGAGAGCACAAGAAGAGAGTTTCTGGAGTTGTAAAAGAGCGCAGATGAGGGGAGAAGAGAGATTGTGTACAGCCTAATAGGGATTAGAGGGGCATTTGCAAGTCTTAGACTCCTTGAAGCGACTGAGGTGAACACGGATAAGTCAGATTAGTCTTTGTGAACTCAAGGTAGATAGTGGTGATAAAGCTGTGAGTGGCAAGAGGAAGGTGGATGTTCTGGGGCTTGTTCTTGATTCTATGGAAGGAAGAGAAACGGTCTGAGGAAGCCTGACTTTGTTCTGGTGTGAGGATGCTCACGCTACTCAATCTCCTACTGAGCGGGAGATGGACATTTTTTTTGAATGCCTTGGGCTACCTCCTCAGACAATGAGCTGGAGCTGATTATCCGAGACAACGCTTTGGAAGTGAAAGGGTTTATTGAAGACTTTCCAAACTATCTAACATCATCTCCTCCCTGGGGGAATTTGCTTCTTGCTAAGTATATTTACAAACGTAATATGTAAATTATACCCACACTTGCATAATCTGCAACTAACTGAATAAACAAATAAAACACAAATAACTAAATAAAATACATACAAATAACTATAATTTAATGAAGAATGTAAGAATCACAATGCAAATTCTGTAAGGACTCAAAAGTAGCGAGATAAGCCACACCTGAAAGGAACAGGAAGGAACTGATGGCAGAGATGTAAAAGTAAGATAAGTGTCTTAACTGGATGCTGAAGAACTGGAAGGACTGTAATAGAGGGAAATGCCCAGGATGACTCTTCAGGCAGAGAGAGGAGGCATACATACTGGCCATGACTAGGGCATCAGGGGAGAAGTGAAAGTGAGAGCCATTGAGTTAGATATAGGTGAATTTGTTTGAACTTGACTACTCAGCTGGTGGGAAATCATTGAAGGCTTTTTATCTGATTGTTCAGTAGGGTAGGCAATAATGTATACAGTCAACCCTCCATATCCAGGGGTGTCACATCCCTGGATTCAACCAACCACAGATTGAAAACATTCAGAAAAAAAATTCCAGAAAGTTCCAAAAACAAAACTTGAATTTGCCACATGCTGGCAACTATTTCCATAATATTTACACTGTATTTACAAATATTTACATAGCATTAACATGAAGATTTAAAGTATATGAGAGGATGCGCATAGCTTATATGCAAATACTATGCCATTTTATATTACATAAGGGACTTGAGCATCCGTGGATTTTGGTATGGGGCGGAAGGTCCTGGAACCAACCCCCTGGAGAAACTGAGGAACATCTGTATAACGTATTTCAGTGGTAGATGCCCAAGGTAAAAGACTGAGAAAATTGTTAACAGTAAAGCAAATGATAAATGAGAGTCTAAACTAGGTTGAAGTCCAATAAGGGAAAGATGAATGCTAAAGATACTGAGGTAAAACAAGAAGTATTGGTGACTAACACGTTGCTGGGATTATGGCAGAGGGAGGAGTCAATGTTGACCATAAAGATTTAAAGCAGAATAACTAGGAAAATACTGTAATTAACAGAAATAGGTCAGTCAAGTCAGGAAGAGCTACTGATAGATGGGAAGATGATTTTTATTTGAGACTTGCAGCTTTTGAAGTTCCAGTAGGAACCTACGTGGAATGTCCAGAAGACTGTTGAAAATTCAAGACAGAAACTTGAGTGAGAATTTGGAACTGCAGATACTAAGTTGATGGTCATGTGCAAGCAGATGAGACTTAAAGTCATGTTAGTTCATGAAGCCATCAAGGTATAGAGTTTAGAGAGATGTAAAAACAGCCAGACATAAAAAGAGAATTAGTTGTGGGAATGGGAGAAGTGATAGTGTCCACTCACTGTTAAAAGGCAGAGCACATTTAAACATTACTAAATACTAGCTGCTAGATATAATTAGGAAATTATCGTTTGCCTTTGAGTGAGGAATTCACTAGACAGATAGAGGAAATGATCTTGGCAAGTACGAAACTCTTCTTCCTCTGAAAAGAGAACAAAGACAAATTTGACTTAAAAAAAAAGTAATTTAGATATTCTAGGTAATATAAAGGTAAGGTTGGGTCATATCTTAAGTATGAGGACTTGGCAGAAGCGTTTGGGGATTTGAAGAGAAAGAATTAGAATAGTGAATGTGAGAAACTATGATGGAAAGTCAACAAGAGATGAATCAACAAGGCCTAGGGGTTAGGTGAAATGAGAAAGAAATTTGGAAGAAACAGTGCCCCACAAAGGCAGCTTCAGATACTAAGGTATAAGCTGTTGCTTGGGATGCATAAACATTACTTCTGTTTATTTTCAACTTCATGTTTAGAATTCTTGGCTCAGGAGCCTGCCTTCTGTCCCATCCTCTGGCTCCTCCTGAATTTGTCCTTTATCCTACTTTTGGTCTTTGGGTCTAATAACTCTCTCATGGTTTCATGATCCATTGGCCCCAATAGCTCATGAGAATTCCCTGCTGCAGGCCCCAGGGATTCCCAACAACTCTGTCTAAGGTGGAGGTAGTGAGATGTGGGGTGATTTGGGTGATTTTATGGAATTGGGTAAGCTGAAAATCATGAGCAAGATAATACTTTGTAAAATGTAGAAAAATGTCTGGTGATGATAACAAAGATTGGGAGGAGCATATTAGATACGAGCTGTGAACTTTGAAAGAATAGAAGTTGACACGTTTTGGGAGGCAGAGACTGGGGGAATGGGGGGAGAAGCCTACAAACAGCTAGTGAGAGCAAGAAGATTAAAGCATTGGTTGAAGATTTACCCAAAGAATGATAAACTCTAATAAAGCTGAGTTTTGATGAAGTGGAAGCAACAGCTGGACCATTTGGGGAAATATGGAGACTATGGAACAAGAATTTCATAGGACAATATGGACTATAGATTAGTTTGTGTTATAGTATCAATATAAAATGTCCTAAATTCACCAACTCTTGGTGGTTTTATAAGAGAATATCCTTGTCCTTGGAAAGTACACCTTGAAGATTATGAGGTAAAGTACTGATCATTGATATATGTATGTAGCAAGAAGTACCTAGTCAAATTCCAGCCAATGGAAGTAAACTGGGCAATTAGTTGAAATAGTTTAGGTAATTTAAATGTTATAGAATATTAAATTTCATTCCTATAAGGTAGAGTAAGGTGAAAATTTTAAAATTATAATTCAGAATTTCCTTTTCCTGAGTCCAAAAGTAAAATGAATTTTATTAGAGACACTGAAGTATTTAGAATCATCTTTGGCTTGAAGATTGAAGTGATTTTATTATAGAGAATGGGCTATAAAATATATTATTAATGTGTACTTCAAACTATATTAGTATTAGTGCTAATATTAATACTAATTACTAAGATACTTAATCTTACACTTGGTATTAGTACACACTCCTTTCAATTTTTCATGCTGCTGAAGCCTTGCAAGGAATTCCAAGTAGAATATAAAAAATAATTTTTTAACCTGAAAAAAATTTTTATCATCTCACAGCTGAGCTCAATCTGTTTGAAGGAGCATTACAATAATTTATCCCTCGATCTGAATAGGTTATATAAACCAGGTAAATATAGTATAGGGATAAATGACTTTAGTTAACCACAAATTGATCTGTAAGTCAAAAGATTTATATAATGTGTCATTGGCATACTTTTTAAAAACCACATAAAGTAATTTAATATTTTTATATATATTCTCAAGAAAGGAATATATTTCCCCACTGTGCTCTGATTGTCCTTTATCTAACGAATAATATTCTATCAAAGTTAATTTACAATGCTAATCTTAAATAAACTTTATTGATAAATATTATATCAATAAATCAACCTTACTGATAAAATTTACATCATTTAAAGCGTCAGATGAACAGTTTTTGACAGATGTATAGACCTGCGAAACTAACACTACAAACAACATACAGAACACTTTCATCCCAGCAAAAGTTTGTTTGTACTTCTTTGCTGACAAGGTTAAAACATAAAACAATGAATGATTCCGCATTACAGACAACTGATGAGTAACTGATATATATAACATATAGGGTTGTGGATGACCTTTAAAAACACATCTTTCATATTATAAATTACATCTTAAAATGTCCGCATAAACTAACAGGACTGTACATGCTATAAAGCAAAAGTTTTCCACCAATCGTCATTTTAACTCATACTCTACTTTTTAAAGTGTTTTCACAACACAGTAGATGAATACAGCATATAAAGAGCAGGAGCATTTTCCCTACCTCATCAGCAAGGAAGCAAAACCTCAGCAAAGTTAAATTATGAAGCCAAGGTCTGAGAATAGGCAGTTAGGACAAGAACAAGTTGCTTGCTTCCCTGTTCCAGATTTGGCTTCCAGGGCAGAACTGGAAATTCACAAATGGAAACTGCAACTGCAAACACCATTTCAAGTGCTTCTGCCTAATTAGCATGCAGCCCAGAACTGTCCCCTGGCAAGATATTGGGGAAACACAGTAGTAAAAGGAGAAGCTCTCTCCCTTGCTGAAAAAGTGCCAACCAATCTGATTCAGGCACTTGGTAAGACATTCAAGCTGGGGCTTTGGTGTTAAAACTCAAAGTTTCCTTGTGCTTAGAAATAAAGTGAATTTTGAAAAGGGCACTGAAGTACTTAGGGAAGTCTTTGGCACTGAGGACAGAAAATAATCCTACTGGGGAGAATCTAACATCCTCATCTCTAGAGTGGGACTGATGATAGGAAAGTAATGACATACTACTAGTATGAAAGAATTGTCTTCAGCTACATGGAAATTATTATTGAGTCATCACTTAAGAGTTAATAATAGTACTAATTAACAAGGGTTTTAGGTTTTAAATCATACTTCGGTATAATTGTCTTTCTTTATGTTTTTCTCTGTTCTATACAGGACAATGTTTAAGAGAAGAGGCTTTGTAGTCAGAATTGGGTTCACACTTGGTCTCTGTGCTTACTAGCTCTCTGACTTTGAGATGAGACTTTGCCTAAGTTTTAGTTAGTTCCTCATCTTTAAAATGGGCTTAGTAGTGCTTTCCTCATAGGACTTTTATAAATTTTCAGTGAGGTAATACATATAAAGTGCTTGGGACAGGGCCCAAATGAGAGTAATCACTTAATAAATATTTGGGGTTTTTTCCCTAATTTTATCCTATCATATATATAGGTTTGATTTTCAAGTGGCAGAGTCAACTATAGATACCTTTTTGGTCTTTGAAGTGTAATTACAGGAAAACCAAATGCTGAATTAACTAAAATTCACTTTGAGTTTTAATTTATTTTTTTACTTAGAATAAAATTCTTTACAATATAGGGTGTTTCCCTGCTGCTCTAATCAAGTGCACACCTGCAACGTGACTTCAAGATTAAAAGATACAATGAAAAAAATGTATTCCTACTATCCTGGGGCATTTGGGTTTTGACATGAATAGCACTATGATTTTTTTTTTAGGGGGGAGAAAGGAAATTCATACATGCCAAGAGTTGGAGAGGAAAATAGGAAGAGCCCCTAGAACTCTAGTGTGTTAGATTAAAAAACATTATTTAGAGGAACAGAGTGGGAAACCGGTGAATATTTTGGCTTTTATAAAAAGGGAGTGTGCCTCATAAACAGGACAGTTGGAATGTATGGAAAAGTTCCAGTTAAAACAAGACACAAAGCACATGACTAATATTGCTTTTCCAAGTTAGACAAATGCAGCTTTAACCAGAATTTGCCTCAGAGGGGCCTCTGGAGCCCTCCTTGAATCTTGAGATTTTGATCCTTTTTCAAGTTCCAAGTCTGAAGTAGGAAAGCAATATTGAGAGATGCTGTGTTTTTGCCCCTCACCTTTCTTCCTGAGTTTCCCTCGCTTTGTCACAAATTCCCACCAGGTGAGTGAATGTCAGAAGACAAACTGATATGCACAGGCAAAGGAGTAAATGCAAAACTTGATTCGAGCCTCTTCTTGTTGAACTATCTTGTTGAATACCTGCTTGGCCCACCAAAAGAAAATTCACTGTTAGGAAATAATATGAACTGCAAAGTCATTTTCAAATGCAAATGACAAGTACTCTTTATACTCTTTTGTCTCCTTCCCATTTCAAAGAAGATATAACCTAAAAAACAATCAAACAAATTTCAGCCAGATTTCTGCATTTTACCTATCTTTCAAACCTGACGGTTTGTCCTTAATGTGAAGAGATTCCCTCATCAATAATAACTCATGGGAGCTTCCCTGGTGGCGCAGTGGTTAAGAATCCACCTGCTAATGCAGGGGACACAGGTTCGAGCCCTGGTCTGGGAAGATCCCACATGCCGCGGAGCAACTAAGCGCGTGCGCCACAACTACTGAGCCTGCGCTCTAGAGCCCGGGAGCCACAACTACTGAGCCCACGTGCCACAACTGCTGAGCCCGAGTGCCACAACTACTGAAGTCTGAGCGCCTAGAGCCCCTTCTCTGCAACAAGAGAAGCCACCACAGTGAGAAGCCTGTGCGCCACGAGGAAGCCCACTCGCCACAACTGGAGAGAGCCTGCGTGCAGTAAAGAAGACCCAATGCAGCCAAAAATAAATAAAATAAATTTTTTTAAAAAAGAAATAATAGCTGAGAACTTCTCAACCTGAAGAGAGAACTGGATATGCAAATACATGAAGCTTATAGATCACACTATAAAAAATAATAATAATAATAACTCATGGTATTTTATTTCTCCTTGTACATTTTCTATCACCTGAGCACGGATTGCCTTGTGTATTGTTTTTATTTCTTGTTCTACACACCAAACTACTGTGCATTTAGGGTAACCTGAGGCCTCAGCTTGCCTGAGGAGTTTCAGTTTACACCTGTTTCACCAGTGTAATTAATAGTTCCCCCTTTCAAGTTAAAATTGTTCTGGTATAGAGCATAAATTACACAATCACCGAAGATGGCCTGCAATCAGAACTTTTTCAAAGCAAAGTTGGTTAAAATGTGTGTAAATGAGTCACAATAAAAGTTTCTGATATGACCCCTCCAGACTAGCCTTCTTGATGTGGCCCATTTCAACACAAATGAGTGTCATCAGTGGCTTCACAATGGTTCTTCTTGTAAATTCCATCATGAACTAGAGTTTTGATTTATGCCATCCCAGCGTACTTTAAATACTGACTCATGTTGGGATTGCCCCAAACAGGGCAGGGCAGACTAATGGAATGTGAAGCATTGCCCTGACATTTCTTAACCTGCCCAGTGTTGAAAGTGGCTTTATTTTCCCTGTTTGTGCTCCAAAAATCCTTATGCTAGCATAAAACCCTATTGTACTCACATGATTTTCTGCTATATAACAAGGGAGGTTGAAATTTGTCCCTGAAACGAGGATTACATGTAATAAAAGTCTAATACACCTGGTTAATAAGAAGAAAAGATACTAATGCTATTTCCTAACATTGGCATTATAAGGAAGTTCCTCTCAGTAAGAAGGTACTCAACCTCATAGGGGCATAAAACATTTGCTGAAATGGAATCTGATTTAGATCTCAACAATAAGAAAAAAAAAAGTGAATTTGGTAGTTTTGCATCTGATAAATATAAAATGAAATAGCATTCAAAAGTGCTATTTCAATTCAGTATCATTCTATCACATATTCAGAGTTCTTTAGAAAGAAACTAGCCTTGCTTTAAAATAAATCAGCGGCACTGTACAATATCAGAAGACCAAATGTAAGGAAAAGAAACTTGTCACTAGAGAGTGGCATGGACATATATACACTACCAAACGTAAAATAGATAGCTAGTGGGAAGCAGCCGCATAGCACAGGGAGATCAGCTCGGTGCTTTGTGACCACCTAGAGGGGTGGGATAGGGAGGGTGGGAGGGAGGGAGACGCAAGAGGGAAGAGATATGGGAACATATGTATATGTATAAGTGATTCACTTTGTTATAAAGCAGAAACTAACACACCAAGCAATTATACTCCAATAAAGATGTTAAAAAAAAAAGAAATTTGTCACTATAGGTATATTTGGTTTTTTTCACATTTGGAAACATCAAGATGAGGTCATCCAGATGTGAAACATTAAGTAAACATAGTTATATTGCCTTCTGCAATAAATAGGTTTCGGTAAGAAAGATTATTTTAAAATGCATATTCAGGAGCTAGAAAGACCTGAGAAATTAAATTGACAAATCAAACTCAACTTAGAATATCAATTAATCATCCCACATTAATTGAGTGTGTACCAGGTGCTAGGCTCAGACACTGAGAAAAGAAAGAAAATACATGTAAGCACTTGTTTTCTAGGAACTGACAGTC
Organism: Orcinus orca; assembly: GCF_937001465.1. Lineage (NCBI taxonomy): Eukaryota > Metazoa > Chordata > Mammalia > Artiodactyla > Delphinidae > Orcinus > Orcinus orca. The sequence continues at coordinate 72,522,419 of NC_064567.1, forward strand.
TAGTAGTCTTACTTTTCCAAAGAATAGCAAAACATGAAAAAACACAGTCTCTTTAGGGTGGATGATCTGTTTCATATAAAGTAATGTTATACTTAACATTTCTAAAAAAGCAGTTATATTAATTCTGCTCAAGTCTTTCTCTTATTAATTTTTTTTTCATTTTTTCATTGAGATATAGTTGACATACAATATTGTAAGTTACTGGTGTACAACAGAGTGATTTACAATTTTTAAAGGTTATATTCCTTTTATAGTTATTGTAAAATACTGGTATATTCCCTGTGTTGTACAATATATCTTTCTAGCTTTTTTTTTAATACATAATAGTTTGTAACTCTTAATCCTCTACCTATATCTTGCCCCTCCCCCCTTCTCTCTCCCCACTGGTAACTAATAGTTTGTTCTCTATATCTCTGAGTCTGTTTCCTTTCTGTTATATTCACTAGTTTGTTTTATTTTATATATTCCACATATAAGTAACATCATACAGTATTTGTCTTTCTCTGACTTATTTCACTTAGTATAATACCCTCCAAGTCCATCCATGTTGTTGCAAATGGCAAAACTTCATTCTTTTTCATGGATGAGTAATATTCCATTGTGTGTGTGTGTGTGTGTGTGTGTGTGTGTGTGTGTGTGTATACCACATCTTCTATATCCATTCATCTATTGACGGACACTTATGTTCCTTCCATATCTTGGCAACTGTAAATAATGCTGCTATGAACATCTCATTAATTTATATTTTGAATCTCAGATGAAAAACTGTCTGAGGCACTGTGTTCATCTGCTAGTAAGAGGGCCTTTAAAAATAGTGGCTTAAGTAAGATTGGGGTGAATTTTCCTCTTAATGTCAGAAACAGTTCTGAGAGACAACCCAGAAAGGGGGCAGGAACTCCACAGTGATGAGCGGCCTGGGCTTCTTTACTTTTGCCCTCTTTACTATTGGCTTCTATGAAAAAGGTTACCTCAAGTATGAAGATTGCTGCTGCTGTTTGAGACATCACATCCATGTTCCAGGCAGGAAGAAGCAGGACAAGCATAAGACAAAAGGGGCCTTCCAGCTGAATCAGCCCTCTTTTTGAAGAACTTTGACAGAAGCCCCATTCAGCAATTTCTGCCTCCTCATCCTAGTCATCACAACTAGTCATATGACCATGTAAGTGAGGCTGGAAAGTGTGATGTTCCAGTTCTTCTCAATGCCATCTTCAGCAAAACTAAGATACTCTTAGTAAAGAACAGGCAGGCAAATAGCAATCTCTGCCTGCTACTCTAATTATTTATCACTCTCTGGGGTACATCATTTTAGTAGATGTTGCTGGCACCCCATCTGGAATCCTTTCATAGGTTGGCACACCATCCCCAGCTACTGTGAATTCTGGCTGTTAATGGCTCACAAATGCCACCTTCTCAGAATTGGCTTCCACCAAAGCAAACTACATGGCTCAAAGATATCTGGGACTTTAACCTACCCTGACCCCACCCTATGCCCTCCAGGCTGCCTGCAGCCAATGACTGACTGGTATGAGGGTATAAATGTTAGACCACCCTTGCCTCAAGGTGGGATAACTCCATGGTGTCAATTGGGTATGACTTCTGGGTTGGATCAGACTGAGATCAGACTTGGACTGCACCAACATCTTTGCTGAGCACCTTGTCCTGACCTTCTCATCTCACTTCCCTTCTCAAAAATCACTTGCCAAGAATCTCTCTCAGGTTCTTCCTTTGAGGATCTAAGACAATTATTTTTTCTTAGAATCCCCTCACCCTTTTTCCTGAGCCACTATATAAGAATTGAACATTATCATACCACCACCTTTTCTCCAAATACATCTTTAGACTATCAAACCTAATCACTGGAAATACTAACAGGGAGACAAGAAAGAAAGAAAGCCAAGGTGTTTTTCACTAAACATAAATGTAGGTGTATGTTTCTTCAAGTGCAAGTAGAGGCAAAATTATTTAGACAAAATGGTTTTCCCATAAAGGTACTCATTTTCATTTATATGGGCTGAATGCTTATTTGCTACAAGTTCAAAAGAAATTAAGCAGTATGTTAGAGGTAGAGGAGAAAAATTTGCCAATCTAGGCTAGATGCTGCTGCTGGAGAATAGTATTTTCTGAATTATAGTTTAGTAACAAACTACAAATATTAAAGTGAATTTTTTCAACTAATTCTATATGAGCACACTTGAAATATGCATTTGTTGCATAAAAATTATTTTAGTAGTTGAAGTTTTGCCACATAAGTATTATTATAATTATTTTAATTATATCTGCTTCTTTGTCTATTTCAAAAGTAAAATTATGTTTCATGTATTCTGAATACTAATTAAAAGAGGAAATGAAGAACACATAAATGAACAATTCAATTTTGTATTATTTATGTGAACTCCAAGGAAAAAACTAGAAGAAAAAAGAGAAATACCAATAGTTGTATTATTTCTTTGCTCTCCCTGTTTTGAGATACTGCCTCAGGCACTAACTTCCTTGTAATACATTTCTTTTTTTTTTAATATAATATTAGTTACTATTATTAGTTCTTGTTACCTAGATAAAATTTTTTAAACATTTTTATTGGAGTATAATTGCTTTACAATGGTGTGTTAGTTTCTGCTCTATAACAAAGTAAATCAGTTATACATATACATATGTTCCTATATCTCTTCCCTCTTGCATCTCCCTCCCTCTCACTCTCCCTATCCCACCCCTCTAGGTGGTCACAAAGCACCGAGTTGATCTCCCTGTGCTATGCGGCTGCTTCCCACTAGCTATCTATTTGACGTTTGGTAGTGTATATATGGCCATGCCACTCTCTCACTTTGTCACAGCTTACTCTTCCCCCTCCCCATATCCTCAAGTCCATTCTCTAGTAGGTCTGTGTCTTTACTCCCGTCTTACCCCTAGGTTCTTCATGACCTTTTTTTTTTTTTCTTACATTCCATATATATGTGTTAGCATACGGTATTTGTTTTTCTCTTTCTGACTTACTTCACTCTGTATGACAGACTCTAGGTCCATCTACCTCACTACAAATATCTCAATTTCATTTCTTTTTATGGCTGAGTAATATTCCATTGTATATATGGGCCACATCTTTATCCATTCATCTGATGATGGACACTTAGGTTGTTTCCATGTCCTGGCTATTGTAAATAGGGCAGCAATGAACATTTTGGTACATGACTCTTTTTGAATTATGGTTTTCTCAGGGTATATGCCCAGTAGTGGGATTGCTGGGTCATATGGTAGTTCTATTTTTAGTTTTTTAAGGAACCTCCATACTGTTCTCCATAGTGGCTGTATCAATTCACATTCCCACCAACAGTGCAAGAGTGTGTTCCCTTTTCTCCACACCCTCTCCAGCATTTATTGTTTCTAGATTTTTTGATGATGGCCATTCTGACCGGTGTGAGATGATATCGCATTGTAGTTTTGATTTGCATTTCTCTAATGATTAATGATGTTGAGCATTCTTTCATGTGTTTGTTGGCAGTCTGTATATCTTCTTTGGAGAAATGTCTACTTAGGTCTTCTGCCCATTTTTGGATTGGGTTGTTTGTTTTTTTGTTATTGAGCTGCATGAGCTGCTTGTAAATCTTGGAGATTAATCCTTTGTCAGTTGCTTCATTTGCAAATATTTTCTCCCATTCTGAGTGTTGTCTTTTGGTCTTGTTTATGGTTTCCTTTGCTGTGCAAAAGCTTTTAAGTTTCATTAGGTCCCATTTGTTTATTTTTGTTTTTATTTCCATTTATCTAGGAGGTGGGTCAAAAAGGATCTTGCTGTGATTTAGAGTCTTCTGTCTATGTTTTCCTCTAAGAGTTTGATAGTGTCTGGCCTTACATTTAGGTCTTTAATCCATTTTCAGTTTATTTTTATGTATGGTGTTAGGGAGTGTTCTAATTTCATACTTTTACATGTACCTGTCCAGTTTTCCCAGCACCACTTATTGAAGAGGCTGTCTTTTCTCCACTGTATATTCTTGCCTCCTTTATCAAAGATAAGGTGACCATATGTGCGTGGGTTTATCTCTGGGCAGGTGGACTTTGGGAGCAAGATATATTATTTTTTCCCCTTTCCCTCTTTTTGTGAGTGTGTATGTGTATGCTTCTGTGTGAGATTTTGTCTGTATAGCTTTGCTTTCACCATTTGTCCTAGGGTTCTGTCTGTCCGGTTTTTTGTTTTTTTTTTACTTTAATTATTTAATTATTACTTAATTATTTTTTATTTTAATAACTTTATTTTATTTTATCCTCTTTCTCTCTATTTTTTCTCCCTTTTATTCTGAGCCATGTGGATGAAAGACTCTTGGTGCTCCAGCCAGGCATGAGGGCTGTGCCTCTGAGGTGGGAGAGCCAAGTTCAGGACACTGGTCCACAAGAGACCTCCCAGCTCCACATAATATCAAATGGCAAACACCTCCCAGACATCTCCATCTCAACACCAAGACCCAGCTTCACTCAACGACCAGCAAGCTACAGTGCTGGACACCCTATGCCAAACAACTAGCAAGACAGGAACACAACCCCACCCATTAGCAGAGAGGCTGCCTAAAATCATAATAAGGCCACAGACACCCCAAAACACACCACCGGATGTGATCCTGCCCACCAGAGAGACAAGATCCAGCCTCATCCACCAGAACACAGGCACTAGTCCCCTCTACCAGGAAGCCTACACAACCCACTGAACCAACCTTGTAATACATTTCTAAGCTCTTCCACGTTTCCCTACTCAGATCCATCTTTTCCAAAGAGCTTCCCATGCTTCCACCTTTTCTCCCTTGCCCCTTTACTTAATCGCTATTGAAATTTAACTGTGACTTTGGTTCTGTTTCCTGTGCCTGATTTTCAAAGAAGGAGACCTATACCACCTCCTCCCTCCCTATATTTTTGTAGGGGCCTTTACGAAACAGTTCCTCAGTCAAAACTTGGAATAAGTAGATAATTACAAGTGATTAAAACACGAATCTATTTCTTTAACTTTTATATCAAATGATAACACATTAAATGTCGTGTATGCAAGAACTTTCAGTAATCAGGTAATGTATTTTGAATACATCTGTAACATTTACATGACTATGATATACACCTAGAACAAGGAAACCCTGAAGTTATACTCCAAACTTTATTCTACATATACTCAGTTTGCCTGGTTTTGACTGTTATCAAAGTAGAATACATATCCATTATAACAGTGTTTATTTTGTTTTTTTTTAAAGGAAGCAATTTTACATAATTATACAAGTTTAATTTAATTAGTATAGTAAATGCAATTAGGAAGAGGATGCTGTCTGGAAAAAATGCATTTCTGCGTTTTTTACAAATCATTCTGTCTAGGAGTAACAGGAGGATCTAGAATGATTGATTCTAAATACCACGGACGATAATCTTTATCAGTTTTCGGTTCATTCTTCCAGATAACTATGGACATCCTTTAAATTTTGTTGAAATTTTGTGGTGTAGACTTTAGACCATAAAAACATTAGAAATGTTTCCTAGAACTTTCACTTGATCTGATCACGTGACTTATGGAAAGCTCCCAAGCTAAACGTTGAAATTTCTACGGTCTTTAGGTTATTTTTTTCCTGGTCCATTTTCTTCTTCCTTTCACTTCTGTAGATTAACACCCTCAAAATAATATTAATAAACATATCATCTAAACAGGATCATTTTTCTTGTAGTTAAATAGACTGAGAAATGTCAGCCTTGGAACCAGGGAAGTATTAACAGAACCAAAGTCTCTGTGTCCCTTGGTCATCATCCTTAGGTGTCTGAAGTTTGAGAACAGAGGTTGGCACTAGAACTTTTAAAAGAAAACAGAAAGCAAAATTCAGAGAGAACAGGGCTTCCCTGGTGGCGCAGTGGTTAAGAATCCGCCTTCCAATGCAGGGGACACGGGTTCGAGCCCTGGTCAGGAAAGTTCCCACATGCCGCGGAGCAACTAATCCCGTGCACCACAACTACTGAGCCTGCGCTCTAGAGCCCATGTGACACAACTACTGAGCCCGCGTGCCACAACTACTGAAGCCCATGTGCTTAGAGCCCGTGCTCCACAACAAGAGAAACAGCTGCAATGAGAAGCCCGTGCACTGCAACGAAGAGTAGCCCCCGCTCAACGCAACTAAAGAAAGCGCACACGCAGCAACGAAGACCCAACACAGCTGAAAATCAATTAATTAATTAATTAAAAAAAAGATTCAGAGAGAACAGATTTTTGCTTATAAATTCATTATTTACTACATGTGCTATAGACGTAGGAGCCTGACTTGAACTTGAACCAGGTTAACTTAAGACAGAGTCAGACAACCATTTGAAACAAAGACCAAAGTCATAGAATCTGCAGCTTCCCTTCTAGGAGACTGCTGTCTTTTGCCACAGCAAAAGTCCTACCTATTCAGTGAAAGGCTTGCTCAACTCTGATCTGAAATCAGATCAAGTTAGGTCTGCAAATGTACTTGACTTCTAGACCTAAACTGATTTGCTTTCTGAGAACGAAACTAAAAAGGTCACTCCTCTTCTGAATACTTTAGGAATAAGCAGGTTTTACAGTTTTGGAGGATAAGCCAGATGGAAGATTTTTAGGTTATGGAGTCTTCATAGTTGGTGACCACACTGTAGTAAAGAGAGCCCAAACCTTAGTTTTTTTAGTCCTTGGAATTCTAGGCCAGTGAAGAAAATTCTAGCCCAGTGCAGTGCATCTAGATCAGGGAAGATGTTTTGGATGGTGTATTTTAAAAGCTGATGTAAAGCCAAGGACAAAGGATGAAGGGGACAGAAGAGATGGATAATAGAACAATGAGATGTTAAGGAAGAATGCTTTTAGCTTAACTCATTGGTATCTGGGGAAATACAGGGAAGAGTGCTCACTACCACCCCAGTTATTTCAGTTTTCAAAATACATTTTGGTCTAGAATTGCACATACTTCCCAATATCCCAATGCACCTCTCTGCTATGTTTACTTCTCTGTATTCCTCTCTCTCTCTTCACTGCCAACACCCATCCCATGCCACCTCCAGGTCAGAACCGTTTTAAGCCTGTCTTCAAGAATGTTGGGGCAAGTTGAGAGAGAAGGAAAAGAGAAACCAATTAGATGGGGATAGCTAGAGATTTTGTAGACTCTATCCCCTTTCAAACTCCGATGTACATGTGTGATTGGGCACACACACAGTCTTCTTTCATGCCTATTACATTTTTTAAAAAGAGATGAACACAAATGAGAAGAAACAAAATGAGAGGGCAAAGAGACATACTGGGTATCACTGCCTCTGGGGAGCCATCTGTAAACATGCCCTCTTCTCTGACCCCTGCCCTTCCCTCTAAGTAGAGTGAGAAGATCCTCACCATATTCCCATAGTGCATTGGTGATATTTTGTTATGCTTATCACCCTGTACTTTATTGTTTTCTTATACAGTTTTCACCTCACCCGGACTGTGAACTACTTAAAGCCAGGATGTCTATGTTATTTACTGTGTGCGTGTGAGATGGGTAGAATGCTGTGATTTCCCATGTCCTTGGGACATTTCATTGTAAAGGATGGAGTATGGGAAGCATGTGATTGTTCCACTAAAACCTCATGATAAAATAATTTATGACTCTCTCTTTATTATATTTTATGTGTTTAAGTCTGTAATATGAGCCTCTTTTTAATGATCTAAGTAGTCGCTAGAAGGATAAAGGTAAATAGTATCCAGGCACAACTATGTTATTAACACATAACAGACAAGTGTGGGTAGCTATGGAAAAGTGAATTGGTCATAATCTTAAAGTGGTCCAGTCAGAGAAACTAAATTAGGTTAACTAAAACAACCCATTCATTTTAACCACTTTACTTCTAAAATACTGAATCATTGCCATTTTGTCTGGTTCTGATATCCTTCATGCCAAAATAATCAATATTAATGCACTCAGAATTACCAAGCGAACTACTGTGTATGTCCATCAAGAATGTTTCTCAGAAACTTCATTCACTGTGACTCAATATGGATTTACATGTTGAGATTGAGGTCTGTATATGATTATTTTTACAGAAAAATTCTAGATCCAAAAACACCTCATTGGTTCAGATAATATGAACTACAGTGAAACTTTAGCACACTAAAATATTTGGAGGATCCTCTGCCATTGCAACAGAGTTTCAAACGAAACCCCAAAACCTAAAGTCATATTTTTATCACCTTCTTTTCCCTAATTTTATAAAACCAGATGATAGCTATCCAGAAAATATGGTACATATTAATTGCAGTGATCAGGTTAACAATTCCCAAAGAAATTATATATTTTTGATGTCATATACTTAAAACTATGGGTCAGCTTATGTCAGTTTTCAAAATACATTTTGGTCTAGAATTGCACATACTTCCCAATATCAGAGTAAACCGTAATGCCTCATTTTATCCTCCATTACAGAAGACAATAGATGTGCATCTTCGAATGCAGTGTCCTGCACCAAGTGCCTTGCGCTGGGTCCGGAATGTGGATGGTGTGCTCAAGAGGTGTGCCTTTTTCTTTCTTTCCTTTTTTGCTCTTTTCTCTTCTCCTTAAAGTTGACCTTCTTTCTAGCATGATTTCACTGACCTAATATGCTGTGCCTTGAAGATGCATCAGGAAAAAGAAAGATACTGCTGAGCATCAGGAAAATTTTCTTTGGTTTCATGCTTGGAAACAGCATATCTGGCTGAATATAAGTATAACCTTTTTATTAGGAAAATTATGGTAATTTTGAAATGAAGTGCAAACCATTTTATGTTTTCCATCTGTTCTATAGAGAGAATTGGCAAACACGGATAGTAACTTTTGATAGGTCAGTAGGCTTTGTGCGAAATTCTTGCTGCAGCTTGGGGCATTAGGTTATATATCCAAGTTGGATCGTTGTCTTGTGCTTGCTTATTAAAGAAAAGCAAGCTAATTTATTGTTCCATCTCATTTGTTTTTATTTGAAATACTTGGAGATAAGTGATTTGCTCCATTTCATAACACTGTACATCAGTTCACTGGCTACTTATGCAAAATGGGATGCTTTTCTTTGACATGCGACCCTATTCATGCAATATTGTGTACATTAAATTCTGTTACATGGAGAATAACCAGAAAATGTTTATTCTTCAAAATTTATGTTTTTATAGTCAAATAAAGAGAAACATGTCCTAATAACAAACTTTATAGTAAAACGATTATAATGTGTTCCTTCCTTCTTGGCTCTAAACTTGTATTGAGTTTTTTCTTTTGTTGGTAATCTTCAATCAAAACTACCTTATATAATAAGTTTCAATGAGGAAGCCAACTGCTAATTTGGTTTTTTTTTTATGAGATTACCTAGGTAACTTTACAATTATTTATGTAGTTCCTGAGAATTGAAACAAACAGACCTTTAATGGCCTTTTGCTTGACATGAAGAGAAATCTCTAGCTTTTGCAGCCTCTGATTTAGATGAAAAAACTGTATCTACCATTAGCTTTCCAATCTCTCCTGTTATTACTTGTCCTTTTATACATCCCCCAAGAGGAAACAGAAATATGAAAAGTAGCAAAGGATGATGGACATTACTTTCTTCTATGCAACAAGTCAGGAAAAAGGCAGGGGAGGGGATCATGAAACAGTAGCCATGTCTTCCGGAAGTAAGCAGCCCTCCTACTGACAGCCCAAAGGCTTCCTGGACGCACTCTGGGCTTTATCGGTCAGAAAATCAGATGTCACTCAAAACTAGGCAGTGCTTTGCCAGAACCCATGGAGCCAGGCAATGTCATAGAGAGGACAATTCCACAGCTTCCAGGACCAATCTCATTCCCTCCTATGATCCAAATGACCAGACAGAATTCACTCTTTTCTCTGAGCCTCCCTTTCCGCATCTCTATAACCTTGAGTTTGAAGTTTACTTCCAGTTTTTCCTTGTCAGGTATGTTTTACATTTGTTGCTATGTTGATATTTCATGACCCTCACCCAACACTCCGTTTTAGACCTCTACTGCATGACCAAGGAAGATCATTAGAGTTGTGAAGACTGTGCCAACTTAACTTCAGCTCCTGAGAACTTTAGTGACTATAGTTTAGAGGGATTTTCAAAAGATGGTTCAGAAACCCAGTTACCAGCTAAATGCAACACGCCAGCCATATAGAATGTCAGTTTCCAGAGAGCACCCTTCTCCATCTCACACCTCTACTGGCATGAAAAGTCTGGAGAGTCACAGTTATGGGAGGAGCAATGTCAGTCCTGCCACGGAGGAGGGATTTTGTGTATTCAGAGGAATGGGTGGTCAAATGGAAGGAGGTAAGCCAAGGAGGAAACGTAGGGTGGCTTCCAGAGGTGTCTGCTGTTGGTCCAATCCTCAGAAGGGGATCTCAGAAAACATCCAGAAATGACTTGGCTGTTCATATCCCGAAATATTCTTCTATGTGGTGCAGGGTAGTCTAATTTATGTGTTGACAAAGCAGGCTCTGAAATGCGATCAACTTGGATTCAAATCCCAGTGCCATCCATTTCCAACTATGTAAACTTGGCCATGTTAACCTACCCACTCTGAGCCTCAGTTTTCCCTAGCTCTAAAATGGAAATAATAACTGTAACTATGACACACCGTTGTGAAGTTTAAATGAAACTGTATGTGGAAGGCATTTAGCACACAGGCATTGCTTAAGTTACTATAAGAACTATGGTGAGACTCTAGAGCAATTCATTCAGACTTAGGAAACTAAGAAAATTGCCTGTGTTAAGAATACAACGTCAGGGGAAGCAACCCATGTTAGCACTCAGTCACTGGCCATATCATTAACAGAAGGAGCTGTCCACTCCCTACATGCTGACCTGACACCACTGAAAGGAAAAATGCAATGGTTAATTTTGAAAGATTGCCCACCATTTAGTCACATATGCAACTGCTGGTTTTATTTCTCAGCCAGCAAGAGAAGAGGGACAAGAAAGAAAGAGGCATTTTTTTCTCTGTTCATGATTAGAAAAGATAAACATGACCAACTTAAGCCTGGTTTGTATAATTCTCAAAGCTGGTCAAAAGTAAAAGTTCACTAGAAAATTTACACAGAGTATAATCAGTTTGTCTGCATTCTTGTGTGGCATGTCAATCTGCCATTCTGTGTATTTTGACTTCTCTTTCTCTCCATGCTACATAAAAGGAACTGGAAAATATTTAGGATAGACAAAATTGTATCAATATTACCTAGTTCAATGCCTCATATTCATTTTAACATATGTGAAAGACTGGACATAACATATGTGAAAAAAAAGATGACTTAACGTATGTGAAAGTTTTGAAGACTTCTCCTCTTCTGCCTGATATGTCAGATACAGGTTGTGATTACATAGTCAGAAGTTTACAGGGCAGCCTTGGAGCATAATTAAACCAAAATACAATACAAAGGGCATTCACTGTCAAAAAGGAAGATGAAGGAATTCTTTCATTTCTGTACAGATTGCCATGCTTGGAGGTTAGAAAGACTCAGAAACGAGTAGGAGAAAAACCTTTTCCTATTTATATCTCCAGATTATTACATTAAATGGATGAAAGTAACAGTTGATGAGAAGCCAACCAGGGTAACTTTCTAACCTGGGCTTTTCATTCTCAAATAGGTTTTAGACAGCTGGAGTATAAGTTTGCTTGAGTATTTCTTGTAGAAAAAGTAAAATATAAGAATTAGAAGACATTAAAATGACACAAAACACCAAAAGTTAAAAGGGTGTGGTTTCAAATTCTTTTCTTTTATACGGACTGGAAAGTAGGCCACAGTGGGTAGGGGAAGCATTCCATTCTTTATTTTGATGCCACGATCTTTTCTTCCCTTTTCAAACCTAATTGTCAAATTGGCAATGTTTTTCTAACTTAGTTTTTACAGTAGAGTAAAAACAGCCATGCTGATTCAGACACTGCAAAACAAATGATATTTTTTTGCCTATTTCAGCAAAATGATTTGACATTTAAAGGTCAAATGGCATAGCTTGATGTATAGTTGCAGTGAATTAACCACCTTCCCCTCTTTTTCATTCTGTATATACAAATCACAAAATTTCCAGCTGAAAAGAAAAATCAGAGTTATTTGTACTTTATTTCCTTTCCTGATTTGAAGGCTTGCAGTTTTTACTTAAATTAATTAAATTAAAGCGCATGTGGCCCTTGGTCTGTGGCCTTCATGGGAGGCATGAATGAGCATACATGTACCAAGCCTTATGCGCCCTCAGTATTCCCCAGGCTCTGGGACAGCTGAGATCCCCCATCCAGCCCCTTATATCTAGCAGTACATGCCACCTTTCTCTGAGGAGCTCCAAGTTGTTTAAAAACTAAATCTCACATTCAGAACCTCTAAGTTTTAACAACAGATAGGATAAACTTGGAAATGAGAAATTAAGGCTTTAAACATTTTAAACTTCAGCAAGCAAGGTCAATAGCAAGGCAAATCGAATTCTTCTATTCCCATGAAGTCATTCACCAATGACACCTGGAGATCTTGACTGAAAAGAACCTATTCTCTCTTGTCTTTTTTTAAAACAAATTTATTTATTTATTTATTTATTTTTTGGCTGTGTTGGGTCTTTGTTGCTGTGTGTGGGCTTTTCTCTAGTTGTGGCGAGCGGGGGCTGCTCTTCTTTGCAGTGCGCTGCCTTCTCACTGCAGTGGCTTCTCTTGCGGAGCACGGGCTCTAGGCACACGGACTTCAGTAGTTGTGGCACGTGGGCTCAGTAGTTGTGGCTCCCGGGATCTAGAGCGCAGGCTCAGTAGTCGTGGGGCACGGGCTTAGTTGCTCCGCAGCATGTGGGATCTTCCCCGACCAGGGCTCGAACCTGTGTCCCCTGCATTGGCAGGTGGATTCTCAACCACCATGCCACCAGGGAAGCCCTCTCTTTTGTCTTTTAATTATATTTATATTACAACTGTGCACCACACTCTAATTCAGGATCAGTACTGTAAAGGGTCACATAGTAAAATTTTTTGTGCCACATACTATCTCTGTTGTACATTCTTCTTCTCCGTTTTTATTGTTTTACAGCATTTAAAAAATGTAACAAGTATTTTTTAGCACTCAAGCCATACAAAAACAAGCCATGAGCTGTGTTTGTCCCACTGTCTCTAGTTTTCCAACCCTTTTTCTAAATTGAGAGAAGAATTAAATTAAAATCTTTGTATGAATGTTTTTATATTGCCTACCACCATCCCATCTAATTCCTCACCAGTGCCAAGGATCTCCTTATTCATAATTAGTGATCTCATAGTCAAGTAATATTAAACGTGAATATAATCTCTTTTCTCCATAACCCTATGACATTCTGTGCTTCCCCTAAATTTAATGCCTATGATAATTACATTTACTTGCTTAATGGCTGAATTCACTGATGGTCTGTTGACTCTGATAACAGGGACTCTATCTGTCGTGTTCCAGTCTGTATCCTCAGCACCTAACAAACTACTGTCCCTGAGTAAGTATTCAGTCAACATTCTTCGATTGAATGAGTAATTGATCAGAAACCCAGTTCTCTGAATCGGTTAAACTAGATGAGGAATGACTGAATGCCAGATCAAAATAGCCACATCCAGGAAGATCACTAAGCAAATATCCCGAATAATTCAGGCCAACATTATATATAATAAACTATATTTCTATACTTTTCAATACATTTCCTGTTCTTAGGAAAAAACCTGAATGGTTACATTCAAAAATAAAAATATCAAATCTTTCTCAGTCAAGATAAATTATATTTTAAGCTTGCTCCATTAATTCCAAGTTTAATGGATGGCTATTGGATTACCATCAACTAACCAGTGCTGAATGGTAATGAAAGTTCAAGATTCTGTTCAAAATCAGGAGAATTTGAGCTGCACTTTTATATCTCCCAGTCTCATTATGAGCATCTTCCTTGGTTTACTGAATTACAGGCTGTTACATGTATAAGAAGTCGGGGAATTTTTAGTCTAAGAAATATAGATTTCCAATTCATTCTTTTATGAATTTTCAGTACCTAATTAGGCATGTGATTTCTAAGGACTTGCTCTCACATTCCAAACATAATAGTATATAGTAAACATACCAGTTGGGTTCTTTGAGAACTGAAGCTTACATGTGGAACCACACTGAATGGTCTATTTTGGCTAAATTTTCTTTTGGAGCAGTAATTCCAAAGTAAAATATTTAGAAGGAATTAAGTTGGTATAATTTTAAAGTGATCAGTTAACAATATTTAAAGTACTTAGTTTAAATCTCCTTTTTAATATTCATTTTCTTCTTTCAAAATAACATTTAGAAATTAAAGCTTTATTTAAGACAAATTTGCCAGTATTCTTATTGGAAACATGCAGCTATTCTTAACAGTTGTATAATTTGTACAATATTGGAAGATGGCTTCTTTGCAGTGTTCGTTATGTGGTTTTCTTTGGTTATAACTGAGATGATATGCACTAAAAACATCAGTGATTTTCCTTCTTTTAAACAGGATTTCATTTCAGGTGGATCAAAGAATGAACGTTGTGATATTGTTTCCAATTTAATAAACAAAGGCTGCTCAATTGATTTGATAGAATACCCATCTGTGCATGTAACACCAAGTGAAAATGAAATCAATACCCAGGTGACACCAGGAGAAGTGCTGATTCAGCTACGTCAAGGTATGGTTATTTTCAAATAAATCAATGATGATTCTTCATTTGAAATTATATCTAGCTTTATTTGCTCATATTTAACATTTTATGGCAGGCAGTATTGCTACAGTAGAAATAAGAGTGGGCTCAGAATCAAGAAATCAGAATTCTAGTCTTTCTTATGCCTATAGCTAGCTGTGTGGCCTCGGACACTCTGCAAACCTGACCACACTATATTATAATTATGTGTTTCCAAACTTGATCACATTGTACTGTAATTGTGTTCCTATGCCACTGCCAGCTCTGGAAGAAAGAGAACATGTTTTATTCCACTCTGTTTCTCCAATGCCTAACAGAGTGCTGGCATGTAGTAAGCACTCCATAAGTGTTTGCTGAATTTGTTAGTTGATTAATTAGTAAGAGATGTGAATTAAGCTAAGTCTTAGAGCCTGTGTGATAAGCTTGTAACAGAAAACTATAATTCATAATTATCATAATTAACTTGAGCTGATTTGGCCCCTGAGAGTAACATATGCTTTTCCTCCAATACTTCTCTTATACTTGTCCTTCCACACCACTGTATTGCACATGTAGCAGGCCACTGGAAATTATTCATTTTCTCCAGTGCCAGAGAATCCCAATGAACTAACTACATATGGCAAGATAAGTTCAGGTACAAAGATATGCATCACTCAACTAGATACATTTAGTTC
Organism: Orcinus orca; assembly: GCF_937001465.1. NCBI lineage: Eukaryota > Metazoa > Chordata > Mammalia > Artiodactyla > Delphinidae > Orcinus > Orcinus orca. The sequence continues at coordinate 72,537,710 of NC_064567.1, forward strand.
TAAGTGGTATGCGATTGCCTTCAAGCCATCATTATTTCATTTTGGGTGGTCTTGTCCTGTCATTAAACTTTTGAATAACCATTATCAACATATGACCTCCCAATTCCAAAGCTGAGCTATTTTTCCCAGACTCTTGGATTACCAAAATAACGAAATCCATTTCTTTCTTGGCCCTAGGCATATTCCCAGCTTCCAATTAAAACTGTGCACTTCACCATATCCCAACAATTATACAGCCCAGTATGGACATAAATGAGTGACAGCTGGAAAGGGGTACACAAAAATTAAAGTAACTAGGTTGGTAAGATTATGACACTTGCCACCTTCTATTGCTGCCATAGCAAAATACCACACACTATGTGCCTTAAACAACAGAAATTTATTTTCTCACAGTTCTAGGAGCTAGGAAGTCTAAGATCAAGGTGCTGGCAGATTCGGTTTCTGGAGAGGGAGAGAGAATGACAGACAGACAGAAAAGGAGCTCTCTGTTGTCTACATATAAGGGCACTGAACCCACCATGAGGACCCCACCCTCAGGACCTCATCTATATCTAGTCATCTCCCAAAGGCTCCATCTCCAAACACCATCACATTGTGAGTTAGGGCTTCAACATAGAAATTTGGCTGGGGGCGGGCAGGGAGGGGGCAAAATTCAATCCATAATTCTTGATATATAAAATAATGTTTTCAAAAGCTATGAAATATTTTTAGAAATTAATTATATTTTATACAAGAAAACTGAACTCCAAAAAGTGAAACTGTTTTTATAGGCCAACATCTCTGAACACCTCGCAATAAAATTTAAAATCAATACAAGAGGATAAACAAATATTAAATAATAGAGAAACAAAGAAAAGATTTTCCTAAATAAGTTCTATCTCCAAGAATAAATCAAAACTCTAGTCACAGACTATTTGATAATAACAATAATAACAACACACATCATAACATAATGGTATGTGTTCAAAGTTGCTCTCAGGATAATTCAAAACTTTAAATGCTTTTATTATTAAAGAAGAATGAAGCATCCAGATAAAGGTATAGAAACAACAAAAACAAAATAACCATAAGGAAAACAAGAGGAAGAAATTCATAAGTTAAGAAAAAAAACAAAATGGAATGCAAAATAGAAATAAAAAAGTAAAACAAACGTATAAATCCAAAATCTGGTTATTTGTAAAGCCCAATGAAATAGACAAATTGTTGGCAAAGCTAATTAAGAAAAAAGGACAAAAAGCAAATGACCTGATTATACAGACCATAACCAGAGAAACAAATATTGGGTAAAAAAAAACTTTAAGAAAATATTAAAAATGGTAAAATGCATTAAATGTGGTAAAATATATAAATCGTAATAATAAAGATAATTTTCTAGGAAAATATACATGACTAAAATTGACTCAAGAAGAGGGAAACCCCTAAGAAACCTAATAAAGATATAAGAAGTTAAGAAAATTATAAAAGAAACTCCCCCTAAAAACATTAGGTCTAAAGGATTTCATGGGGAGAAATGATTTCATGTTCCCCTAAACATTTAAGGAACACATTATCCCTATGCTACATGAACTCTTCCATGGTTTTAGAGAAGGCTTAGAAGCTACTCAATTTTTACAAGCTTATCATAACTCTAGTATCAAATCCCTAATAACATTTTAAGAAATCAAATTAAACTGCATGTGATAATAAGAGCAATGTCACCATACAAGTAGATCTAACCTAGGGTAGTTGATTGTCTTAAAATTAATGTATTTTTATCATCTTAGTTTGCCAAAAGAAGACAAATATATATTGTTATCTCAATAGATGCCAAAAATCATACAAAAAAAATTTAGTATCCATTCCTGCCCAAACCAAAATTGAAGACTACTTCTTTAATATGTATTAAAATCCTTCTGAAAGTTTTACATAAAAGCAATCAGACAAGAAAACCAAGTACATGTTATCAACATTTTGAAAAGATAAAGCAAAATTATCATTATATGTCTACCTGGAAATCCAGGCAAATCAACGAAAACTAACTATTAAAATTAAAAATAAAAGGCCATGGCAGGAAATTTTTTAAATATTCAAAAATCAATGCATTTCTTATATAGTATTAAATATAATTTAAAAAGGGATCATTTCAAAGCAGCAACCTAAAATGTAAACTGCCTAGTGATAAACTTTCTAAAAAATATGTAGTCTATTGTGCTACGTAAAAGACAATATGAATAGATGCAGAAGAATTTTATGTTCCTGAATAGGGAAACAATATTATAAAAATAACAGTTTTCTATAAATATATTCTAGTAATGTAACAAAATCTAAGTGAATCAATAAATGTAAGACAGTCCCAATCAAATTTAAATGCAGTTTGTTTAAACAAATCTTCAGTGATACTCATTATACATGTATCTATCTATATCTATCTATCTATCTCTCCATATATATAACAACATATTTATTTAGGATACATTCCGAGGAATAGATTTACTAGGTCATGTGTATTACCAGATTATTCACAAGCAAAATTCATGTCCAGTTAGGCTTTCAAGAGTCAACCTCACCCATTCTCATTCTTTTTAGTCTCTTCAATTTGTTAAGTGTAACTAGTCTATTAGCTGTTTTCTTTTGTCTTTTTCCTATTACTAGAAAGCTTGAATATTTTTCTTAAGCTTATTAATTATCTTTATCTCTCCACTTTGTGTGTGATTTGCCCCTCCATACAAATTTGCTTATTTTTCTCATTGAATATTAATTTTCAACAGCTTACAGATGAGGCTTATCATATATTATTTACCTCTAAAAAAATGACTAATAGCCTTTAAAAATGTCTTGCTCTTTTTTAAATACTTGAGATTTGAAAATTACAAGGTGCATTTTTTTATACTGGTATGTTACTTTTAAATTTATACACTTAAATGAATTTAGTCTGTTCTCTTCTGTAGACATAATGGTGGCTGAATCCTCCTGAGACTATAAATTAACAGTTCAAAAGTTGGGAAGTTATTTCAGTGCTGTAGATAAGCAATGGCAGTAATGGTAACAAGGCAGGAGAAAAATGGCCAGACTTGAGAGATAATCCGAAGGTTTCATCCCCAGGGATTGGTGATTGATGAGTATGGGAACACCTGGGCTCTGGCTCGAGCATCTTGGTGAGGTGGAGAAGGCTGCTCTTTGTGGAGGGGGTGAGTCTGAGTTCAAAGAGACATCTTGAATTAAGGCAGTGACTTACCCATTAGAGGCTGGAGTTCTGGGGAGAGACAGAGTTGGAGATAGAGAAGCTGGAGATGTCAACATGAGGTAGTAAGTGAAGGTAGTATGAGATCATGGGAGTAGGAGAATCAAAACACAAATGCTTAATGTCTATGTCAATCATTATAGGGTTTGATTTTAGTCAATTCCCCAATCCTCATGAATTTCTGTGTGAAAATAGTTACTGTCTAACGTGTATGTTATCTTTCCAACATAGCTATGACAGAACTATATTTTTATAATCTGCATATATAGCAAATAATTATTAAAATAGATTTAATAAGTTCATCTAAAAGTGCATCGTGGCATCAAAGACATGCCAGCTTTGGGGCATAATATATAAAGCTGTATTTTACCAACTCCAGATATATAGGAACCTCATTCTTTACAATGTAAAGTCCTTTGCACCCTAATATATATATAAAAGTTGAGGGTCTGGTATAATGAATACCTAAGTGTAAAATACATTTATTCCCTAATATTAATTTTGATTTATTAGATTTATTTATAGATAACCACTTTATTCTTACCTGATAAAAATTCATGACCTTCAATGTAGCATTTATTAAGGATTTTAAAAAGTTTTTATTTTTAAAAATAAAAATATTTCCATTATATCATATACTAAGTTTTTAAAGGAATGTTAGGGCTATATAAAATATGTATATAATATATATAATTGAATATTTTAAATGAGATTTTAAAAAGATATTTACTTTTTACTTCTTAAACTATACTTTTTAAAATTTTTACCTATCAATTTTATGGAAAAATAATAACAGAAATAGGTGACTAATCCTAGTTTATGTCCCCTAAGAACAGTGAAATGAAATGAAATCTTTAGGAAGATAGGTGAGAGAAGATAATTCTCGATTTCTGTTTCAGAAGTAATATAATGTATATGACAAGGATGAGTATAATTTGTACTTCACTAATTGAAGAAAAGGTTTCAAACTTGATTCATTTTAATATTTTAAAGAAAAAAAGTTCTTTAGTGTAGCTTAATTTAAAATGTAAGATTTTTCAGGTATTCTTCTTGAATTCAAAACTTTTTTCAAAAAACCTAAAACTATAGAGTCATGCATTTTTCCTCCTCAACACCTGGCACATATCCCCCATTTTATCCCACACAGAAATCCAGAAATGTGCTAGAGTCTGTACCTTGCTGTTTCAAACTAGTCTAATTCTTGGGCCTTCTCCTTCCCCTGCTCAAGGATAATGAATAGAAATTGGCAGCTCTTTCCTCCTGCTACAGTTCTCCATATTTTCTTACGGTTTTTCAGTTTCATCTTATGCAGAATATTTCTTAGTTATCTTTTCTTAATATCCAGTCATGTTTGTTGTAGCCAGCTCTTCAGAGATGCTCACGCCATTATTTGAGTGATTTAAAACTCATTCGAACAACTTTATTTTTTTGGTCTATTCAAAACAATATTGGCAATAGCTCTAAGTAGGTCTCAACTTTCCTCCAAGTCCTCTTTCTTATTCTATGTCACAGACTCTTTTCTTGCCTTTAAAGTTAATCAAAGGAATAGGACTTGAGCCTTTAGAATCTCAAATTATGAGGATGAAGCTTTCCTGGAGATAATGTAAGTGGTGGCATAAATATTTTGGGGGCCAGATGATACTCTTTTCCTCTTATAGAGAGAAGCTATTTAAGATCTCCCTAAACTATGGGAAAGAAGTTATAAATATTAGCTTCTTACTGTGGTATATATATGGGCCTTTTGAAATGCTGTATCAAAATATTCTTCCAATATAGTTTAAAGAACATTTATGAGTGGCTATGCATGTACCAAACCCAGAGGCTTCAGAGATAAATAAACAGTTCTTATCCTAATGTTGTTCTATCTAATGTTAGATAGAACAGTTCTATCATCTATTCTAACATTAGAACAGATCTAATGTTAGAATCTAGTAATACTAATGGTAATAATTACTAATGTCTATATATTTACTGTGTACCAAATACTGTGGTAAATATTTTATATGGATCACTGCACTTAGTAGCTCTTACCCACTAAAAGAATCCACCCCCACATAGCTCCTTCTCTCAGAGTAGCATTTAAGACATTGTTGCTGGAATTTATATCACAGTGGTGATGGCCGCAGATATTGTCTTATTTTTAGATGTGTTTCTTTCTCATTCAATATATTCAAAACCTCTTTAATGTCATCTTCCCTTTGAGCCCAGTGTTGGTGGCACCACAGTAGGAACTGAATGGAGATTTTATCCAGGGACATGGTATCCATGTTCCCATGAAAAGATATTTCTACTGCTTCCAAGAGAAGGTTTCTCCGTCATATATAATTATCCAATACAAAGCCAACTTGAGAGCATAATGTGGGGAGTGTCTCAGGCTCATGGGCAAAATATGGTAATCTAAGCTTGGCCCCTTCAGCTTCCTCCTTAACAAGCAGAGTGGGGTTTGGGGTCAGCCTATGTAGGGCTGCCCACCTTAAGCTTACTACTTAAAGCTAGAACCTTTTAGGAAACTCAAGTGCCTTGCAGTTTAAAAGTAGCGATTATCATTCTCTCCAGCGATGAGTAAAAGGCCTGTGTACAGAAAGATTCTCCTTTCTCCTTTAGTGAAAACTTGTCTTACTGAGGTGTCAGCCCACGCTGAGGTCTTCAACTGACCCAGGTACATGTGCTAACGCCAGCATCTATGTAATCAAAATAAAGCTACAGTAGCCTGCACCCTCTAACCATGGCCATTTGGCCAGGCTTCCTAAAAGCCTGGCAAGGCTTCCTAAAAGCCCTCTTCTTTGCTGAGGTCAGTGAGACTAGGATTCGCTTGCTAGGCTATGAGCAGCTGACCTGTGCTGAAGGCTCCTGTGTGGCTAGCATTTTACTGGAGCTCCCTGAATAGCTCAGGCCTCCAAGGCCTGTGCTTTTGCTGATGCTATGTAGACTCTGCCTGTTGGCTGAGATAACCAACCAATAATATAACAACTCACACAACACGCTGAATATCTGGTACATTTTTCGATGACTCTATAAAAATAGGCAGCCATTCATCTTTAGACAGAGCCACCATAAACTATAATGATCCATCAAGATGAGAATACCATGTGGCCAGCTCCTAATGCCTTCAGCCATATGTCCAAGTCAACAGTTAAAAAACAACTACACAACTTTAAAAAAATTAAAAATTAAATGCTGACCCACATTAAAATTCAAGCTCCTCCACATGAACCACACTCCCCAATACGCTCCATTTCTATTTCTCATCGATCCAGCCCTATCTACCAGATTCTATCATTCTTCTGAATTAAACTTCTCTACCCAAATTGCAGGACACTTCCACATGGGCAGGATTTTTCACCAGATACTTGGAAAGCAGAGCCAAATATATGTTCACCGGAGGCAGCCCAGCTCCTAAAAAAAAGGAGTGAAAGAATTGACTGGGCTGGGCTATGCAAGCCCAATTTCTCCTCCCAAACTCTTGGGCTGAAAATCCAAGAATGTTATAATAAAGAAGTTTCCTGCATTTAAAGGCAAATTAGGAATAAGTAAATAGCCCCTTTCTCCCATAACTAATATTACAAACCAAAAAACCTTACTATTTTTAATACATTCCATAATCTGGCTGTATAACATTTGATTTGTGAAGTAAGTTTTAAAATATTGCTATTTTTAAGCATATTAAGACTGAAAATATGATTTGAAAAATTGTAAGATTCCTTTAATAAGTAGATCAGGCTACCAATCATGTATACAAATTTGTATTTATTAAAAAATTTTTTACACTCAAAATATTCCCCATGTGCAAATAATTAATGACTTACAAGCATTTGCTTTATTATTTAAAAAAGTAAAATTCACAAACTTCCTCTATTTAAATTGATAACTTTTCATCATGTACTTTAAAAAGTTAAATACAGAAGTACTAACTCTGTAGGGTACCAAATCCTTGTATGACTTGATAATGGACAGAAAACTAAATAAAACTGTATTGCAAAGACAGTTGTCTTTTGGAGGCTCCAACAATTCTCCTTATGGTGACCCTCTCTACTCATCCAGTTTCTTTGCCCCTGTGATCCCTCTTCAACATATGTTTATCATGCACCCATTATGCATTGGACAAATGCTGTCCCCTACATTGTCTTGGTCCTCAATGTGGCAATGCTGCATATCATTCTTCAGACCACTGTCTCATTTCCTCTTACAACTAACTGTTGGGGAGAATCTAATCAAGTAACATGATGAGGTAGGAATTATTTTGAATAGCTTAATGTACTGCTCAGTACCAGAGTTTTCACATCTCATATGTAAATATACCTTAACCCAAAAGAATGAATCTACACCTGCATCCAATAAGGGGTAAATTTTCTTAGAATACCTTTCTGGCTGTCTTCATATCTAAATGCGACCTGAAAACAAGCACAGACACCTACTCTCTCTTATGATAGAATGCTGCTTGCTGTTTGTCCTATGCTTTACTAGACACTAGAAATACAGGTTCATATGGTGATAAATATATTACCTATTACATTTATGTTGAGCTGGTCTATTTGTTATTATCTCTATCTGCCCTATAGAATTACGAGAAATGCACTGTAGAAGTTGGAGACTAAGACATTGGTATGTCTGGGATGGTACAGTTTCCAAACTGCCTTGAAATTATTCTGGAATATTCCCAATTTCATTCATTATGCACAAATTTGTGATAATTGTTCTATACCTAAAATGTGACCGGATGATTGATAGCTTAACCTGAGATGTTTAAAATGAATACTATACTATGTTTGTCTTTCTCTGAACTAGGAGCTGAAGCTAATTTTATGCTGAAAATTCATCCTCTGAAGAAATATCCTGTGGATCTTTATTATCTGGTTGATGTCTCAGCATCAATGCACAATAATATTGAAAAATTAAATTCAGTTGGAAATGATTTATCTAGAAAAATGGCATTTTTCTCCCATGACTTCCGCCTTGGATTTGGCTCATACGTTGATAAAACAGTTTCACCATACATTAGTATCCATCCAGAAAGAATTCATAATCAATGCAGGTATCTAATATTTGACGTGGACTTCCTAATGCTAAACAAATTTAAAATCTTATAAAACCTCATTTTGTTTTTAAATCAAAGACTTACTAAATTTTATATTTTTGTTTTAATTAAATGATAAATGAAAATATGTATAGAAGAAGTATGTTTCTATCTGAAAACTTCTGAGACTGAAGGGTGGCTTTTTACTTTATATTTTTTCAAATATCATTCACTTAGTTTCTATTACAAAAAACACAAATAATATTAGTAATTTTGGATAAACCTCCAATAATCAGGCTACTATATATATATATATATATAAAAAATACATCTTTGAAACTTCTGTATTCCTTTTTTGATTGATCCAAATTTGCTGAATTAAGGTTTATCAAATTTAAAGTACTTATTTTGCCAGTATTGCATCTGTATTTCCATTACTGTATTGTGACTGTTTATAATTACATTGCTTATGATGTGATTTCAAACAAAACTCAGCTAGCACATGGAGGATAGGTAGGTCAAAAGAGAGAATGTGTTTGCTAGAAAGAGCCCTTTTTCTTATCAGTTTGGAACAGCATATTCCCTACTATGAAAGGAAAACAGACCTTTAAAATATGAATTTCTCACACGATACTTAGCCTGTTGAATTTTCAGAGAGAACTATAAATGTGTTCAGTTCTTCCTTAACAAAACATTTCATTTTATCGTCTTCTTTCCTACTTTCATGAATTGCCCAGATCACTTTACAGTATATACTCTAATTTACCAGAACAACTCTGCTTTCTGTTGTAGAGGAACAAGACTGATGCCTCTCCACATGGAGCTTCACACACCTTCTCCCTGAATACAAATGCACCTGAGGAATGATCCTCACCTTTGGGGACATTATGGAATTCTCAAAACAATTTTAATGAATTGTGACCATGCATCAATAATTCTACACCAAGCATCACTTTAAAATTAGCAAAATATTTTAAAATATCTAACAGTAGTATAATATTTTAACTAAATTCCTAAAAACATTTCCCAAAAAGTGTTTTTCAGCTGTTCCATGGGCAAATGTGATAGGAAATCACTGTAAATTTTCATCTCCTCTTAAAAATTAACAGTGCATATTAGCATAATAAAAGCCCTTAGGTGTCCTATATTAAACATGTTTAATCTTCTTTATGTTTTGACGACCAAGGCATTATATTGCTACATGCAAAGAAATATTCACCAATATTGAGCTTTTCTCTGATTTTATAAAATACAGATTTTCTCTAATAAAATTTTCTTGGCAAAAATAAAAAAGGTATTCCCTTCTCACATCAACCACACACTTTTACTATGACCATGAGTAGTATTTTGGATCTTTGAAGGACGCATAGCAAAATAGAATTTGCATTTCTTCTTTACCCATATAGTGACTACAACTTAGACTGTATGCCTCCCCATGGGTATATCCATGTGCTGTCTTTGACGGAAAACATCACTGAGTTTGAAAAAGCAGTTCACAGACAGAAGATCTCTGGAAATATAGATACACCTGAAGGAGGTTTTGATGCTATGCTTCAGGCAGCTGTCTGTGAGGTAAGAAGTTTCACATTATTGAATATTTGCTCAGATGAAAAATTCTCCAAGAATTTAGGATTTTTCCCTTCGATTTATGGAGTGAAAACATAGCATAGAAGAATACATTCTTCTCTTATCTGTTATTCGTCACCAGTATTATTCATTTTGGTATGTGTTCAGGACAGAGGGGCTAAATTAGGAGAGGGTTATAAATAGGAAAAGATAAAAGGGAAAGAATAACTTATGCACTTGGAAAATCATTTCCAAAAGGGCTGCTCTTTTCACTCACTACTCTCCAAGGAAAAAAACAGAAGTAGCTTGTTGTCCTACTCACATCACAGTGGGCAGTCTGCACTTCATAAACCTGGCTTGTTCTTCCTCTGTGGAACACCAGAAGTCTCTAGCCAGGAGATAGTGTGGTCAAACGGCTGTGGAAGAGGATATACAAATAAAAGTTAATGCTATTTATGAAACAGCACTGAATTTATGCACATCATTCTAGCCTGACTTAATGTTTTAAATTTAATGTTTACTTGAAATGAAGACCATAGTAAAGATCTATGTTATTGTACAAGATCTAATTACATGTTTATTTTAAGAGTCACATTGGATGGCGAAAAGAAGCTAAAAGATTGCTGCTGGTGATGACAGACCAGACATCTCATCTTGCTCTAGATAGCAAATTGGCAGGCATAGTGGTGCCAAATGATGGAAACTGCCATCTGAAAAACAACGTCTACGTCAGATCAACGAGCATGGTAATACAGCAACAGCCTATTAGTAGTTATGACTTTTCTGGTTATAGTATAAGTTTAAATTGGCAATTCAGCTGTCCTTGTACCGAGAAATTACCTAAAGGATCATGATGCAGAGTCAGGATAAGTCATGAAAGACAAGTTACAGAACAATGCAGTCTATAAATTCTGCTCAATAAAATATAAGGCTGAAATACTTTGATAATATCTAGTAGCTGACTCTCTAATATCCTACAAAGCACTGTATAATTTATGAAAATGAGAGTGATAGAAGAGCTTACTTTTTACTCAACTGAAGGACCTTAAAAGGAAAAGAGCATATACATATACGTTAGCCTTACTAGTTTACTTATAACTACTTCTACAGGGTTAGTATTGAAAAACATATTAGAGATTAAGAAGAACGTATTTGGCTTGAGGAATCCTCGCAGTAAAATAGACAGAATCAAAGTAGAGACAAGGGGAAAAAAGGAGTAAAACAAAACCGGCTTTCAATTTTATACCTCACTCCTTCCTTCTGAAGTTTATCTATATTTAAGGGCTCTTTTGTTTAAACAGTGCATATCTGGATTGCTTCCTGAGGGTTAGTTTCGGCTCTGAATCATATATTTAAATTCAATCTCTTAGAACATCTTTCCCAGCATTAGCTATTCTTCATGTAGAAAATAACTGCATAAAGCATCATTTACTTGTGACATGACACCTACTTATACAGGCATGCAAATGTTAGAACAAAAGCTTCCAAACTTTCTCATATTGCGGTACCTAGTGTCTTAGTAATCTTTCCCCTTGTACATGTAGGCAAAACAAGCAAACAAAGAGCCTGACAGTTCTGTTTAGTAAGTAGTTAGGTCCAAATAACATAACTATTTGTGTCCTAAAAACTTAGTAGCCAGTTAAAAAAATAATACACATGAACATCAAAAAACATATGTGTGTGTGTGTGTGTGTGTGTATGTGTGTGTATATATATATATATATATATATATATGTATGTATAGTTTGTCATTCTTAGTAAATAAGTTACAATGGGAACTTCCCAAGCCTTGGAATCAGACTAGATGTAACCATCCTCACTTCCTGTTCCGCACTGATTTTCATGTTGCCCAGTTTTGCAAAGATATGGCATCATCTAAAACAACAGAGACGAATGTAATGGTAAAGCTGTGAACCACCTCCAGCTAGTAGTTCATGGGTACCTGACAGATGCCACGTATTACTGTGCTTCCCTTAAAAATTCAAGATATTTTGAGGTATCCTGGTGAGTGTACTGCAGTGCTCTAAGGCACCTCATGCACAGTTTGGGAAATGCAATATTAGAAACATATAAATTATGCTGAAATGTGTGTGGTTCCCATGAGTGAAATTTAAATAGTTTAAATTTTGTTAATCTGAAACATTCTACCAGACTTTTTGAAAGTCTAGAGGAGCAACTGTTATTACCGCATAAAACAAGTTCAACCCTTGGTTGGTTTAGATTCTTGAAAGCAGCCTCAACATTTAAAGATTTTTAAAAATAACTAGAATTTGAATTTTAAATTTTAGCATTTGGAGTTATTCCCTTAGTGTCTTTCTCTTTGCTAATTCTCTTCTACTCAGCCACATTTCACTTTGGTAGACCCATCCACTTTAATTAAGTCATTTATTATCTTTCCTTCCATCCAACCTCTTTTAATCTGAGACAGAGTTCTAATTCATTTACTGGGAGTGGAGGAGAAGACAAGAGGAACTATTCTATTGTGAGACAAGTAGAAGCTTTTTTTTTTTTAAAGGGAAAATAATAATCACATTATTCTCAAATTGCATTGCATTATCGTTTTGAAGTTTTGCCAAGTCATTGAAGTCATCGCTCCATAATTGTATTTTAGAGGGTGCTGTTGCTCATATAGGACGGATTCCTTAAGGCAAAGAAATGTTCTCATACTTTTAGACATATGCCATGCCATATAACCTTATGGAAACAAATTATAATTCTGATGGAATTTTACACAGTGTTTGGGCTCTTATGATATCAGGAATTTGGACAAACTATCATGAACTTTATTTGCTCTCTTGAAAATTGTTTTACCTACTTAAAACAATGAACCTTCCACATGTCACTGATATGTATTGAATAAACCAAGGAGTAGTGTGTTTATTAATAGCTTAGAAGAATATTTTTATCTCATTTATCCCATGTCTGTGTTTTAAGAGATCCTCTTCCTAAGAAGTTCATTCCCTTCATTTCCAGGGACACTGCCCTAAAACAAAAGAAGTTGAAGCATTTTGATTGATTCCTTGACTATGTGTTTATGTACACAAGGTGTACGACTGCTCTGAAACCTCCTACATCCAAAGCTACCCTGAGCCTAATAAGCATATGTACCTGCTTATTTTAAAATGACCTCCATTCTCTCCTATTCAGCCATTATAGAGGAATTTAAAAAGGTATTATTTAGACAAGCAATCAAACACTTTGCTTCTTGGCTTTATGTCTAGCAGCCAATACCAGTAATGTTGAATAGTACCTGAGCTTCTTGGGCCAAGACTCTGGTCCTTTCATTTATAAAAGGAAATGATAAAAGATCTTTTACATGTCTAAATTACATGATCCAGAGTTCTACTGCTTATTCACCTAGGTATTTCATGAGGGTCAATGTGAATTCCAGAATTATAACATCTACCCTGTTTTCAGTTTTTATTAACTGAAACCACATATGTACATACAGTATCAGTATACTGCATACAGTACAGTGTATACAGTATGAAATTTATCTTTACAACAACTTGGTAAGGTAGTCATAGTTATCTTTCTTTTATAAACAGAAAAACTGAGGGGAGAAGAAACTAAGAATGTTGACTGAGGACAGACAGCTAAGAAGCTAATAAGTGGCAGAGGTAGGGCTCAATCCAGTTCAATCTTTTATTAAAATCTATATTCTTAACCACTTTGCCACAGTGTCTCAAGGGAAAACTAGAATAAATAGAGCAGTGAAGTTCTTGCTGTAGTTTCTGCTCTAACTTTCTAGTTATAGTCTTACTTATAGAAGAAATAAAGCAGATAATCTGGCCTACTTAAATTACATAACATGATAAAATTTTAAACAGTTTAAGCATTGTTACATTTTATATATGGCCATTGGCAAATAATATTATAGTATTAAATAAATTACCTTTTCCACTGCTTTTTCTCCAGTTGCCAGTAAGAAAAACTTGAGTAGTAATGTAGTTTTATAATTTACCAGTAATAATGCCAGCTTAAAATAAGGATTTGTTTCTAAAATGGTAGAGGTTAGTATAAAAATTGTTAATGGTGTAGAAGACAGGTTAATACTGAGGTCCTAGAATTTCACCCTGTCTCCCTACCCAGATCCTCCAGGGTGATTCCCAACTTCATGCAAAGCCCTCCTCACAACCATTCACCCCATCCTTGGCCAAGAATAACACCAGAGTCTCCAGTAACAATGAAAGGGGCCCAAAGAGCAAATATTTGGAAGAGGCACACAGGTCATGCAATGAACCATTATTAATGGGACTTTCAAATATTGCTGTGACTCTCAGTCCTGATGGAGAGATGCAAATAAGCAAGATCCTACCACACTTCTAATTATATTAGTAGCTCAGGTATGGTGTTTCTTTCTCTGAGCATTTTTTTGTGCCCCATCATATTATGGTCAGTGATTCTTCACCCCTCCTATCATTTAACTCCTCAGAATTCCTTTACTTATTTAGTCTCATGGAAATTACTGATACATAATTATAAGAATAATAACATTAAAATTCTAATATGTCAAAACTAAAGCATATAATAAAAATTTTCACCTTATTTCCTGATTCTTACTTTGTTTTTCTCTGCTTAACACTGCATAAGAAAAACTTTTTAAATTAATTAAAAAGATAAGATCAGTTTAGAGTGTTAGCACCTTTGGGTTTTATGAACATGCACCATCAGGAAAGTAAAGGGAATATCACTCAGGCTAAATGCACCCAGAAAGTTTTAAGTCCATATGCAGCTGATTTTTAAAAAAATATTGTTACAACTTTTAGTTAAAGGTAAAGAGAGAACTTCAGCAAGAGAAAAATAAAGAGTCACATACAAGGGAACACCCATAAGGCTATCAGCTGGTTTTATAGCAGACTTTGCAGGCCAGAAGGGAGTGACATGATATACTTAAAGTGTTGAAAGGAAAAAACCCCTACAACCTAGGATACTCTATACAGCAAGTCATCATTCAGAATTGAAGGAGAGAGAAAGAGCATCTCAGACAAGCAAAAACTAACAGAGTTAATCAACACTAAACCAAACTTACAAGAAACATTAAAGGGCGTCCTTTAAGTGAAAAAGAAAAGGCTCTAACAAAGAAATAAATTATAGGAAGGGGAAAATGCCACTGGTAAAGGCAGATATATAGTAAAGACAGGGGTTCAACTACCTAAATAAGCTACTACAAAGGTTAAAAGACAAAAATTGTAGAAGCAACTAAAACTACAATAAATAGTTAAGGGATTGATATGAAGATATAAAATATGATATCAAAAACAAAATGTGGAGGGGATAGTAAAAAATGTAGCTCTTTTAGAATGTCCTTGAACTTAAATGACTATCAGTTTAAAACAAGTAGATATAGTTAAAGGTCAAAATATATGAACTTCATGATAACCACAAATCAAAAACCTGCAATAGGCATACAAAAACTAAAAAGAAAAGAGATGAGCTAAAGCACACCACTAAACTAAAGAGAGACTAAAACTAAAAAGACATGAACACAAGCATACAACTAAAGAAAATCATCAAACCACAAGGGGATAGACTAAAACAAGAAGACAAAACAGAGAAACAACCAGAAAAAAGTAACAAAATGGTAATAAGCACATACCTACCAATAATCACTTTAAATGTCAATGGACTAAATGCTCCAATCAAAGGACACAGCGTGGCTGATTGGATAAAAAATAACCCATCTATATGCTGTTTATAAGACACTCACTTGAGAGCTAAAGATACATGGACTGAAGGTAAGGGGTTGATATTCTATGCAAATGGAAACAAAAGAAAGCTGAAGCAGCAGACCCTTATCAGACAAAATAGACTTTAAAACAAAGTCTGTAACAAAAGACAAAGAGGGAATTATATACTATATTATGATAAAGGGATCAATACAAGAAGAGATTACACTCATTAACATATATGTGTCCAAAACAGGAATACATATATAAAATATTAACAGAAATAAAGGGAGAAATGGACAGTAATACAATAATAGTAGGGCACTTTAACATCCCAATGACATCAATGGGGAGATCATCCAGACAGAAAATAAATAAGGGAACAGTGGCCTTAAATGAATCATTAGGCCAGTTGGACTTAATAGATATCTACAGGACATTCCATCCAAAACAGCAGCACGCACATTCTTTTCAAGTGTACATGGAGCATTCTCCAGGATAGATCACATGCTTGTCAAAACAAGTCTCAACAAATTTAAGAAAATAGACATTATATCAAGCATCTTTTCTGACCACAATGGCATGAAACTATAGATCATTTATAGAAAGAAAAACAGGAAAAGAACAAACACATGGAGACTAAACAACATGCTACTAAAAAAAACAGTGGTCAATGAAGAAACCAATGAGGAAATCAGAAAATATCTTGAGACAAGGCAAATGAAAATGGAACACAACACTCAAAAATATATGGGGTGCACCAAAAGCAGTTCTAAGAGGGAAGTTAATAGTGATACAGGCCTAACTGAAGAAATAAGAAAAAATTTCAAATAAACAGCCTAACTTACCAACTAAAGGAATTAGAAAAAGAAGAGCAAAGTCCAAAGTCAGCAGAAAGAAGGATATAATAAAGATCAAAGCAGAAATAAATAAATTAAAGACACTACCCCCCAAAAAAACAACAGAAAAGATCAATGAAACCAAGAACTTATTTTTTGAAAAGATAAACAAAACTGATAAGTCTTTAACCAGGTTCATTCAGAAAAAAAAAGAGAGTACCCAAATACACAAGATAAGAAATGAAAGAGAAGCTACTGCTGTTATCACAGAAATACAATCATAAGAGAATACTATGAACAGTTAATGCCAACAAATTGGACAACCTAGAAGAAATGGATAAATTCCTAGAAACATACAATATTCCAAGACTGAATCAAGAAGAAATAGATAATTTGAATAGACTGATAACTAGTGTTGAAATTGAATCAGTAATCAAAACCTCCCAAACAAAAGTCCAGGACCAAAGGGTTTCACAGGGGAATGCTAACAAACATATAAAGAAGAGTTAATACCTATCTTTCTTAAACTATTTCAAGAAATTGAAGAGGAGGAAACACTTTCAAACTCATTCTATGAAGCCACCATTACCCTGACACCAAAACCAGAGAAATACAGTAAAAAAAAAAGAAAATTATAGGCCAATATGTCTGATGAATATAGATGATTCTATCACTATATGCAGATGACATGATACTGTATATAGAAAACCCTAAAGTCTTCATCAAAAAGCTATTAGCACTAATAAATTAATTCAGTAAAGTTGCAGGATACAAGATTAATATACAAAAATCTATTGCTTTTCTATACACTAATAATGTATTAGTATTATATATTTTCTCAGGAAGAGAAGGTAAGAAAACAATTCCATTTAAAATCACATCAAAAAGAATACAATACCTAGGAATAAACTTAACCAAGGAGGTGAAAGACCTATACTCTGAAAACTATAAAGCACTGATGAAGGAAACTGAAAATGATAAAAAGAAATGGAAAGACATCCCATGCTCTTGGATTGGAAGAATTAATATTGTTTAAATGGCCATTCTACCCAAAGCAATCTACAGATTTAATGCAATCCCTATCAAATTACCAATAACATTTTTCACAGAACTAGAATTATCCTAAAATTTATATGTAACCATGGGAGACCCCCAAATTGCCAAAGAAATCTTGAGAAAAAAGAAGAAAGCTGGAGGCATCATGCTTCCTGACTTCAGACTATACTACAAAGCTACAATAATCAAAACAGTATGGTATTGGCACAACAAGAGCCATAAAGATCAGCTGAACAGAATAGAGAGCCCAGAAATAAGCCCATGCACATATGGTCAATTAATCTATGACAACGGAGGCAAGAATATACAGTGGGGAAAAGACACTCTCTTCAACAAGTGGTGCTGGGAAAACTGGACAGCTACATTCAAAGGAATAAAATTAGAACATTTTTTTCCACACCATATATAAAAATAAACTGAAAATGGATTAAAGACCTAAATGTAAGACCAGAAACCACAAAAGTCCTAGAAGAAAACATAGGGAGTATGGTCTTTGACAAAGATCTTAGCACTATGTTTTTGGACCTGTCTCTTCAGGCAAGGGAAACAAAAGCAAAAATAAACAAATGGGGCCTAACCAAACTTAAAAGCTTTTACACAGCAAAGGAAACCATCAAAAAAATGAAAATGCAACCTACTGAACATGAGAAGATATTTGCAAATGATATGTCCAATAAGGGGGCAATATCCAAAATATATCAACAGCTAATACAACTCAATATCAAAAACACCCTGATTAAAAAAATGGGCAGAAGACCTGAATAGGCATTCTTCCAAAGAAGACATACAGATGGCCAACAGGCATGTGAAAAGATGTTCAACATCATTAATCATCAGGGAAATGCAAATCAAAACCACAATGAGATATCACCTCACACCAGTCAGAATGACCATCATCAAAAAGACCACAAACAATAAATGTCAGTGAGGAATGTAAAGAAAAGGGAACCCTCCAACTTGGAAAACAGTATGGAGGCTACTCAAAAAATTAAAAATAGAACTAACATATGATCCAGCAATTCCACTCCTGGGTATATATATCTGAAGAAAATGAAAACATTAATTCAAAAAGATCTATGTACACCGATGTTCATAGGAGCAATATGTAAAACAGCCAAGATATGGAAGCAACGTAAGCGTCCATCAACAACTGAATAGATAAAGAAGTTTGTGGTATATATATACAATGGAATATTACTCATCCATAATAAAGAATGAAATTTTGCCATACGCAACAACATGGATGGATATAGAGGGTATTATGCTTAGTAAAATGACTCAGACAGAGAAATACAAATACTGCATATTTTCACTTATATGTGGAATATAAAAAATAAAACAAATGAATGGATATAACAAAACAGAAACAGACTCACAGATACAGAGAACAAGCTAGTGGTTACCAGTGGGGAGCGGGATGGAGGGGGCATGTGAACAATAATGACTTTAATAATAACTTTAGAATAGACCTAATTTTAATGCTTGTCATGCTTGCAGAAAATTACCCAGGAAATTATTTCTGCAAACAATATTTACTTTTTCTTCTTTAAAATTGAAAGCAAAAGTTTCACACAGAATCACCTGAGCTAGGCTCAGAGTAGTCTCATGTTGCTTTTATAGTGCCCCTGTAAATGAGAAAAAATATTGATTTTTCCAAAGTGACTCAATAAAACCAAAAATTGATGAAAATACTTATGAAATAGACTGTTCCAAATAAATTATATGTTTGGTTAAGTCATATTTAAGCAGAAAACTTACTACCATTCTCATTGAAAAGCTTACAAAAATGGTTATTCCATGCCCCTCATTCAGTAGCAAGGATATCAAGAATGCAACTGATAGCATGTTTGGCAAGAGCCACAAATTCGAACACTTCAGGAGCCAGGTGCAAAAGGTAAATAAATGAGGCAAGTTAAAGCATATCCAAGAGCCCAGCATTTAGCCTTTAGTAATGGCCTCCAAATGTCTTTTATTAAGCAGTCTTTTATTGAAAGCTGTCTTTTATTAAGCAGCCCTGTGGTATTTGTCCCTTTACACGTAGGGAGCACCACCCAGCCTCCCAGTGAAGTGTAGATATTGTTATTACCTCCATTTTATAAATGAGAAAATGGAAGCACTAAAAGGATCAGGAACTTGTCTGTGGTCACACAGCCCTGCATAGTAGTGCCTAGGTAAATGACAAGCAGTGTGACATCAGGACATGAGCTTCTACTTACCATTAATATGGGCTTAATAATTAGAAAATAGTAAATGAAAGTCTTTACACATGTTAACCCATTTAATTCCCACCATAACCCTGAGAGGTAGATACTAGTATTTATACGTTTTACATATATAGAAACTGTATCATAGAAGGTTAAGACAGATGCCCAGTGTTACATGGCTAGTAATTGCAGAGCCAAGAGTTGAAGGCCCAGGTGGTCTGCTTCCAAGCCCCTGCTCTTGGTATGGCTCTCAACCAGAACGATTTTGCCCTCCAGAGAACATTTCAATGTCCAGAGACATTTTGGTTGTTACAACTGGGGGAGGAGGGAGATACTGGCCTCTTATAGGTAGAGGCCAGGGATGTAGCCAAGTACCCTACAATGCACAGGACAGCCTCACACCCACAACACAAACTGTCCATAGCGCCACTAATGGGAAACATGGGTCTATGCGATTATGACTATGCAGCCATATAGATAGACAAATAGGCCATTGGGAGAGATGGGGACTGACAACACATAAAATCTTCATCTCTAAATAAATCTGTGCTATCACATTGTTTTCATGCTGTCTCTGTCCTCTAAAAAGTGAACTATAAAAAGTAATCCAGATAACTGAATACTTTTATTTAACCAAGACATTGGTTTTTTGTTTTGTATCTTATTATGATATTCAATGTTTCAAATTCTATATTATCTTATAAGAACTTTTTATAATGAAACTCACTTTTATGGAGAATCTTAAACACTTATTTTCTTGTCACTACACAGGCACATTATTAAAATTCATACATCTCTACATAGTTATCTCTTTAACCGAAACTGTCTCCATTGAATCTTTCTTACCTCATCTTCCCTTCTAACATTTATAAGTTATTTCCCACAAATCACAGTGAAGGTGTTGGTGAAGAAGAAAAATGTGAATGGAATCCTTTTGCCCTTAATTACTTAGCAGCTGCCTTGGCACATTGCTTTCCCTTCATGCTTGTTATCTCCATTAATTATTTTCAGAGTTCAGAGAAACAATATGTAATGGGTTAGACAGAGGGGGAGTTAAAGCTGAGGAGCAGTGACGTCACCAGCACAGGACAGCTGGCCGAGAGGGAGTGTTCCTGCTAGTGAAATACAAGACATAAAAGATAAAATACTTAAAAGGTACTATGCTTCATGGAGGAAAGGGGAAGGGGCTTCAACAATGGCCATTAATCCAAAATTCTCCCATCAACGATGGTTTGTTTAAACATCTATTAAACATTTGTAGTTTTAACAATCTGCCTCGAGGTACTTGGAATTTTCTTTTAAAACATTTCTTTCTAGGCTTAAAAAATGTGTTCTTTTAAGCTTAAAAATCCAACTGACTTTCTTAATGATCTTCGGAGCAAACAAGAACTTTCTAGATTTAAATTTTGTGTACTTTTGGTCAATGTGACTTCCTGTTTTTGAAAAGGGGAAAGAGATTAAGCAGCCTCCAAAAGCTGCTTACATTTTGGACTGTTCTTTAATATTGATTTTATGTGAGTTAAATGTAAGCTGGTTAAAAACATATGGATTAAATTTTCCTGAAAATATGAATGGTTTTAAAAATTAAGAAGGGGGAATGCTTGGAAAACTGTGATTATTTTTTGTCAAAGCAAAAATATTTGAAAAGTAGTTGTTGCCCTTAAAAAAATATTCCCAATACAGCTAGACTTACCTTCTTTTACTTGTTCTCTTTTTTGTTGTTGTTCTCTTTAATTTACCAGCATTATGCAAACTGTCGTAAGTCTATTTTAAGAGTATGCATATTATTAGGAACAAGGAATAAAAATTTATCTGATAGAACTTATATTTTGGGGATTGTTCTTCTATTACTCTAAAATTATATTCTTAAGAATTGCTGTGGGTAGAATTTTTCTTATGCAAATCCATGTGGTAATACTTTTTATACCCCTTCGTAAATTGGAGTCATATCACATTTAATTGTAGTTCAAGAAAATTTTATTTGTTTCTACAAAGCAATTATAGATTATATAGAAATAAAGGATATTTGTTATGATTATTATCTTAGTCCATTCGGGCTCCTATACCAAAACATCATAAATTAGGTGGCTTATAAACAGCAGAAATTTATTCCTCACAGTTTTTTTTTTTTTTTTTTTTTTTTTTGCGGTATGCGGGCCTCTCACTGTGTGGCCTCTCCCTTTGCGGAGCACAGGCTCCGGACGCGCAGGCTCAGCGTCCATGGCTCACGGGCCCAGCCGCTCCGCGGCATGCGGGATCCTCCCAGACCAGGGCACGAACCCGCGTCCCCTGCATCGGCAGGCGGACTCTCAACCACTGCGCCACCAGGGAAGCCCCTCCTCACAGTTTTTGAGGTTGGTAAGTCCAAGATCAAGGCACTAGAGGATTCGGGGTCTGGTGAGAGCCTACTTTTTGGTTCAAAGACAACACCTCCTAGTTATAACCTCATATGGCAGAAGGTGCAAGGGAACTTTCTCCACTGGCTCTCTTTTATAAGGGCACTAATCCCATTCAAGAGGGCTCTACCTTCAAGACCTAATCACATCCTAAAGGCCCACCTCCTAATATTACATCACCTTGGAGGTTAGGATTTCAATGTATGAATCTGGAAAGCGGGACGTAGATATTCAAATCACACCAGTTACTCATGTTAGTGATGGTAGTTTTAAGCACAGGGCTGTGTCTTATAACTTATTAAACTTAAACTTATATATATAAGTTTAATAAGTGGGTCAAAGAACTTAGGCTGTAAGTGAAACTAGTAAAATTAGCTCTTTCTAAGTTCATATAGTTGCCAAAATCCAGAAATATTAACCAAGATGGTTTAAACAAACTTTTCCTTTAACAAAAGCACAGTTAGCATTGGAGGGTGAAAGGGGAAACAAAAACTACAGCGTAATCTGAACTTGAATCTGATGATACTAATTAGGCTCAGTCACATGATCCTTGGCTTACACTACTAGGCACCAAAACCAGGTGGGCCCAACTGCAGGTGAAGTTTGACATCATTTCTCTAAAGGTATCTAGAGTTGTTATTTGAGATTGCTTTAATATCTAAAAGAGCATTTATAGAAAGAAAAATATCAAGTACTATGTCTTACTACATAACTTTATATAGCAAATTCCACAGTTGTCAGACTTCTCATATTTACTAAGTTTTATTCCCTTTCTACTCATCCCCTGCTTTCTTTCCCACTACTGCAAAGAGTGTCACAGTTAGAGCTACCTAAGTTTTATATATCAATGTAAGACAGATTTGTAATAAAATATATGTATACATAAATGACAAAAAAGTATAATGATAATAAGTGGAAAGATCTGTAACCTACACCTTGTATAAGCTCTTGGAAATAAAAATTATAATAACTGCTATTAGCTTTGAGTATATGCAAGAAACTGCTCTAAATAATTCACATACTATTGTTATCTTTCTACTTTTGCCAGCAATCATGGAAGGCAGATACCATTCACATGTTATAGAGGATAGACCTGAAATACAATTTTTATCATAAACTGACAATCCGAGATTTGAATACAGGGTTTTCTTCTTTTAAACAAACTTTGTTCTATACCATGTTATATATCAAATTTTTATATGTATGTAAATATGTATATATATACATGCATATATCTGCATTTTAAAACTTGTTACTGAATTTCACCTCAGAATGTGATTGTCACTAATAGGTCTCTGTTTCTGAATATTAAATAATCTGTCAATTATATTACTTGGAGTCCAATGTTAATCTAAAGAAGTGCTAAACACTCTTTGTACTATGTTGAATGCAACCCTCTTCGTTTTTCTGAATTTCTAAGGTTTTTATGGAGACTTTGTCTTTAAAATATCCTTAATAATGTTGACGTTGACCTTATTTATTTATTTATTTTTTTGTGGTATGTGGGCCTCTCACCGTTGTGGCCTCTCCCATTGCGGAGCACAGGCTCCGAACGCGCTGGCTCAACGGCCATGGTTCACAGGCCCAGCCGCTCCGCAGCATGTGGGATCTTCCCGGACTGGGGCATGAACCCGTGTCCCCTGCATCGGCAGGCGGACTCTCAACCACTGCGCCACCAGGGAAGCCCTGACCTTATTTTTTAAAAGAATTTAAATGCCTCTAGTAAAATGATAATCCTTCCCAACACAATACATTTTTATGTTAATCATACAGTTTTCCTCATAACAGATGTTTGGAAGTGTGTGGAATTGAGCTACTAAATTTCACTCCCTTATTTCATTTTCTGTTACAGGAACATCCCTCGTTAGGCCAACTTTCAGAAAAGTTAATAGACAACAACATTAATGTCATATTTGCAGTTCAAGGAAAACAGTTTCACTGGTATAAGGTATGTTAACTCCCAAAATATAAAAATTAAAATGTTTGCATCTATAGTTAAAATTAGAATACTTTTTAGAACCCCAGGTAAGGATTCTGGAGTTATTATACTTTGTACAATCTAAATTTAATACTGTATTAACTAACATAGCCCAGGTGTCCATTCCTCTGGTGAGATGGGGCAGGAGATGCTCTCCTCAACTCCTTGCCTGGGTGGGCAACTCAGGCTCCAGGGCCGGCAGAAATCCTCGTGTGAGGGTCCCACTGAGTTCCCCGGTCAGAGTACTGCAGCTGAGCGGAGTGGCTGCTTGGGACTACTGCTCAGGTGCTGCAGAAAGCCTTCTTGGAATCTGACATGTTATCACTCTGGGACCATTGGCCAGCTACTCCTGACTTGGTCACATGAAGGCTGACTGTTACAGACTCTGAACTAAAGAGAACCAACACTATTAGCGTATCTCGCACCACCATGAATGCAAGGTATTTCAATTAAGAGTATCAGGAGGACATCTATAAATCCCAGACTGGCATGTGCAAGTTCTGCTGGTGGAATAACCCAATGCATCTGGGTGACCTTTGGAGACAGCTGAGACAGAGCTACAACAGGGCAGTGGCTGACACCCAACTCATAGCCCATCTTCTCCAGCCGTGTGGCTGCCAGGGTCTTGGGGCTCCAGCCGGCTGTAAGGCCCGAGCCTCTGAGATGGGAGAGCTGAATTCAGGACATTGGTCTACCAGAGACCTCCCAGCCCCATGAAATATCAATCGGCGAGAGCTCTCCCAGAGATCCCCATCTCAAAGCTAAAACCCAGCTCCACTCAACGACAAGCAAGGTCCACTGCTGGACACCCCATGCCAAACAATTAGCAAGGCAGGAACACAAACCTACCCATCAACAGAGAGGCTGCCTAACATCATAACAAGTTCACACAAACCCCAAAACACACAACCGGACGTGGTCCTGCCAGAAAGACAAGATCCAGCCTCATCCACCAGAACACAGGCGCTAGTCCCATCCACCAGGAAACCTACACAACCCATTGAACCGACCTTACCCACTGGGGGCAGACACCAAAAACAACAGGAACTACGAACCTGTAGCCTGCGAAAAGGAGACCCAAAACACAGTAAGTTAAGCAAAATAAGACAGAGAAACACACAGCATATGCAGGAGCAACGTAAAAACCCACCAGACCAAACAAATGAAGAGGAAATAGGCAGTCTACCTGAAAAAGAATTCAGAGTAATGATAGTAAAGATGATCCAAGATCTTGGAAATACAATGAAGAAAATACAAGAAATGTTTAACAAGGACCTAGAAGAACTAAAGAGCAAACAAACAAGGATGAACAACACAATAAATGAAATTAAAAATTCTCTAGAAGGAATCAATAGCAGAAAAACTGAGGCAGCAGAACAGATAATTGACCTGGAAGATAAAATAGTGGAAATAACTACCACAGAGCAGAGTAAAGAAAAAGGAATGAAAAGAATTCAGGACAGACTCAGAGACCTCTGGGACAAGATTAAATGCATCAACATTCAAATTATAGGGGCCCCATAAGAAGAAGAGAAAAAGAAAGGGAAGGAGAAAATATCTGAAGAAATTATAGTTGAAAACTTCCCTAAATGGGAAAGGGAACAGTCAGTCAAGCCCAGGAAGCACAGAGTCCCATACAGGATAAATCCAAGGAAAAACACGCCAAGACACATATTAATCAAGCTATCAAAAATTAAATACAAGGAAAAAATATTAAAAGCAGCAAGGGAAAAACAACAAATAACATACAAGGGAATCCCCATAAGGTTAACAGCTGATCTTTCAGCAGAAACTCTGCAAGCCAAAAGGGACTGCAGGACATATTTAAAGTGATGAAAGAGAAAAAACTATAACCAAGATTACTCTAACCAGCTAGGATCTCATTCAGAATCAACAGAGAAATTAAAACCTTTACAGACAAGCAAAAGCTAAGAGAAACCACCAAACCAGCTTTACAACAAACGCTAAAGGAACTTCTCTAGGCAGGAAACACAAGAGAAGGAAAAGACATACAATAACAAACCCAAAACAATTAAAAAAATGGTAATAGAAACATACATATCGATAATTACCTTAAACATAAATGGGTTAAATGCTCCAACCAAAAGACACAGACTGGTTCAATGGATACAAAAACAAGACCCATATATAGGCTGTCTACAAGAGACCTACTTCAGACCTAGGGACACATACAGACTGAAAGTGAGGGGATGGAAAAAGATATTCCATGCAAATGGAAATCAAAAGAAAGATGGAGTAGCAATTCTCATATCAGACAAAATAGACTTTAAAATAAAGACTACTACAAGAGACAAAGAAGGACAGTACATAATGACCAAGAGATCAATCCAAGAAGAAGATATAACAATTGTAAATATTTATGCACCCAACATAGGAGCATCTCAATACATAAGGCAAATGCTAACAGCCATGAAAGGGGAAATCGACAGTAACACATTCATAGTAGAGGATTTTAACACCCCACTTTCACCAATGGACAGATCATCCAAAATGAAAATAAATAAGGAAACACAAGCTTTAAATGATACATTAAACAAGATGGACTTAATTGATATTTATAGGACACTCCATCCAAAAACAACAGGATACACTTTCTTCTCAAGTGCTCATGGAACATTCTCCAGGATAGATCATATCTTGGGTCACAAATAAAGCCTTGGCAAATTTAAGAAATTTGAAATTCTATCAAGTATCTTTTGAAACCACAATACTATGAGACTAGACATAAAATAAAGGAAAAAATCTGTAAAAAATACAAACACATGGAGGCTAAACAATACACTACTAAATAGCCAAGAGATCACTGAAGAAATCAAAGAGGAAATCAAAAAATACCTAGAAACAAAGGACAATGAAAACACGATGACCCAAAACCTTTGGGATGCAGCAAAATCAGTTCTAAGATGGAAGTTTATAGCAATACAATCCTACCTCAAGAAACAAGAAACATTTCAAATAAACAACTAACCTTACACCTAAAGCAATTAGAGAAAGAAGAACAACAGCAAAAAAAAACCCAAAGGAGGCAGAAGGAAAGAAATCATAAAGATCAGATCAGAAATAAATGAAAAAGACATGAAGGAAATGATAGCAAAGATCAATGGAAATGAAAGCTGGTTCTTTGAGAAGATAAACAAAATTGATAAACCATTAGCCAGACTCATCAACAAAAAAAAGGGAGAAGACTCAAATAAATAGAATTAGAAATGAAAAAGGAGACGTAACAACTGGCACTGCACAAATGCAAAGGATCATGAGAGATTACTACAAGCAACTCTATGCCAATAAAATGGACAACCTGGAAGAAATGGACAAATTCTTAGAAAAGCACAACCTTCTCAGACTGAACCAGGAAGAAATAGAAAATATAAACAGACCAATCACAAGCACTGAAATTGAAACTGTGATTAAAAATCTTCCACAAACAAAAGCCCAGGACCAGATTTCTTCACAGGTGAATTGTATCAAACATTTAGAGAAGAGCTAACATCTATCCTTCTCAAACTCTTCCAAAATATAGCAGAGGGAGGAACACTCCCAAACTCATTCTACAAGGTCACCATCACCCTGATAACCAAACCAGACGAAGATGTCACAAAAAAAAGAAAAGTACAGGCGAATATCACTGATGATCATAGATGCAAAAATCCTCAACAAAATATTAGCAAAGAGAATCCAACAGCACTTTAAAAGGATCATACACCCTGATCAAGTAGGGTTTTCCCAGGAATGCAAGGATTCTTCAATATGCAAATCAATCACTGTGATAAACCATATTAAGAAATTGAAGGAGAAAAACCATATGATCATCTCAATAGATGCAGAAAAATCTTTCGACAAAATTCAACACCGATTTATGATAAAACCCTCCAGATAGTAGGCATAGAGGGAACTTACCTCAACATAATAAAGGCCATATACAACAAACCCGCAGCCAACATCGTTCTCAATGGTGAAAAACTGAAACCATGTCCTCTAAGATCAGGAAGAAGACAAGGTTGTCCACTCTCACCACTATTATTCAACACAGTTTTGGAAGTTTTAGCCACAACAAGCAGAGAAGAAAAAGAAATAAAAGGAATCCAAATTGGAAAAGAAGAAGTAAAACTGTCACTGTTTACAGATGACATGATACTATACATAGAGAATCCTAAAGATGCTACCAGAAAACCACTAGAGCTAAACAATGAATTTGGTAAAGTAGCAGGATACAAAATTTAATGCACAGAAATATCTTGCATTCTTATCCACTAATGATGGAATATCGAAAGAGAATTTAAGGAAATACTCCCATTTACCGTTGCAACAAAAAGATAAAATACTTAGGGTTAAACCTACCTAAGGAGACAAAAGACCTGTATGCAGCAAACTATAAGACACTGATGAAAGTAATTAAAGATGATACAAACAGATGGAAAGATATACCATGTTCTTGGATTCAAAGAATCAACATTGTGAAAATGACTATACTACCCAAAGCAATCTACAGATTCAATGCAATCCCTATCAAACTACCAATGGCATTTTTCACAGAACTAGAACAAAAATTTCACCATTTGTATGGAAACACAAAAGACCCTGAATAGCCGAATAGGCAAAGCAATCTTGAGAAAGAAAAACGGAGCTTGAGGAATCAGGCTCCCTTACTTCAGACTATCCTACAAAGCTACAGTAATCAAGACAGTGTGGTACTGCCACAAGAAGAGAAATATAGATCAATGGAACAGGATAGAAAGCCCAGAAATAAACCCACGCACATATGGTCACCTTATCTTTGATAAAGGAGACAAGAATATATAGTGCAGAAAAGACAGCCTCTTCAATAAGTGGTGCTGGGAAAACTGGACAGCTACATGTAAAAGAATGAAATTAGAACACTGCCTAACACCATACACAATAATAAACTCTAAATGGATTAAAGACCTAAATGTAAGGCCAGACACTATAAAACTCTTAGAGGAAAACATAGGCAGAACACTCTATGACATAAATCACCGCAAGATCCTTTTTGACCCACCTCCTAGAGAAAAGGAAATAAAAACAAAAATAAACAAATGGGACCTAATGAAACTTAAAATCTTTTGCACAGCAAAGGAAACCAGAAAGAAGACGAAAAGACAACCCTCAGAATGTGAAAAAATATTTGCAAACGAAGCAAGTGACAAAGAATTAATCTCCAAAATATACAAGCAGCTCATGCAGCTCAATATCAAAAGAACAAAACAAGCCAATCCAAAAATGGGCCGAAAGCCTAAATAGACATTTCTCCAAAGAAGATATACAGATTGCCAACAAACACATGAAAGGATGCTCAACATTACTAATCATTAGAGGAATGCAAGTCAAAACTACAATGAGGTATCACCTCACACCGGTCAGAATGGCCATTATCAAAAAGTCTACAAACAATAAATGCTGGAAAGGGTGTGGAGAAAACAGAACCCTCTTGCACTGTTGGTGGGAATGTAAATTGATACAGTCACTATGGAGAACAGTATGGAGGTTCCTTAAAAAACTACAAATAGAACTACCATATGACCCAGCAATCCCACTACTGTGCATATACCCTGAGAAAACCATAATTCAAAAAGAGTCATGTACCACAATGTTCATTGCAGCTCTATTTACAATAGCCAGGACATGGAAGCAACCTAAGTGTCCATCAACGGATGAATGGATAAAGAAGATGTGGCACATATATACAATGGAATATTACTCTGTCATAAAAAGAAACGAAGTTTTGTTACTTGTAGTGAGGTGGATGGACCTAGAGTCTGTCATACAGAGTGAAGTAAGTCAGAAAGAGAAAAACGAATACCATATGCTAACACATATGTATGCAATCTAATTTTAAAAAATGGTTCTGAAGAACCTAGGGGCAGGACAGGAGTAAAGACACAGATGTGGAAACTGGACTTGAGGACACAGGGAGAGGGAGTGGTGGGCTGGGATGAGATGAGAAAGTGACATGGACGTTTATAGACTACCAAATGTTGAATGGATGGCTGGTGGGAAGCAGCTGCATAGCACAGGGAGATCAGCTCGGTACTTTGTGACCACCTAGAGGGGTGGGATAGGGAGGCTGGGAGGGAGATGCAAGAGGGAGAGGATATGGGGATATATGTATACATAAGGCTGGTTCACTTTGTTATACAGCAGAAGGTAACACACCATTGTAGAGCAATTATACTCCAATAAAGATGTTGAAATTTTAAAAAAAGTAATGTATACTACACAGGGTCTTAAGTTAGCAGTTAAGTATAAATAAGTATAAATTCTATGTTTGTAACACCTAGAACCAAGTGTGGGCACTGATACTTGGTGTTGTACTGACTGTGACAATAATGGAGGAGACTTTTATCAGGTGAAAAGTAGTTCACACTCCAAGTATACCACTCATGTCCAGAGTTCTGCTTTTTCTAGCCCATGGGCATATCTTTATAATAGATTAGGTTGGGGAATAGCAGCATATTTTAAAATAGCACCAACGTACCTAGGTTTGGTCTAGGTCATCTAGTAAAGGAACAAGAGGAGCCATGGAAGTGGCTAACCCAGTCAAAGCCTTCCTACATAAGAATAATGTTGATTTTGTCCAGTATCTTTTGGGCCAGGTGAGTCCTACAAGCCCAAAAGACATTTGGCACCTATGTCACTCTGGCAGCACCCAATGGGATTCCCCCTGTCACCCCCAAACCTGTAACTTCTGTGATCCTGCTATAGCTTTCTTTTTACAGTCTTTAAAGTTCTTTTTTCCAGAAAACTCTCTTTTTTTCATTTCTACAATATTGTGATACCCTAATTTTCATTACACATACCTGTTCACTGGGTCTTCTTCATCTCCTTTGTTGTCTTTGCTTCTTCCTTCTACTCCTAATGTCCTTTACTTATTTTTTAATACTTCAGAGAAACTACATTTTCTTTTGGCTTCAACAAATACTTGAACCCATTTTAACTTGCCACAAAGCGGTGTTCCCTTCAACAATTTCCCTAATACCTGACTACCACGTTTATCATCTGAAAGTGCTACTTAAATTATACCATTTCTTCTCTTAGAAATTTATAGTGAAAATATAAATCCCTGTTTTCCCAAACTTATATACCATGGAACCCCCTTTTTAAGCAAACAACCATTAATATCCACAGAAGTAGGGCTCTGACCCAAATTAAATGCCCGAATCACTTTATTAACAATAGTAACTGCTTCCACTTATTGAGCACTTACTATTGTCAGGCACTGAGTTTATTAACATTAACTCATTTAATACTCTTAAAACTCATAACAATGAGGGCAATATTACTAGTATGCCCATTTTAAAGATGAAGGAAATGCATTTAGGGAAGTTATATACTTCCCCAAACTTTCCTAACAGCCTAAATCCTGTGTTCTTAACCCCTAAGCTTAAATTTCAAATTGAATTTCAACTTACTGTGCAGCTCTTTATTGCTTTTACCTCCTTTTTCTCTGCTATTACTTCTTGATGGTGATATTAG
The DNA here is from genome assembly GCF_937001465.1 of Orcinus orca. Classification (NCBI taxonomy): domain Eukaryota; kingdom Metazoa; phylum Chordata; class Mammalia; order Artiodactyla; family Delphinidae; genus Orcinus; species Orcinus orca. The sequence goes on from NC_064567.1 coordinate 72,569,164, forward strand.
CTCTAGCAGTTTCTCCCTACTCCTTTAAGAAAATTTCCACTGACTGTTAAACCATAAAACCAGGTTTATTATTAATTGAATTGTGTGCAAAGTAAGAGTCAGCAGGTTCTAAAAGCCTGACAGGCTCTGCTAAGAGTCCTGTGTATGCCGTTTCAGTCACCTAATTTGGCTGCTCAGAGATATTTTTATTAATTATCTTTGTTTGGATTGTAACAGCCTCCTAACTCATCTCCCAAATCTATCTTCCACTCGGCTGCAGGATGAGCTATTTGAATCACAGGTGTGAGCACAGTACTCCCCAGAGTAAAATGTTCCAGTGGTTCCCTCTGATCTAGAGGATCAAGTCTTTAATATTGTCTGCGTTAAACTTGTCCCTCCAGTCGTGCTTCTAATCCTCCTGTGTACACACACTCACCAGGCTCTTTCCTTCCTTTGTGACTTTGTTCTTGCTACCTAACTCTCATGCCTGGAAGCCCTTCTCCATCATTACGTGACTCTTACTCATCCTTTAAGACACAGCTCATGAATCACCTCCTCCAGGAAACAGTCCCTGACAACTTTCCCCAGCTCTCAAATGCTTGCTCAGTATCCCTCTCATTAGGGTCTGTACATATGTCTATTGCTTCAGGTGTACGTTGTTTTTTGAAACTGTCATTTATATTCCTGTGAGATCCTTAAGGATGGAAACTATGTGGCATAGCAATTTAGCATTCCCTAAGTGGTATATGGTGGTTAGTTAATCAAGGTTGTATAAATGAATTTTTAAAATATTTAACTGATACATTTTCCCTATTACCTGAGATACCAAATTGTTAGTAACCAAGTAGTAGCTGGCACACAGCAGGAACTTAATGATACTTGTGAATGGTAAAATGAGTATATAAATGTATTTCAAGACTTTTCATAATCTGATTCCATATAAATATGCACCGCACCATTCACTCTAGTCAGACTAGTTTCTTCTCTATCCTTACTTCATCTACAACTTGAGTAAACCTTTAAGCCTTTGCTAATTCTCATTTCTCACTAGGAATACCTAGAGTTGATTCCATAATTATTATGTACCATCCATCAAGAACACCCGCTCCATGAAGTTTCCATTTGTGACTTTGATTTTTTTCTCCTGTCTGGGCAAATATGTCCTAAAGACCATTCCATGGAAAAGTAGTTCTGCAGAATAGTTGTATATGTTACATGAGAAAAGAGTTTTGTAATTAAGTAAATGTTAGGGAATGCTGCATTTAATAATGCTAAATTATTTCTGAATTGCAGTGGTGTACATTTTGAGTCTCTATGTGGAATAAACCATATGCAGAACTTATCAAACTTATTTGCCCTCAGAACCCTTTTCATTTTAAAAATCTCTTGGGACCATGTTCTATGGGATATAGTTTGGGAAATGCCGGTCTGTGCTTTGAGTTTTAGGTCAGCATGTAACTTGTGAACGCACACACACTCATGCACATACAAATACATACTATTTCAGGAACATATGTTTTGGCTGCTCTGCTTAGTTGCTTATATTTTTCTTGTGTCTCATATTTTTTGATTCATGTAATGACTCACCTTCCACTGATAACTACAGATTTTTAAATATTTGTTGATTGCTAAACCACTGTATACTATTGTCATTAAGTGCAGGTTATTGGTATGTTTTCTAGGATCTTCTACCCCTCTTGCCTGGCACCATTGCTGGTGAAATAGAATCAAAGGCTGCAAACCTCAATAATCTGGTTGTAGAAGCCTATAAGGTATGTATATACTGTACACATTTTTTCAAATAAACTTTTAACCCCAATTTCCATGGCAAGGTACAAACTAATGCCCTATCATCTTGAGAGGAGTGGTGGAAAAAACAGATTAGGAATTAGGAAACTGAGCTTAGCGCTGGCTCTACCACTAACTAGCTATAGAACCTTGGGAAAGTCATTTCAGTTTTCTGTGCTTCACTATGTCTCAATGACACAGTTTACTAAACTCAGGTTGAGTTACAGATTATCTAAATTTCCTTCCTCATCAAATGTTCAGTGAGTCACCAAATCACAGCTATAGAACATACTTTATTACCAAGAAATTTCACAATTTCCAGTGCCATAAAGATAAAGTAATCAATCCACAGTGTTATAAACAGCAACTTTCCAGGGAAAATGAACTATATGAGATACAGAGATTACTAAGAGAACTTTGTTGGGGTCTCCTAGATCAATAACTTGGTTGTTCAATCGTTTACTTTAGCAGTTTTACTAAACTAGTTTGATTAAAAGAATCACCCTAAGAGATACACTACTTTATTGAGATAACAGTTGTATGCTGTCCCCAGTTCGTGTAGAGTGGGTACCAAATGCAAAGATTTAAGAAACATCTGCTCTCTCAATCTAAGTCATTTCTGGATAGAATAATCTCTTTTAAGAAGTTGTAATAATAGTAGCTGTCATTTTAATACCACTAAGAACCAGTTATTTTCCATACATGACCTCATTTAATCCACACAACCAACCTATAAGGCAAGTATTAGTACTCCCACTGTGTATTTGTAGAACTTCAAAGAAGCTAAGCAAATCAATCAAAGGCCAAACAGCTAACAAGCAGAAGCAGCAGCACCAGAACCTAGGTCTTCCTTAATTCTAGCTTCCACGTGCTTCCTCCTGTGTTACACAATCTGTTTTTCTGTTGTTGTTTTTTTCTTTTTTACATAGTGTCTAAAGATATGCCTTATTCTACCCTGAATTTATGCACCATTGATAAACTCTCACTTCCCAAAATTCTCTTTTTCCCTTCCTGACACAGTAGAGTTGAACAGTGTTAAAGTAGCCCAAGCATTGTGAGAAATCGCAGGCTTCTCTTCTCATTTTCTTCATGGAACATCTGCCTTCAACTCAATTACAAAAGAGAAAGGCAGGAAGTAGACACGGGATAGAAAATGAAGGACTTGTTTAAACTTTCTTTTTTTAAAAGGAAAATAAACCTTGCGAGATTTTTTTGTTTTTCTGTTTTTTGCCAAGGAATTTTTCTATATCTGAAGACTATGTTGGATGAAATAAGAAAAGCATCTTTAATTATATTTCTTCTTCACTGTTACGAAACAAAAACAAAAACAAAAAACATTAAGACTGGTGGAGCTTCTTATCAAGGAAAACCAAACCTGTGTACAATTCGTTCCCATCCGAAGTTTGTTCCCAAGTATAATCAAAATAAGAAAGGAGCTTACAGTGTTAGAAGTCACCCTAGTTTTCATAGTATGAACCCATTTATTACCCCAAAGAAAAAATATAAGTCGACAAACTTTCCTGTATCTCAAACTGCACCCATGGAAAGGGAAACAGCAGGGTTTTTTTTCATGTTCTTTATTTGCTAGGATAGGTATGTGATGCATTATCTAATTGCAGTTCTGATTAACCTTAAACAATCTGAATAACAATTTTAATAAAACCAACAAAAACTCTGGCGAAACAATCTCCTTAAGTTGGGATTCTGTTATTATTTTATATATGTCTATACTTTCAAAATTCTTCTGAAATTTCATTTTGTCTTCACAGCTCAACAGAAACTGTTCACAGTTCATTGAAGAAAAAAATAATAAAAATATTTTATTCTAACTTTTAATACTTTGCATTTCCTTTTTAAGACTTTTATAAAATTATATACAAATTTAGTACAGGTGAATGTGATTGCATTTTGTTTTTTATCCTTTACATCTGCATTGCCATTAGAATTAAAACTATATAAAAATCATGACTATAATAACTTAATAGTAATTTAGCTGAAATTAAGACATAAAAAAATTATGTTGAATAAAAAATAATTATACATTAGAAAAAATAAATTCTGCCTCTGTTCCTGTTAGATATTAAAAGACAAGCTTAAGACTGTGTCTGAAACTTAATTTCTTTTTTTTGCGGTACGCGGGCGTCTCACTGTTGTGGCCTCTCCCATTGCGGAGCACAGGCTCCGGACACGCAGGCTCAGCGGCCATGGCTCACGGGCCCAGCCGCTCCGCGGCATGTGGGATCTTCCCAGACCGGGGCACTAACCCGTGTCCCCTGCATCGGCAGGCGGACTCTCAACCACTGCGCCACCAGGGAAGCCCTGAAACTTAATTTCTTAATCTCAAAACTGGGCAAAATTTTAGATATTTGTCTTCATACCCTGTTTGAAAAACATTGGTTAAACTAGATTAAGGTTTTAAGGGAAGCAGAATTTCAAAAGGGCAAAAAGAACAGTCATGGTATTAGGAACTTCCTTCTGATTTGTCAAACCAACCATATCAATACCATTTGTATACCATTAGAAGTTTCTATTTTTTACTGAAATTGTTTAATTAAGTGATTACAATGTATGAATTCTCTAGTAGATAAAAAATGTGACTAATATAGTCTTACCTTTATTCAAATAAAATTTGAGGAAGTATCTTACTCTAAAGATTTACTACCATAATTCCATGATCAATTATTAATCAGTAAGCACACATCTCTTTATTGATTATACAGTTGAAGAAGAAAAATTACTCAAGTAAAGAATTAGAAACCATGGGGATTTCTTTTTCCTTCACACCCTGCTACTCACTCTTTCCTTAGGTACATACTTCATCTTTTCCCTTTCCTTTTGTTTACAAAAATAAGTTAAGGATTTTTGCATGTGATAGACTCTTAGTTTTATGAGATGAAATTCACACAGATCTACAGAATATATTTAATGTAGCTAGAACTTTTGGAACCCAGAGATTGGATGAAATTAGGATGTGCTTGATACATAATAGGCAATACATACATGGTTTTTGAATGATTATATAAATTAGTGAATAAATGAGCAAATGATTTTCTGCCCAGTAAGGGGCTCTATTTCAGTATTAAGGATTGGAACAAATTTGATTGACATAAGCAAGCACCAGGGATTTGGCAAAAATTCTAGGCCATTCTTGGAGAATTTATAGAGCCATAACTGGCAGGTATTTCTTATACCTACAGTATAGAAATGCCCTCCCAAAAATTTACCTTTCAATTCTGTATCAGTAAGGCAGTTTAGCTTTCATGATAGTCTAAAATGTTTGAAACGGAAATGCTTCTTTAACAGCTGTAAATGTCAGAAGCATGTTCCAGATTTTAAGCTGTCAAGATTTAGCCTCTGTGATGATATATGTATTCTCAATGCTTTATTTAAATTTTACCAAAAAATATAAATGTTATTGGATTAAAATGATTATTTTCCTAACAAGCTGAGTGAGAAATATCTCTGAAGTGATCAAAATGCAGTCATGGAAATATGTGAAAAAATACAGCCATTTAAATGCAGATAATCCTTCAGTATTTTTTATGTATTTCAAATGTAACTGGGTCATTATGTGGAAACACTGTTTTTAATCGACCTTTTACAGAGACAAACTCTTTGATTTAGTTAAAAATTAAATCTAGAATGACATGATAAACTTGACTCTGTTTTGTTGCTTACATTAGAAACTGCTATAGTATACAACTAAAAAATGTCATCTCTGCAGAAACTCATTTCAGAAGTGAAAGTTCAGGTGGAAAACCAGATAAAAGGCATCTATTTTAACATTACTGCCATCTGTCCAGATGGGAGCAGAAAGCCAGGCACAGACGGATGCGGAAATGTGACAAGCAATGACGAAGTATGTGCGTGTGCGTTTTTCCCATTTAAAGTAAACTAAGTTGTTTGGCATGCTTTCTTACAGAAAAATCAAACCATTCAGAAAAACTTTTTTTACTACCGACCTCAAGAATCTCATTTACACTTCAAAGTAACTTTTATTATCTAATCCCTAAGTTCCTACTTCTTGTAACTCCATTGACTGTTTTCTCAAACTCTCTAGCTAAAATAAATAAATATATATCATATTAAATAATTATTTAATAATAATAACTTTAAACTTAGATGACACAGACAGTGAATGTTAGGAAATCATATCTCCTCAAACAAGAAGTGCCTATACTTAGGATGATGATAATAACTTTTTGTTTCAAATCTGAAAATTCTCAGAGTAAATGTGAAAGTTGAAAGTAAAAACGACAGAGAAGAATGCTGTTGATAAAGATTAAGAATTACAAAATCTTTCACTTTGTGATTGTCCCAGTACACTTGTATTAGCTCAATACAATGACCTACAAGGTACGGAAATTTGTTAAGAACAACAACAACAAAAAAAAAGGTGTCATCATTTAACTAAAAAGGAATGAGATATGGAAAAGAGAGATCCGGATATAGCAGCATCAGGAAATAGGACTGGGGAAGATACGGATTCTCCCAGGATTGGCACAATAGAAAGTAAATATACAGAAATATGCTTTTACAAGAAATTCTTGTAGAATGAAGTGATTTTCAGTGAGTCATTTACCTCTTGAGGCATCAGTTGCCTCATTTTTAAATAAACAGCTAGAACTAGAAGATTTCCAATCCTACCTCCATCCATCTCCAAGGTTCTATGATGTTATTATTTTAATATCATGCTATAGACAAAAAGAAAAAGTTATTGAAAGAGATTAAAAATCCTAGTATTCTAAGGTTGAATAAAGGAGAATCTTCCTTCTCTTTAGTTAGAATATAATTTTCTCTCTTGGGAAGTTTAGAATCTGCAGGTAGTATAGTTGTTCCAACAAGCTGTATATTTGAAATTAATTATTTCAAATTCAAATTCTGTAGGCTCCTCCATAATCACTCCTTGAATTTTGTTCAAAAGATATTTTATGCCAGTTTACAAAATACATATTTAATTTCCACTGAATATAGAGAAACTTTGTGCTAGCAAAAGATAGTGCTAAGTTAGTTTCTGAGAAAAGGTTACCTTTTTAGAAGTAGCTCTTTCTTTCAAAATCGATTTTGGCAGAATGGTTTTCCTTACTCCTTACATTTTTTTTCTTTTTCTTTGTCTACATCCCTTTTTTCCCCTCACTTTCAACCAAGTAGTATAAACAGTTTGACTAAGGAAGAGTCATTTGACCACTTAATTATATAAACCCCAAGTTTTGCTCTATTAATATTGGCAGTTGACCACATTATCCTACAGTCTGTTAATCCTTATATTTTTAAAGAGAAAAAACATTTCAAGTCTGACACCAACTGTATTGATTTTAATATTATGAGACTAACTCTAATTCCGAATGGATATATATATAACGTATAAACCTAAATTTAGACCTTTCATATCAGTGTGTATATTTGTGCTAGGCTTTTTGGTTGGGATGGATATCTATCTATCTATATCTATATACACATACATATATATATATAGAGAGAGAGAGTGTGAATCTCTATATATCCATATATATATCCATCTATATATATCATCCATATCTATTATCATCTATCTATCTATCTAATCTAATTCCATCCCAACCAAAAAGCCTAGCACAAAGTATTTTTAAATTGTAACTTATCTCAGTCTAACATGGAAAAAAAACATGTAACCTTCTTATTTGCCAAAGTACCTGAAGATCATAAGGTGAGTTAACAAATATAAATAGACACACTAAGCCAATCGTGTTGTACAGGAAGGCAAAATAGAGAAAAAGGAAAAATTTGGCAGGAGAAAGACATTCTGTAGTTTGCATGGGGGAAACCAATTCCTGCCAGGCCAGATCCTTAGTTGTGGACTAACATCTTCCAGTGAGACAAATGTATGACCTTTTATTGAGATCTTAAGATCTAAAAGTGAGAATCCTAAATCTTTTTCCCTTGAGTAACATCAGGGAAAGCCCCATATTTTCTTCATAACACCATGTATAAACTAAAATTTAACTCTAAAACTTACTTGGGCCCCTGGAAAACAGAAACAAAATAAAAATTGTTCATTTGAACAATTGTTCATCTCAGGGTTTTAAACCAGTAGAGCAGAAGCTCTTGACTTGACTTTATTTGATCTATCTTTAGTGCCAAATATATTCAGTAACTCCACATGTTAAGGACTGAATCCAGAAAATGGTCTATTCTCTCTCAAGTTTACTAGAAGTCAGTTGAGGATATAAATTAATGATCGGAAGTAGAGTACACATTTCAAATAGGCTTGAACCCATGTCCATTTAATGCTGTAATACAGGCAAGTCTCAGTCATTGCATCCTTTAACTCTCCAGTTCATTAATTAGGAAATAAATGAAATTAAAAAGGAATGTTATGTCTACATATGAGAATGCATGTGTAATTTATAAATATTAATTTCTATAAGATGGTATATTATTGACTTAAATATTATTAACAGATATAATATTGGTAATAAAAATTATCAAGACATATAAATATATTTTCTTCCTCCCCACCCAAATATTTAGGTTCTTTTCAATGTAACAGTTACAATGGAAAAATGTGATGTCATGGAAGGAAAGAGCTATGCAATAATCAAACCTATTGGTTTCAATGAAACCACTAAAATTCATATACATAGAAACTGCAGCTGTCGGTGTGATGACAGCAGAGGACCTAAAAGAAAGTGTGTAGAAGAAACTTTTCTAGATGCCAAGTGCTTCCAGTGTGATGAGAATAAATGTCATTTTGATGAAGATCAATTTCCTTCTGAAAGTTGCAAGTCACACAAGGATCAACCTGCTTGCAGCGGTAGAGGAGTTTGTATTTGTGGGAAATGTTTATGTCACAAAATTAAGCTTGGAAAAGTGTATGGAAAATACTGTGAAAAAGATGACTTTTCTTGTCCATATCACCATGGAAATCTGTGTGCTGGTGAGTATAAGTATGTACATGCAGTTATTTATATAGTTATATATTAAACTAGCATATATGTTAAAGTATCTTTAAATCACATCTTTATAATTACCAACTTTGACTATGAATTTAATATTCAAAGTCTGTGAAATTAGGACATAGCTACAGATTTACAGTACATGATTCTGATATTTATAGTTTAAATTATTTTATACAGGAAATATTTAAAAATTAAAACCAAAAGTTAATTGTTATTTTCAAGTATGCCTTGATCTTGTAAAGACATATACCAGAAAAGGAAATTACTGATAATGTCTGACAGATTTTCTATAATCTGGGTATTCTTCTAGAAGGATCTGATTCATTCTCATACGTGGTTACTCCCTCCATCTTGCTCAGAGGATAGTTAGCTATAAAAATATACTTTTCATTCATTGTAAAATTCTTAATGCATTATCATAGATGGCATTGTAAATCTGTAGTAATTTAAATTTCTCTAGTTTATTTTTGGAACAACGCCAGCAACAAAACTGTCAAAGAACAGAATTCTTCAAGAAAATGCTGGTTTCATAAGAAATCTAGATTAGGCCCAGAGGCCACACAAAGACCAGATTTAAAAATGAGATAATTTAAAATGAAAATATCAAAAGTACTTTTTGGCTAATTCAGTTTACTGCCACCTAGAGGTTAGATTCTAGAAAATATATGCAACATTTGAAAATTAATACAAAATATTATTTTTAAATGAATTAAGTTTTCTGTGACAGTGTGCTAAATCCACTTATTGTTAAAGCACCTTTTTAAAGTTTGCATTTTGGTAAGCAAATATTAATTAAATTATTGATGAAATGAAATATTTCATTGTAATAAGCATATGGAAAGTAACAAACCTATACAAAATAAATTTTTATTCTTGTGTAAATTAAAAATGTGCCCTATATCACATAAATATGTGATGGCAAATTTCCTTTATATTCTATCTTATACACATAATATTTTATATTCTAAACATTTATTCAGCTGTACCTGGTATCTAGGTAGAATGGATTATAGATGACTTTAGAACAAACTGCAATTGTCATCTAATATTTTAGTGTTAATCCTGTTTGGGACAGGGCAGAAAAAGAATTCTGAGATCATCATTTCCCACAGCTGTCAAGCTCTCAATGAACTTTGAAATACACTGAGAATCCCAGTCTCTGTTAATAGTAGAATTAAAAATCAATGCACTGGTCCTTCTATATGACTATGATACTACTGACCTACAGGCAGTTGAGAATCTGCTTTGAATTATTTGTATATAAGTTATAAATGCAAACTGTAGGCTGACAAGCATTTTCTTCACTAGCGTCCTTTGAGAATAAGAACACACGATCACAGATATGCTGGCTAGGATTAGGCATGCAGCCCATATACAGGGAACCGGGTCTGGCAGGCATTTGTTTGGCCTGGATATCATTAGTTCTACATTTAACAAATTGAGCTGATCCAACAGTAGATGCTAAGGAACAGTTACCCTGTGACGTGCTCCACAATAAAAGGAAGGAGGGAGGAAGCCAGGAATTGAGGGAAGGAAGGAAAGGAGGAAGAGAAGGAGGGAGGGAGGAAAAGAGAAGAAAGGAAGGAAAGAAGGAAGGAAGGGAAAGTCTTTGGCCAGATAAACTTGAAAAACATTTTACAGCCCTGAAAATTTACCCTCTCTTGAAGATTTCTAGTTCACATTAGCATATTAAATCTTGCATACTTCCTGCAGGCTAAAATCCACTTAACTGAGTATAATCAGTGTTCTTCAACTACAACATGCACACACATACCACCTTGCTTTCTTTCTTGCCTTCTCTCATTTAACACCTAATAACACCTCACAGCATACTTTAAGACATGTCCCACAAACCTGCTAAATAATGTGCTGAAGATGTGAAAGGATTACTTCAACTTCCCCAGAGATCTTATCTTTAAACAAGGCACTAGCAGAACTGAAGCACTTAAAAGGGTTTGCCAAATAGACCTTCAAAGTTATCCCAGGCCCTGAGCAATAATGAGTGACTAAGAGAAAAATTATGGAAGCTATTCATAAAATACCCATTTTTCAAATTTCAAATCAGACAACATTACATCAGCCTCTGTAGCTTTATATTTGTCTTTTTAATTTAAAACTGAATGTACAGCGACCTTCAAGTAGTTGGGCAGCCACTGCAGCAGGGCAGAATTCACAATTGTCAGCACAATAGATTACCATGGGGAGATTATCTACAACAGAACAGCTTTGAAAATAGACACTCCTAAGTCCTGGTATTGTTTATGTCAGACAAATAGAAAGTGATGCTGTTTCTATTCACTTGACTGTCAGTGTATTTCCATGGAAATGGAAGGGGAATTCATGTTTGGAAATGCTTCACAAAGTCAGTGACCTCAATAACTTAGGTCTTGGAGTGTCTTTGTTGCAGGGCATGGAGAGTGTGAGGCAGGCAAATGCCAGTGCTTCAGGGGCTGGGAAGGGGATCGGTGCCAGTGCCCAACAGCATCTGCCCAGCACTGTGTCAGTCCAAAAGGCCAAGTGTGTAGTGGAAGAGGCACATGTGTATGTGGCAGGTGTGAGTGCACCGATCCCAGGAGCATCGGCCGCTTCTGTGAACATTGTCCCACATGTCACACAGCCTGCAATGAAAACTGGTATGTGTTTCCTGATTCCAAATATACATAAAGCAGTCCTTCATTATAGTCATGTTCGACCTTTTCTATTTTGCCTACCTTAACCTAAAAGCAGGATCTTCTCCAGATAAATTGTTATCATCACGCTAAAAAAGAACTGAATGAGGAATTTAGGAATTAGAAGACTTAGATTCCAATCTTTGGCCATGCATGAAAATTTATCTAGGTATTCACTGCCTTTTTTGAAATAGGTTTTTTTTTTTAAAGAATAATATTCAGTGTTCATAAAGGTTCATTTTTTTTCCCCCAGCTTTTTTGAGATATAATTGACATATAACCTCGTGTAAGTTTAAGATGTACGATGTGATGATTTAGGGGCTGCCTGCTTCCCAACTTACTAATAATTAGCTGTTTAATCTAGGGCAAGATTTTTTAAATTCTTTGTGCCTCAGTTTTGTGATATTAAAAGTGAGGATAATAATAATACTGTGGTATAATTCTGTGAGATAATTAAATTAGATGTTCATGCAAAATATACCTAAACCTTTGTACTTGCTGCATAGTTCATAGAATAAATGTTAGCTGTTATTATTGTTTTATTTTTATTCTTTTAAAGATAAAAAGTGGTGGCTACGAAGCACTCTAGAAAGAAGTGATGGATAAGGGAAAGGTGATGTTAAATAATGGTGGCATTGTTGTTTTGTGCCAATAATTAATTTTCCAATAACAATTTGAGTCCTGCTCAAAGACCACTACTCAGAATATCACTGTGCCTTACAATTTGTTTTATTCAATTTTTAAAAAGACATTCTCAAGTAAAATTTTTTAAATTATACACTGTAGGTTATGTAACACACTAGGAAGATAACGATGGAGTGATGGAGGTATTTCTAATGAACCCAACCAAAATTTGAACTGTATGTTCATTGCTAAATTTTTCTAGTAGTATCATAATATTCATCTTCTAAAACATCTGTGCTAGCTGGTTTTGTTTTTGATTTTGCAGTGAGAGTATCTTATTCATTTCCTAGAGATTTTCTTCTCAGTACAGAAAAATCATTATGTTAATTTTATACATTAAAATATTTTAAGTGGTTAGAATGTAACTTTGCCATGATATTAAATTCAGCCAAGATTACAAATAAATGTCATAGTCTTCTTTCCCAGTTTTACAATTCTGCTGTCCTAAAGCAGTACCCTATTTTATTTTTTACAGAAAATACTATAGGCTACAACCTTTTAAAAAATTAAATGTTTTCACTTCTGTTTCCCCTTACAGGAATTGTATGCAATGCCTTCACCCTCACAATCTGTCTCAAGCTATACTTGATCGGTGTAAAACCTCATGTACTCTCAAGGAACAGCATTATGTGGACCAAACATCAGGTAAACAAAAGGTTAATAATCAAAGTACTGAAGAGTATCTGTAGAGAATCATATTTCCCAAAAAGGCTCATAATCAACCATCCTAAAGAAAGAACTAACTGCTTCAATGTTTTCAACCTCCAAGAAATAGTGCTCTATAAAACCAGCTGAGGATATTTGCCATGGTATGGCTGAATTGCTAGATCTCCCACCTAACAATTAAACTACCATCTCAACCACCCAGCTAAATTCGCATGCTGTGCACCTCCATGGAAGTATACCAAACAGATTTTCTAGAGAGATCTCAGTGAGCCAAGAATAGGAGTTTCCTAGGTAGAGTCCATTTCACCCTTAGAGACAAGGTCTATGGAGCCATCATTACCCTTCACAATCCAAACTTGTTTCCAGTTATAACCTTCCTCATGTCAAACGAACATTTATTTTCATGTTTCAGGTGAAGCCAAAAAATTCTAAGTAGCAATGATTTAATTTTGCAAAGTACATAATTTCAAAAGGGCCATTCCTCCCTGATAATTTTCATTCTGATATAAATATAATTTAGGGGTGAATGAATATAAAGGTGACACAATGGAAAGGGTATGGAAATTTTAGTCTGAAGACCTTAGCTTAAGGCATGTCTCCTGACACTAGTAGCTAAGAAATATCAGCCCTCTTACAAAATTTCACTGAGCCTCAGTTTCCTCATCTGTAAAATGGAGATAATAATACTAACCTCAAAGAGTTGTGTGATTAAATGAGCCAGTGAACATGAAAAAACTTTTTCAGTTAAAAGATGATATATGAATGGAAGAAACATGTGAAAGCTGAGTTCAAAGATCATTTTGGACAAAAGTTCATTAGAACTCAAAAGCCAGCACCCCCATTTTGTTCAGGTTTAGGGTGTTAAACTATATAAGAATTAGAAATGAAGCTTGAAATTATGTATTCATTAAAATGTTCCTACTGCTACTACTATTTCTAGTCTTTCCTCTAACCGGTAAGAATAATTCCAGGTCTTAAAGAGATTGCACAGGAGAATAAACTTTCTCCAGAGTTTTGTTTCCCTCTCCCCTCACATCCACACTAATCTTAGCCCATAATAAATTTGGCTTTGAAAAGAGCCCATGTGCTGCCAGCTGGGGCTGCAGCAATCACACCCCAAAGCCAAGTGCCTTTTCTAATAAATAAAGCTCTTATTGTCAACATGTAATTTATTATGTTAAGGAAACAAACCTATTCTGACCTAAGTGTGGTTACAAAAACTATTCCCTTAAAGCTCCTTAGGAAAAGCCCTTGCTTGACCTAAACTAAGAAAAGAGGCATGGCCAGGGCTAAATTTTTGGCTCCCCAAATTTTGAAATTTAAAAATGCATGCAGATTTGAGTCCCAAAAATGTCCATTAGAAATATTTGTAAAATGTATTAGTAGCTAGGGGGCTACCCTCCCCTTCACAACTATTGTGCAAGGAGAGGGAAAGGGCATTTGTTAGCCACCTCTATTATCTATCCACTTGATCACACTTAAAGGGTGTTCTTTTGGTCTTTCTGGCTAAGCTCCTACTAGGCAAGAAGCCATTAAGTGAGATCAAGCCACGTGCCACCTTAGCTGATTAAGTATTCTAAGTCAGCCAAGGGAAATGAAAGGCATGCATGTCACAAACCTGGGCACCACCAAGGGTACCACTTTTGAACAGAGCATCTTGGATTCTCTCTGCATGTGAGACTATAACAAAGGGAGACTTGCACTTGCATCTGGTGCTTCTATTCCAGTTAGTAGTCCTCCAGCCTCCTTTTAGCATTTCTTTCAAGGAACCTTATCACTATGACCAAGAGAAAACTGGGCTCTAAGTCTTCCCACTTAGAGAAGAGCCCCTGCCCTTGTTACTGAATTCTTGGCGTATTCAAGAGCAATGCTTGGTCATCCCTGGGATTTCAGACACAAATCACTCATGACTGACTGTTCTTCTAAGCCTTGGCAGGTCCCCTCCCAAAAGGCATTCTCAAGGAGACCTTCAGACAGTTAGGTGAAGTCCCCAAAGTCTGGAGGATGCACGGAAAACACATGCTTCTTTAGGCCAGGAGGTAATTTTGTGAGTGTGGGGCAGCTGGTGAGTTCTGTGGAGTACTTGCGTATTATGCAACCATGTTCCTCTTAGATTAGGGTAATACCTCTGGCAGCCACAGAGCCTGCAGATTTTCCAACTAGAGTTTGCCAAAGGTCTAGGGCTAAAACAGAGACCTAGAATGCCCCTCCTCTTAATGTAGCATTTCCTTTTCCAGCTAGTAATTATCTGTTCTTGAAAAAACAAAAAGCAGAATTTTTAGAAGCAAAATAGGATAGATGTGGTTAACAGACAAGTAAAAAATAAATTAATAACAATTGAGGAAAGAGATTTGGGTATTGTCCCAAATTATACACTCCCATTTCCTGGAGAAGCTATGTGTAATAATAATGAAAACTTACACTGCAGTTTCAAAGGAAATATTTATTCATCTATTAAAGTAGTACTGATTTTAGCTTCTGCAGATGTTTACTTTATTTTCCATTACTGATGTGTAACAAATGAGGAGTAAGCATAACAAGAAAAACATACGTTAATGCACGGAGCTGTTAAATAATTTTTTAAATCCTATTTTCCACTTAGTGATCCACACCACACCAAAATACTGTCCCTCTCTCTGTCATGGATAAAATTATATTTGGTTAAGGGATTTGGACATATTCCAGTTAGTTCAAATAAAGAATCAAGCTGCAAAGAAATAATCTTATTGAATACCTTAATTGTGGCTACTCTCCAAAAGAGAGTTTTCTGTTGAAAAGATTTGAATAATAAATGTGTAATAATAATTAGTTTACTTCTTGAATCAACAATGGCAGTCCTCTATTTTGAAAATGTAGATTTGCAAATATCTCTGATCCTACTGAGATGATGAACACTATTTACTTCTAACATTATTGTTAGAGCCCTTTGATTTACTCATTCCAGTTTTTTAAACCATTTATTCGTTTGCTTCTTTACAGAATGTTTCTCTAGCCCAAGCTACTTGAGGATATTTTTCATCATCTTCATAGTTACATTCTTGATTGGGTTGCTTAAAGTCCTTATTATTAGACAGGTGATACTACAATGGAATAGTAATAAAGTTAAGTCCTCGGCAGATTACAGGGTGTCAGCCTCAAAAAAGGTCAGTGAATTCTAAAACAGAAATACTTTCAGTATGTTTTTGTCTACTTTCAATATTTAGGCACTTAATTAATGATAATATTTCTTCTCCATCAAGGACAAGTTGATTCTGCAAGGTGTTTGCACAAGAGCAGTAACCTACCGACGTGAGAAACCTGAAGAAATAAAAATGGACATTAGCAAATTAAACACTCATGAAACTTTCAGGTGCAACTTCTAAAAAGATAAAAAAGTACTTTATGGGAAACTGGATTTTTAATGATCGCTCCTAAAAATTATTATTATAAAATAATAATTTTATAAGTCACAGGAGGAGATAAATTTTCTAGATCATGCCAGTTGCTGGTTGTCCACTCGAATGAAGACTGACAAGCATCCTCATCATCATGTGACTCACACTGCTGCTGAATTCTTCAGAGAAAAATGTGTCTTACTACTGTTTGATACTAGTATCATTGTAGCACTTTACTGTAATATATAACTTATTTAGATCAGCATAGAATGTAGATCATCTGAAGAGCACTGATTACACTTTACAGATACCCGCCATTTCTACACTTCCCAGAGAGACAATGCTGTGAGATAGTTTTGGCATTGTGTCACTACAAGGGTACAGTAATCCCTGCACCAAACATGCAGATGAAAAAATAATACGGCAGTTATACTAATGTTGCCAAACACTTTAACAATTGGCAGTGAATAGACAAGAACAGATAGATAAGTAAATGATTAGTGTTTCACTCATTCAAGAGATGAACAGATAAAACCTTAATCTTGAGGGATATTGCTTTTGAAACTAGTTTCATGCATGTGTGTTTGTTTTCTTCTTTTACAAGATGGATATTAATTCTAACATTCTTTCCTCTTCGCCTTTATATTTTGGTTTTCTTTCTTACAGGATAAGTTTATATAATGTCACAGATGACTGGATTAAATAAGTGCTAAGTTACTACTGCCATAAAACCTAATAATAATACAATGTCACTTTATTAGAATACTTTTAAAAGCCGAACATTTAATAAGGGACACTTCAAGTAACATCAAAATTTGAACAGCTTCGTTGTGTGCAGATGTGGAGCTTTATATCTTCTTACCTGGTAAACTGGATGGATTATTTCACCATTTCATTTGTCTAATCATCAGGTTGAAATTCACGAGATATTTAGAAACTCTGTGGAGTTTCTAAGCAAAGTGCCACACTTTTGAGTCTTCTCCAATATTTATTCCAAGTAGATAGTAGCATTTTTCAAATTAAAAGCTAAATTAAGCTATATTAGTTTTGCCCTTCAATGCAGTCTAAGGACATTCTTTCTTTGAATCACCTCAACCTTACTCACCAGAATTCTAAAAGTACACAATTGGAGGATAGACAATATCTTAGAAATAAGCTAATTCACTCTTGTACTTAGTCAGAGAACTGAGGCTCAGCAAGTTTAAATGATTTCTCAAAAACCCCTAAGTGACCAAGTGACAACATTCAAAGAGAACTATTTTCTTATTGCCAGGCCAGTGTTCACTGAACAATGTCATACTACCTCTTAAATCTTTAAAATAATCAATTGGCAAGTATTTTTAGATGTGATTTACTGAAGTCTTAAGTATAAGAAAATTTCAAAACAAAGCAGAAAAGAGTAATTCAAACAGAATTGTCCATGGTCGGCTTCCAGTCTATCTGCTAATCAGCTTCTAAGAGACTGCAAAATAGCCTAACTAGAGAGAAGTCCATTCACACCATAGCCTGTGTGAACGGCGCCCCCTGGAGTTGTGCAGTGCTCCGTGCTCAGCCAGAGAGCTTGATACAGACAGAGGCCATGAACTTTTATCCTCCCCAACAGGAACTTCCTCACAATTACCATATCCTTACAGACTTATTCAGTCTGATTTTATTGGCTAGAAGTCCAACAGTCCTGTATGCAGTACAGAGCTTTGCCTATGACAACTAAGGAATATATTTTAAATTCCTTTAAAATGTCTTCTTATAATCAGCTTCCCAGACTTTCTGTCTTCCAGCACTTGAGTTAAAGTGCCAGATATTTGCATTTCGATGAAGACTAAATCCCACTCCATATTCTACCCTAAAGAGGATTTAAAAACATATAATAAGTTGTTCTGCAGCCAACAAACACAATAACTCCATCAGCTGTCCCCTGCAGCCAAGCAATTATGATGCTAGCTTGAACTGTATGTCTTTCCCCAAATGAGAAATCAGCAGCATTGACATAATTCAGTACTGTGACTCACTTATGTAAAATACCTTTGATCACCAAGGATAATGCAAAACGTTTTGAAGCATGCCTGTCACAGCATCCTTTTTAAAAAAGAAAATAAATGGATATTTGACAGCCCCAAAAAAGGAAAAAGTGGAAAATATCCATTCACTGAAATGCTGAAAATTTTAAAACATTTAAAAATTTTAAAACATTATGATGTTCATAAGCTAATTTCTATGTGGGCTGAGTTATCCAAAATAGCATAATAAAATGAAATTCTTAAAATAAAGGGATATATATTCTGACACTCTCACTAGTTTGCACTAATTTATAGTGGAACAAGGCTCTTCTCATAGGAAGGGACAAACTTTCTGATAGGCAGTTCAATGATAGATGATGACTGCAGTTACGCTTGTGATGTCTTGTGTTTTCCTTTTTTACTTAAAGGTCTAATTCTTAAAAGATTTTAGAGCTTACATTTACTTGAATAATTGACATTTTCCTTGTGAGAAAAGAATTAATATTTGACTAGCTAGAATTAATTAAAAGTTAAGGGAAACAGGGTATTCTTAGATTAAATAATTTATGTAAATAAAGCCTATTTTCAACTAATATGAACACAGGAGCCTTTTGAGATTCACTGATATTAAACACGAGTTATGAAACTTTAAATGATTAACAAAGTTAAGAACTTCAACAACACTTTTGGTACGACAGCATTTCTGTGCCCTAAAGTATTTCATGATTTAGAAATGTGCCATATATGCACTACAATATAAGTGTATGCATTTTACTTCTCTGGGGATATCTTTACACTGCAGTGTACATGCATTTATAAGCATCTGATATCTTTTTTTGAAATTTATTAATATTTATGAAGTCTCAGACATTCTCTGAAACACTCAGAAATTCACTAAAACTCTGATTATGTCCTAAATGTTTAATTTAGCTTTGGTTTATAAAGATAAAAAAAAAATCTAAGGTTAAACAGAATAGATTTCTCTGGAGGCAAATTTTTCAAAATTCAAAATTAAAATTAGTGGATGCATCAGATGCAACACTTCACTAAAGAATAAATTTCAAAATTTTTTAATATACACTTAATATCTATTGAAGATATTCTTATGTATGACAATGGGCATCTATAAGATGTTGAAATATGATTATGATGGACTATGAAAATTTTTCTCCTTAGAATTATGTTCCTCCTGTTACCTGATATAGTAAGTTAAACTCAATGGCTTTTCCTTCTTTTCCTTACTCCTGTTCTTTTCTATTCATTTTTCCTAAGAGAGTGCCCCAAAACTTCAAGCTCAATAAGCCTAATTGTGAAAAATAACTGACTGTAATGGTATAATGAAGTTCTTCATTTCCATACATCTCTTAATGATTTTAAAAGTTATTTGAATCTATGCACCTGAACAAAGACCCATTAAAAATGAAGAATTTTAAATTTTTACAACTGTTCGACTTCTTTCAATTTTAAAGGATTTGAGATCTATATATTTTAATAAAAGTATCAAGTGAAACACAACCACTTGGGAGTTCAATCATGTGCATATTATATTGTTTTATTTACTCTTAACATTTAATTTACAACTATCCTTATTTATATCGACCTTAAGAACTCCACTTCATGCAATGCAAACTGAGATATATTTTGAAAGAAATATAAAACTAGCATTCTTTCAGATCATTTCCCTTTTCTCTTATAATTCCTCAATGGTAAATTTATTATGGGTAACTAATTATCCATGTTCATATTTCATTAATTCTAAGACATCCACTTTTTAATTTAACATCTCTAAAATGTATCTTACAGTTGTTGACCTCTTAATGCAGTGTTTGAAGTTTTGCTTAAATAAACATTATATTAATTTATCTTTAACCAAATGTTCATGGGTATAGGGACATTCATTTTTGTATAAATATTTAATAACACATTTATGATAACATGTGAAGTCAGTTTTCAGTACATCTGGATCACATACAACTCAACATGGAGCCTAACCATCTGATTATGAGTTCAAATCCTGTAGACCTTTAGGTTATAAAAGCTCTTTCAGCCTCCTACTTATGCTTTACGCTAGTGGCTACAATTTCAGCGAACCCTAACCTAACTGACAAGAATGAGTGAGTTTCTCCCAGGTTTGTTAACAAATTTTTATTCTTTCTATTACTTCCTAAAGAATACTTGCATATGATCATCTCACTTTTAGACAGAATTAACTGGAAAAATATTACATAAAACCATCAGATTTAGATTTTGCATATTTAGGTTTTGCAGCATCTTGTATGTTGTATGTCAATGACAGGAGAAAAATATATAACCAATCAGTGTTGTAGGAAAACTTTCCTTTCAAGTTCTCTTACATTTTTATTCTTTATCATTTCTGTTCTTTTGTTTGACTTTTTTCTTTGGCTCTGATAAATTCACCTTAAGCCCATGTAACAACTGTCATAAAACTGCATATTTAAATTATTTGACTTATATGAAACAATTGTTCAGCTATCTGGGCAGCTGTTAATGAAATATCTGAGAGTAATAACACTACTCTTTTATCTACCTGGATTACTTTTTCCCACAAAAATTTACCTTTGTAAGGTAATTCTATTAATCAGGTTTCTAACCTCCATAACCTATTTCAGTTAAAATCATCTAATCCAACAATAAAAAAACCCAAAACACTGCAGTCATCAAGGATGGAAATTGTATGACTTGTGTAAAAAATCTTTACTAACTTTACACTGTACAACAGATAAATGTGATTTTGATAACAATTCCACACAATAAGTATGGCACATAGATTTTATTAATATTGAATATAAAATATTTTAATTCTAAATTAAAATAAAATATAAATTTGCACATATTAATATAGAAATTCATTTGGTGTATATTTAACATAACTTTAAAACCATTTTACATTTACCAGCTACTTCATTAAAGTTTTTTAAATGTCTGCAAAAAAAGTAGAAATGTTTTTAAATTTCAGTAATATAACCTATGTGTTTCATTTAAGTCCTGCCTTTGTAAAAAAAAATTTTTTAATATAGAGTGTATTTTTAAATTAAAATATTTGAATATAAAATAGTTCTAAGAAAGAAACTATTTCTCATTAAGCAAGTTTCTTATTATTTCTGGCTTTGAATTATACATAAATTTAAATTGCCTTAAATGACATAGAAGATCGGGGAATACGATGATTTCACATTGTATACTATGAGCCTGTTCATATAATTCTGATTGACTACTAACTTTGGTTTATGTATTTATTAAAGAGCTGACACTGTAGTTTGTTGAGATGTTTATTTTTATAACAGAGCTTATAACAGTTATGACAAGGCATTTAATTAATGCATCATTCTGTTTAAAAGTAGGTGTTAACCAATATGAAATTCTATGTTTTAAAATAAAAATGTAAAGATCTAAGTATGCACAGAATGCTTCTTTATTTCTTATTGTGTGCTACATGACTCTCAGCACTGCCAGACAATAGTACATTGTCACACAAGGAAATGTAATAACATTCATACATGGTCATTGGTAGAGGACATTACATAATTCCAAAAAGCTACTACTTCTGGAAAACTGTAGAGCCAATGATAAAGATGTGAGGCCATCCTAATTACTCTATTTCCCTTCAATAACCACCCAATGGTGAAAGCAGAAGGAATATCCTAATTACAAAAACTGAAAAATTAGCTAAAAGACAAACTGGGCTTTTTCTAGCAGACAAAGGCTTCTACCATCACCCTGATACAAACATATCATGTTCATAATCTTCAACTGCACATTCTCCAGAGCCATATTTAAACAAGTGAAATTTATGGAGTACCCTTGTGTTGTGATTTTCCTTTATTTAATCTAGTGGAAAAACTAAAGCAGATGAGGGAGCACACTGAAAGTTAAATAAGATATGCAGACAGATTTCCTGTCCTTAAGGAGTTTTAATAGTTTGAAGGAAAGGATATGTGTAGCATACTATAGATAAAAGGGTTTCACTGGAGAGATCAGATGGAAGCTATCAGGAGGTTTAACAAGGCCTTTGTTTTTGAGGATTCATCCCAGTTGGGTTTGGGCTACAGTCTTTCAGGCTCAGAATACTGATTTTGTTATGAGTGTTGTTTGGCCCCATTTTCCCCTTCCCTCTTTAGCAATAGGACCCACACCCTGAGTTTGAATAGAGCACACAGCTGAGACTTAACTACCCAGACTCCTTTGCAGCTAAATGTGGTTACAGGACTAAATGTTGGCCAGTGGGGCAGGTGCGAGAGGAACCCAGGATCTCACTTCCCCTTTCCATGTTTTTGCTATCTCGACCACTAGCGGTGTCTTGGCAAAGGAAACCCTGTGCTGAAATATTCAGAGCTTCCCCTTCAGCCAAGAACTGCTCTCCTCAACTGAACCCTGGTAGGGAAACAATCTGTTTAGCTAAACCATTGCATTTGATGGTATAGCAGATATTTTGTACTCTAATGATGTGTTATTTATATAATTGTCTTACTCCTCAGCGATAATAAATACCATTTCTGTCAATTTTTCAAATAAGGAAAACAACACACATAGAGGTTAAGCACCGTGTATAAATGAACGCAGCCAGTAGGTGGCCAAGGCCGGATTCATAGGAAGATCTGTTTTTCATTCCATAAATGACTGATCATATGTTTTATGAGGATAGATTTTTACTAAGTTAATTAGTTTTACTAGTTTAACTATGTCCTTATGAACCAAAAAAAGGTGCAATAAAGTTGAGGAGCTAATATATGTGCAGAAACACTACACAGGAAGAAGTGAATGGAACTTAAAAATGAAAAACAAAATGTTAAGTGCACTCAGATGCTGTAACTAGACTGGAGCAGTCCATGGAGGATAGCATTTGGCCTACGCCTTGCAGGAAAGGTAAGTGTAGCCATGCAGAAAAGCAAGGTCATGGAGAGGTAAGGGAATAGTAAAGTAGAAAAGGGTGGGGATTCCATCCAAGAACATTGAAATCTTGTTGAGATGCAGCACTGGATACTGAAAAACAGTAACCTACAGGTTCTAGTCTATGGAAAGCCTGCTTTCCTGACTAAGAAGTTTGAACTTTGGTTACTAGGAAAAAGCAAGCCCTGAAGTTTTTGCACAGAAAAGTGGTATTACTGGAACTATACATGGTTTGGAATATACTAACATAAACTAAATATAACTTTTAATTAAACATTAATTTTATCCCCTCTAACACTAAATATAAATACCACTTAATAATGTTAAATATTTAATTCTATTAAATGCCATTTAATAATAAATTTAAATACTATTTAATACTAATGTAAAAGAAACTGAAGTATACAAAAGCAGAAAAATTTGAAAATCCAACTTCCTAACGGCAATCACTTTCATATGTAGGCATATTTTCACTTTATTTTTCTATGCACTTTATAGCTTATTATGCAGATAACACATATTTGTGGTAAAACATCTAAAAATACCTTGACATTAAAATTAAAATAAATATTACTCCAATCCAACCACTCAGAGTTGACCATTGCCATATATTATGTGTGCGTGTGTTTGTAACTAAGAAAGAAATATGCTATTAATAGTATGGTATAAAGATATTTTTTCTTCGAAAACATTTCAAACATTTTTCCATGTCAAGATTTAAACTATAGTTTTACTAGGTGAATATAATCCCATCCAAGAATGTGCCACAATCATAGCTCTATGTTCAATGACAAAAAGAATGAGCAAGAAATGATACCAAATATAAAACAATGGTCAACAACTTTAGTATTCAATAGGAGGAGACTGGTTAAGTAAACTGTTTTTGAATGGGAGAGATTTGCACATTTATAATGGCAGAGGAGAGGGAACCAGTGCAGAGAGAAATGTTTATATTGGGATGGTTTGTATTGGTCTAAGGTACAATAGGGGAGCATTTCAAATTATGACAAAGTGGAATCAGTGAAATGAGCTTAGAGAATTTTCGTGAGGAAATAAAGATTTAGACAAAAGTACAAAGGGAGGGAATAAGAGCTACTGCTACAAGGAAAATTAGAGAGAACTTGGAGATTGGCTAGATACAGGTGATAAGGAAAGAATTTAGTTGAACAGAATTCTAATGCCAACTCTGAAAGTCACTACAGACTTCTACCCAAATTGGATAAAACTCCCAATCTGGTCTCACAAACCACATTGTTCTTGCCAGTCCATGACTTTTAGACTAAATTCTAACTTCATCAAAATATTTGGCCAGACAAAACCAAAGCTGCAAATTTTTAAACCATGTCAATGGTCATGCTTTCAGTACTATCAAAATAAGCCTAAGCGCAAGATAAGCAGTATCTCCTTTTAACCTAGTTATTTATATATGAATATTTTGATCATAATCAGAAGTAGTGGTGGGCTGCACAAGAAAAACAAATGGCACCTTGGCTTCCAACTTGGCAATCCTATTTAGCACTTATTTGGACTGGTGCATTATTTCGTACTCAGGGCCCAGTGCTGTTTAGACTTTTTCCAATGAATTGCTTAAAGGTCATAAAAAACTATCTGTCTATAGTGGTGAGAGGAAAACTCTTTCTTTATTGGGCTTTGTCATACTTTGTGCGGTTTTTCCATTGTTATGAGTACAAAATACATTCTAACCATCATTAAAGTCATGAGAGATAATTATCCATTTAAGAAAATCTTAATTTGCCATTAACATTTTTTAAAATATTTTCCCTTATTAAATTAAGAATAATCTATAGGTCCGTGGTTTTCAAAGGGTAGTTCCCAGACCAGCAGCATCAGTGTCACATGAAAACTTGTGAGAAATGCAGATTTTTAGTCTCTACCCCAAATCTTCTGAATCTGAAACTCTGGGAATGGGGCCCAGAGATCTGTGTTTTAACAAGCTCTCTAAGTAATTCTGATGCCTGCCAAAGTTTAAGAACCATTTCCATAAAGAGTAAAAGTTAGCATCAGGAAACCAAAAGCTATAGAATATGCTTACTGGTGCACATAGACGAGTACCTGATACTCAATACTCAGTGCAAGTACTTATTTATTAAGTGTTGAATGAGTCAGTGATGTTCTATTTTCTCTGAGCCCCTCAGACATGTCCCTTTGAAAAGACTGTGCTCAAAATTTGTCTGTCATTTATTATAGCTAAAATCAAAGTAATAAAATGATTGTCTGGTATGTTGTTTACGAAAATAAAATTGACTTCAATTACTTTTTAAAACAAGTCTAACATATCCAGTGTATGAAGAGGCCCACATTAAATATTTTTATTAGCTACAGGCAGTTATCTTTTTTTTCTGTCACTTAAACACTGTTCTTCCCAAAAGCTAAATGCATACAGATTTATGTGTGGGTGTATGAGATAGTGGAGGATCTCTACCACTGCCCTAATTAATAGGGAAACTCCTAACATGGTCTGTGGAGTTCCATCTTGGTTAGAGGGCTGAATCTTATCTTCATATTCTCATGTCCACCAAAGTATACAACTTCTCTCCCTCCTCTCTGTTCAGAGACACTTGCAAGTGTCAAGGTCTATTGGCTGTCTATAGGGAATACAAGTGGGACAGCGATACCAAGGACAGCTGGGTGCAGCATCCCTTCCATTCCACCCACTGGTCACTGGAGTAGAAAACCCTTCTGCTCCCTCTTACTTTGAGGAATCACATTTGTTAACTCTTCTCTAAGAAAAATATCTAAGTCACCCCTTTCTCCCTTACCCCAGATCCAGTTTTATCTCATCCTGAAAAGAAAAAAGTAGCTCTACAGGCATGCATTCAAATTTGTCTCTGGTCCTCTAAATTTTGAACTGATTTTGGTAGTATTTCTGCTTTAGTGTGGACTTGGACAAGGGAAAATAACCTGTACAGTATCAGTGAATAGAAAAAAGGAAAGGAAACATATGCATATGTGTATATAGGGGCAGACAGACCCAAAGAATAAGAAATGGTACTGAGAACTTATTCTGGGGCTCTGGATCCCTCAGGCCAAGGAGGATATAAAGAGAGGGCAGAGACAGGAAGGAATGGATACTGTTAAAAATAATTTTTGAGAGACCCTTTGCCTTGGGTCTCCACTTCAGCTTTCTTTGGGGATAGGAGGGGATATTCCCTCTAACTTGCAGCCTAGTGTGGCTTCAAGGGAACTCTTAGGACCTTTGAAATGTATTCCCTACACTTGGGAGACAGAATTCTGATGCCTAGCTCATGCCAGAAAAAGACGCTTCATCATAGATTAGTGCTCATAACACATAAGGCTGCGGCCTGGGTCCTATCTCCCCCAATGAAAACTAGAGGGGAAGAATGGCAAGTATTAGGTATGTCTGTCCTAATTCTAACCAAGTGTCATTCTTACTCTACAAGTATATAATCATTATATATATATATATATAAAATTCTCTATTTAATGGCACTTATATATACAATTATATATAATTTGAAACAATAAATGTCATTTTCTTTCATTTCAAATACCGAAACAATACTATCAGACTCTTCTCAAGAATGATTTTAGGTGTAATTTAAATGCCCTCACCCTGACCAGAGAATTTGAGAACAATGAAAAACATGTATTGAAAACATTTGGAATAATACTGTTTATTATGTTTTTAAAATTACTTAGAGTTTATTTTTAGTGCATTTAATATGCATGAGATTACTTTGTATAAAAAATATTCACCTTAATCTACAGATTGATTTTGCAAATATTGGTTACTTTTCACTTGGCAATTTCCTTGCTTCCTTTGGTTTGACTACGGTTTTTATTTTTTAAAAAATAGAAATACAGACTATTATTCAACATTTAAAATGACTACAGTACTCTCTTTTGCCCTTGGATAAATTGTGAAAAGGCCAATTATTAAGCTTCAAGTTTTCATTACTTTGTCCTCTGATGACATTGAGTCTATTTGGGTAGAAAAAATATGTACAACTCTTCAAGTCAAAATTGTATGACTAGAATGGTAACTATATACGTCAGCTTTTAAATTTCCTTTATTAATAAAAGAAATATATGCAATTTAAGTTTCTTCCTAGCTCCTCAGTCATTTAGTAAAATAAGCATACATCTTAACTCTCTATTCTGGTAATGAGTAGATAATGGCCTAATTAGTAAGTAATCATTTGAAAACAAGAGTAGATAGAAGAAGAAACCCACACACTTCCAAAGATATGGGGAGAAAGTAAATGCATTCTTTAAAATGATGGTGAGTGAAGGCATCAGTGAGTCTTTATGATGGGTGTAGGTGGTTCAAGAATAAAAGAGAGACAAATGGTGAAGAAAAAGTCACAGCAGGAAAAATCTCCATCACTTATCTACCAGCCCTTACACACACACACACACACACACACACACACAAACACACACAAACACATACTCATTCTCATACACACACTTACATATACTACTCTGTATGAGATATGACATGTCATGACATAGCTGCCCAGCATCCCTTTTGGATTTTCTTGCTTTATGTTTAATTTACATGCAATAAAATGCACAAATCTTAAGTTTATAACTTGATGAGTTTTGATAAATGTATACACCTGTATAACCACCATAGAACATTTTTGTCACTTCAAAAGGTTCTTTATGCCCCTTTCCGGTCAATCAATCCCCTTCTTACGATAGTTAATTTTATGTCAACTGGATTGGGACACAGTGCCTAGATATTTAGTCAAGTAGTATTCTGGATATTATTGTAAGAGTGTTTTAGGGTGAGATTTACATTTAAATCAGTGGACTTCAAGTTCTCCATAATGTAGGTGGGC
The DNA here is from genome assembly GCF_937001465.1 of Orcinus orca. Classification (NCBI taxonomy): domain Eukaryota; kingdom Metazoa; phylum Chordata; class Mammalia; order Artiodactyla; family Delphinidae; genus Orcinus; species Orcinus orca. Next base: position 72,596,996 of record NC_064567.1, read on the forward strand.
CTCATCCAATCAATTGAAATTGAAGTTGAATCAGTTCTGTCACTGAATCGACTGATTTCTCTTACCATAACCAAACAGCTTTCTTACTTGTAATTTCCCTCAGAACTAACAGACCTTCCCCTGACATTTATCCAAACCCAATCTTCTCATAGCAACTAAGTATGGAAGCTAGCATAATACTTAAATAAATTACCTTTGTTTTTTTAAAAAGTCAGGTTTATTGTAGTATAATTTATCCTATAGAAAAATTTATTCTTTTCAGATGGATCTCAACAAATGCATGTATATCACTGTACAACCACTATCATAATCAAGATACAGAATCATTCCCAAAAGTTTCCAATGCCCCTTTTATAGTCAGTCAATTCTTTCTTATTATCCCCAGCCCCTGGCAACCACTAATCTGATTTCCGTCCCTATAGTCTCCTTTTATCAGAATGTCATACAAATGGAATTATACCGTATATAGCCTTTTGTGTATGGCTCCTTTCACATAGCATAGTGATTTTCAGATTCAACCGTAATGGCACGTATAAGTAATACATATTGCTGAACTGTAAGATTCTACTGTATGAATGTACCACAATTTGATGATCCAATCACTGGTTAATGGGAATTTGGACTACTTCCAGTTTTTAATGATTTTTGAGTGAAACTGCTATAAGCATTCTCATAAAGCCCTTAATGCAGACATATGTTTTGTTTCTCTTGTTTAAAGACCTAGGAGTAGAACTGTTAGGTCAAATGGTTAGTGTATGGTTAACATTATCAGAAACTACCAATCTGTTTTGCAAAGTGGCTGTACCATTTTACAATCCCAGCTGCAACAGATGAGTATTGCAGTTGCTCTGCATCCATGTTAGGACTCTGTAGTGTCAGGTTTTTGGGGTTTTTTTGCGGTACGCGGGCCTCTCACTGTTGTGGCCTCTCCCGTCGTGGAGCACAGGTTCCGGATGCGCAGGCTCAGCGGCCATGGCTCACGGGCCTAGTCGCTCCGCGGCATGTGGGATCTTCCCGGACCCGGGCACGAACCCGCGTCCCTTGCATCGGCAGGCGGACTCTCAACCACTGCGCCAGCAGGGAAGCCCTGTAGTGTCAGGTTTTTAAAAGCCATTCTAGCAGCTGTGTACTGCTCTATCTTGGTTTTAATTTGCACTTGCCTAATGACTAAAGATCTGTAACTTCTTTTCATGTGCTTCTTTACTATCTGTAGTGGCCAACATCCAAGTCTTCCCCACCTTTCGCGCCCCCCCCCCCACAAATGATCCCTAGATACTGGTATTCACACCTCTATGTACTTCTCCTTAAATTTAATAGGGCTTTGTAACAAATAACAAATAGGATACCATGAAAATGATACAGTGTAACTTCTGAGGCTAGGTCATAAAAGCCACTGTTGCTTCCTCCTTGATGGCTCTTGGCTCACTCACTTCGACGTAAACCAGCTGCCATATAATGACGACATTCAGAAAACCCTATGGAGGGGACTTCCCTTGGCAGTCCAGTGGTTAAGACTCTGCACTTCCACTACAGGGGCCATGGGTTTGATCCCTATTCCGGGAACTAAGATCCCACATGCCGCCTGGTAAGCACAGTGGCCAAAAACAAAAAGCCTAAAGAGAAAACCCTATGGAGAGATCCACATGATAAGGAAGTCAGGCCTCCTGACATTAACCAGCACCAACTTGCCAGCCATGTGAGCCATTGTGAAGGCAGATCCTCAAGCCCCAGTTAAGGCTTCAGATGACTGCAACCCCACCAACATCTTGACTATAAAACAACACCACCAGTTAAAATGCTCCTCATTTCATGGGCTTCCCTGGTGGCGCAGTGGTTGAGAATCTGCCTGCTAATGCAGGGGACACGGGTTCGAGCCCTGGTCTGGGAGGATCCCACATGCCGTGGAGCAACTAGGCCCGTGAGCCACAACTACTGAGCCTGCGCGTCTGGAGCCTGTGTTCCGCAACAAGAGAAGCCGCGATAGTGAAAGGCCCGCACACCGCGATGAAGAGTGGCCCCCGCTTGCCACAACTAGAGAAAGTCCTCGCACAGAAATGAAGACCCAACACTGCAAAAATTAATGAATTAATTAATAAACTCCTACCCCCAACATCTTCAAAAAAAAAAAGTAAAACCACAGCTTTAAAAAAAAAAATGCTCCTGATTTCTTGAACTACAAAAACTCAGATATCATTATTTTAAGCAACTAGGTTACTTAGTAAATTGTTATGTGATAATAGATAATTAACACACCATTCATATCTTTTCTTTGGTAAAATGTATGTTCAAGCCTTCAGTCTATTTTTTTTTTTAATGGGTTGTCTTCTTGTTCTCGAGTTAAAAGATTTCTTTATATACTTTGGGTATAAATCCTTTATAAGATAGGTGTTCTTCAAACGTTTTCTCCCAGATTTTTGGCTTGTTTTCTTTCATCTTCTTAACAGACTCTTTCAAGGAAAGAAATTTCATATTTTGATGCAGTCCAATTTGTCTACTTTTTCTTTCGTGGTTCCTACTTTTGGTGTCATATCTAAGAAATCTTAGCCTAATGAAAGGTCAAAATATTTTTTTCCATATTTCCTTCAGGAAGTTTTATAAATTTAGGCTTTCCTTTTAGATATGCAATCCATTTTTAAGTTTTTTAAAAATACAGTGGAGTTCATTTTTTCAAAGTCTAATTATTCCAGCAACGTTTCTTAGAAAGACTATTCTTTATCCATTAAATAAACTTGGTACCTTTGTAAAAAAAAAAAAAAAAATCAATTGACTACAGTTGGCTCTCAAACAATGCAGGGATTAGGGGAACTGATCCTTTGCACAGTCCAAAATTTGGACATAATTTATACTCAGCCCTCTGTGTGCATGGTTCCTCCTTGTCTGTGATTCAGTATCTGCAGATTCAACCAACTATGGATCATGTAGTACTGTACTATTTACTACTGAAAAAATCCATCTATAAGTGAACCTGAGCAATTCAAACCCAAATGTTGTTCAAGGGTCAACCATATATGTATGTGGTTCTATTTCTAGACTCTATTCTATTCCATTGGTCTATTTGTATATCCTTTACCAGTATTTCATTGGCTTTATTACTCTAGCTTTAAAGTATAAATCTTGAAATCAGTATGGATTCTCCAACTTTGTTTTTTCTTTGTCAAAAGTTCTTTGGCTATTCTTGGTACTCTGCTTTCCACACACATTTTAAATTATACATTTTTCAGTTTCTGTAAAAAGGGCTGAAGAGGTTTTAATCAGGACTCTATTAACTACATAGATCAATGTAGTGAGAATTGAAATCTCTTTTTTTTTCTAGTTATGAAGATAAGCCTTCCATTTCTTTTGAATTTTATTTATTTTTGATAAAGCAGGTTCTTATTAGTTATCCATTTTATACATATTAGTGTATATATGTCAGTCCCAATCTCCCAATTAATCCCACCACCAACTCCCTGCCACTTTCCCCCCTTAGTGTCCATACATTTGTGTTCTACATCTGTGTCTCTATTTCTGCCCTGCAAACCACTTTATCTGTACCATTTTTCTAGGTTCCAAATATATGTGTTAACATACGATATTTCTTTTTCTCTTTCTGACTTACTTTACTCTGTATGACAGTCTCTAGATCCATCCACCTCTCTACAAATGACCCAGTTTCATTCCTTTTTATGGCTGAGTAATATTCCATTGTGTCTATGTACCACATCTTCTTTATCCATTCATCTGTCAACGGACATTTAGGTTGCTTCCATGACCTGGCTATTGTAAATAGTGCTGCAATGAACACTGGGGTGCATGTGTCTTTTTGAATTATGGTTTTCTCAGGGTATATGCCCGTAGTGGGATTGCTGGGTCGTATGGTAATTCTATTTTTAGTTTTTTAAGGAACCTCCATACTGTTCTCCATAGTGACTGTATCAATTTACATTCCCACCAACAGTGCAAGAGGGTTCCATTTTCTCCACACCCTCTCCAGCATTTGTTGTTTGTAGATTCTCAGATGATGCCCATTCTAACTGGTATGAGGTGATACCTCACTGTAGTTTTGATTTGCATTTCTCTAATAATTAGTGATGTTGAGCAGCTTTTCATGTGCTTCTTGGCCATCTGTATGTCTTCTTTGGAGAAATGTCTACTTAGGTCTTCTGCCCATTTTTTGATTGGGCTGTTGGTTTTTTTAATATTGAGCTACAGGAGCTATTTATATATTTTGGAGATTAATACTTTGTCCATTGATTCGTTTGTAAATATTTTTTCCCATTCTGAGGGTTGTCTTTTCGTCTTCTTTGTAGTTCCCATTGCTTTGCAAAAGCTTTTAAGTTTCATTAGGTCCCATTTGTTTATTCTTGTTTTTATTTCCATTACTCTAGGAGGTGGATCAAAAAAGATCTTGCTATGATTTATGTGAAACAGTGTTCTTCTTATGTTTTCCTCTAAGAGTTTTATAGTGTCCAGTCTTACATTTAGGTCTCTAATCTTTTTTGAGTTTACTTTTGTGTATGGTGTTAGGGAGTGTTCTAATTTCATTCTTTTACATGTAGCTGTCCAGTTTTCCCAGAACGACTTATTGAAGAGGCTGTCTTTTCTCCATTGTATATTCTTGCCTCCTTTACCAAAGATAAGGTGACCATAAGTGCGTGGATTTATCTCTGGGCTTTCTATCCTGTTCCATTGATCTATATGTCTGTTTTTGTGCCAGTACCATACTGTCTTGATTACTGTAGCTTTGTAGTATAGTCTGAAGTCAGGGAGTCGGATTCTGCCAGCTCTGTTTATTTCCATCAAGACTACTTTGGCTATTCGGGGTCTTTTCTGTCTCCATACAAATTTTAAGATTTTTTTGTTCTAGTTCTGTGAAAAATGCCATTGGTAATTTGATAGGGATTGCAATGAATCTGTAGATTGCTTTGGGTAGTATAGTCATTTTCACAATATTGATTCTTCCAATCCAATAACATGGTATATCTCTCCATTTGTTTGTATCATTTTAATTCCTTACATCAGTGTCTTATAGTTTTCTGCATACAGGTCTTTTGTCTGCCTAGGTAGGTTTATTCCTAGGTATTTTATTCTTTTTGTTGCAATGGTAAATGGGAGTGTTTCCTTAATTTCTCTTTCAGATTTTTCATCATTAGTGTATAGGAATGCAAGTGATTTCTGTGCATTAATTTTGTATCCTGCAACTTTACCAAATTCATTGGTTGGCTCTAGTAGTTTTCTGGTGGCATCCTTACAATTCTCTATGTATAGTATCATGTCATCTGAAAATAGTGACAGTTTTACTTCTTCTTCTCCAATTTGTATTCCTTTTATTTCTTTTGCTTCTCTGATTGTTGTGGCTAGGACTTCCAAAACTATGTTGAATAATACTGGTGAGATTGGACATTCTTGTCTTGTTCCTGATCTTAGAGGAAATGCTTTCAGTTTTTCACCATTGTGAATGATGTTTGCTGTGGGTTTGTCGTCTATGGCCTTTATTATATTGAGGTAGGTTCCCTCTATGCCCACCTTCTGGAGAGTTTTTATCATAAATGGGTGTTGAATTTTGTTGAAAGCTTTTTCTGCATCTATTGAAATGATCATGTGTTTTTTCTTAGTCAATTTGTTAATATGGTGTATCACACTGATTGATTTGCATATATTGAAGAATCCTTGCATCCCTGGGATAAATCCCATTTGATCATGGTGTATGACCCTTTTAATGTGTTGCCGGATTCTGTTTGCTAGTATTTTGTTGAGGACTTTTGCATGTATATTCATCAATGATATTGTCTGAAATTTTCTTTTTTTGTAGTATCTTTCTCTGGTTTTGGTAACAGGGTGATGGTGGCCTCATAGAATGAGTTTGGGAGTATTCCTTCCTCTGTAATTTTTTGGAAGAGTTTGAGAAGGACAGGTGTTATCTCTTCTCTAAATGTTTGATAGAATTCACCTGTGAAGCCATCTGGTCCTGGACTTTTGTTTGTTGGAAGATTTTTAATCACAATTTCAATTTCATTACTTGTGATTGGTCTGTTCATATTTTCTATTTCTTCCTGGTTCAGTCTTGGAAGGTTATACCTTTCTAAGAATTTCTCCATTTCTTCCAGGTTGTCCATTTTATTGGTATAGAGCTGCTCGTAGTAGTCTCTTAGGATGCTTTGTATTTCTGCGATGTCCGTTGTAACTTCTCCTTTTGCATTTCTAATTTTATTGATTTGAGTTCTCTCCCTCTTTTTCTTGATGGGTCTGGCTAAAGGCTTATCAATTTTGTTTATCTTTTCAAAGAACCAGCTTTTATTTTTATTGATCTTTGCTATTGTTTTCTTTGTTTCTATTTCTTTTATTTCTGCTCTGATCTTTATGATTCCTTTCCTTCTACTAACTTTGGGTTTTGTTTGTTGTTCTTTCTCTAGTTCCTTTAGGTATAGGTTAGATTGTTTATTTGAGATGTTTCTTTTTTCTTGAAGTAGGCTTGTATTGCTATAAACTTCCCTCTAAGAACTGCTTTTGCTGCATCCTATAGGTTTTGGATTGTCGTGTTTTCATTGTCATTTGCCTCTAGGTATTTTTTGATTTCCTCTTTGATTTCTTCAGTGATCTTTTGGTTATTTAGTAATGTATTGTTTAGCCTCCATGTGTTTGTGTTTTTTTCATTTTTTTCCGTATAACTGATTTCTAATCTCGTAGCATTGTGGTCAGAAAAAATGCTTGATACAATTTCAATTTTCTTAAAGTTACTGAGGCTTGATTTGTGACCCAAAATTGATCTATCCTGGAGAATGTTCCATGTACACTTGAGAAGAAAGTGTAGTCTGCTGTTTTGGGGTGGAATTTCCTACAAATGTCAATTAAATCTATCTGGTCTATTGTGTCATTTAAAGCTTGTGTTTCCTTATTAATTTTCTGTTTGGATGATCTGTCCATTGGTGTGAGTGAGGTGTTAAAGTCCCCCACTATTATTGTGTTACTGTCAATTTCCTCTTTTATAGCTGTTAGCAGTTGCCTTATGTATTGAGGTGCCCCTATGTTGGGTGCATATGTATTTATAATTGTTATATCTTCTTCTTGGATTGATCCCTTGATCATTATGTAGTGTCCTTCCTTGTCTCTTGTAACATTCTTTATTTTAAAGTCTATTTTATCTGATATGAGAATTGCTACTCCAGCTTTCTTTTGATTTCCATTTGCATGGAATATCTTTTTCCATTCCCTCACTATCAGTCTGTATGTGTCCCTAGGTCTGAAGTGGGTCTCTTGTAGACAGCATATATATGGGTCTTGTTTTTGTATCCATTCAGCAAGCCTGTGTCTTTTGGATGGAGCATTTAATCCATTCACGTTTAAGGTAATTATGGATATGTATGTTCCTATGACCATTTTGTTAATATTTTTGGGTTTGTTTTTGTAGGTCCTTTTCTTGTCTTGTGTTTCCCACTTAGAGAAGTTCCTTTAGCATTTGTTGTAGAGCTGGTTTGGTGGTGCTGAATTCTCTTAGCTTTTGCTTCTCTCTAAAGCTTTTGATTTCTCTGTTGAATCTGAATGGGATCCTTGCTGGGTAGAGTAATCTTGGTTGTAGGTTCTTCCCTTTCATCACTTTAAATATATCATGCCACTCCCTTCTACCTTGTAGAGTTTCTGCTGAGAATTCAGCTGTTAACCTTATGGGAGTTCCCTTGTATGTTATTTGTTGTTTTTCCCTTGTTGCTTTCAATAATTTTTCTTTGTCCTTAATTTTTGTCAATTTGATTACTATGTGTCTCAGCATGTTTCTCCTTGAGTTTATCCTGCCTGGGACTCTCTGCATTTCCTGGACTTGGGTGGCTATTTCCTTTCCCATGTTAAGGAAGTTTTTGAGTATAATCTCTTCAAATATTTTCTCAGGTCCTTTCTCTCTCTCTTCTCCTTCTGGGACCCCTATAATGCAAATATTGTTGTGTTTAATGTTGTCCCAGAGGTCTCTTAGGCTGTCTTCATTTCTTTTCATTCTTTTTTCTTTATTCTGTTCCGTGGCAGTGAATTCAACCATTCTATCTTCCAGGTCACTTATCCATTTTCGTGCCTCAGTTATTCTGCGTCTGATTCCTTCTAGTGTATTTTTCATTTCAGTTATTGTACTGTTCATCTCTGTTTGTTTGTTCTTTAATTCTTTTAGGTCCGTGTTAAACATTTCTTGCATCTTCTCAATCTTTGCCTCCATTCTTTTTCTGAGGATCTGAATCATCTTCACTATCATTATTCTGAATTCTTTTTCTGGAAGGTTGCCTATCTCCACTTCATTTAGTTGTTTTTCTGGAGTTTTATCTTGTTCCTTCATCTGGTACATAGCCCTCTGCCTTTTCATCTTCTCTTTCTGTGAATGTGGTTTATGTTCCACAGGCAGGATTGTAGTTCTCCTTGCTTCTGCTGTCTGCCCTCTGGTGGATGACGCTCTCTAACAGGTTTGTGCAAGTTTCCTGATGGGAGGGACTGGTGGTGGATAGAGCTGGCTGTTGCTCTGGTGGGCAGAGCTCAGTAAAACTTTAATCAGCTTGTCTGCTGATGGGTGGGGCTGGGTTCCCTCCCTGTTGGTTTTTAGCCTGAGGCAACCCAACACTGGAGCTACCTGGGCTCTTTGGTGAGGCTAATGGCGGACTCTGAGAGGGCTCATGCCAAGGAGTACTTCCCAGAACTTCTGTTGCCAGTTTCCTTGTCCTCACGGTGAGACACAGCCACCCTCCACCTCTGCAGAAGATCCTCCAACACTAGCAGGCAGGTCTGGTTCAGTCTCCTATGGGGTCACTGCTCCTTCCCCTGGGTCCCGATATGCACACTACTTTGTGTGTGCCCTCCAAGAGTGGAGACTCTGTTTCCCCCGTCCTGTCAAAGTACTGCAATCAAATCCCACTAGCCTTCAAAGTCTGATTCTCTAGGAATTCCTCCATCCGTTGCCAGACCCCCAGGTTGGGAAGCCTGCTGTGGGGCTCAGAACCTTCATCCCAGTGAGTGGACTTCTGTGGTATAAGTGTTCTCCAGTTTGTGAGTCACCCACCCAGCAGTCATGCGGTTTGATTTTATTGTGACTGCCCCCCTCCTACCATCTCATTGTGGCTTCTCGTTTGTCTTTGGATGTGGGGTATGTCTTTTGGTGAGTTCCAGTGTCTTCCCGTTGATGATTGTTCAGCAGTTAGTTGTGATTCCGGTGCTCTCGCAAGAGGGAGTGAGCGCACGTCCTTCTACTCCACCATCTTGAACTAATCCGAGAACTGAAATCTTAACAATCTTGATTCCTCTGGTCCATGAACAAGATACAGCTTCAATTAATTAGATGTTCTTTGATTTTTCTCAATGATTTATAGCTTTCAACATACAAATCTTACACAAATTTTTTTTAGATTTATCCCTATGTATTTTATATTTTAATTCAATTTTAATTATACTTTTTATTAATTTTAATTTTCCATTATCAGTATAGAAAAATGCAATTGATTTTTGTGTATTAACCTTTTATCTTATGACCTTTCTAAACTCACATCTTAGTGAATGCAATGTTGAACAGAAGTAATTAAAGCATACACTTTGCACTGTCTCCAACTCTTGGGTGAAGGCATTTGGTCTTTCACCATTAAGTTAGTTATGAGCTGTTGGCTTTTATAGTTATGCTCTTTATCAACTTGAGGAAATTCCCTTCTGTTCCACATTTGTTAAGAGTTCCTTCATGATGGTTGTTGACTTTTTCAAATGTCTTTACTACATCTATTGACATGATCATATTTTTTTCCTCATTGATATGGTGATTTACATTAATTGATTTTTTTGAATGTTCAACTAACCTAGCTGTTTGTAAAGACCCCCCACAATATAAACTTACTCTCTATATATTCAGCCAAATTTTGCACAAGGTGCAATCACAAACCCTAAGCTGTGGGACCTCACTATCCTGACTGACTGACACTCATCCTTTGACCCACAATCCTCTTTTCCCTTCACCTATCTGGACCCCTGTCTACTTTCAAGGTCCAGTTCAATTCCACCTCTTCCATGAGCCTTTCTCCAGTTATCTAAGTTCTCTCTCCATGGGCCAATCATTTGAAGATGAGCACTCTTCCGAATTTTTATTATCAAGGAGTAATATCAAGAAAAGGGAGAAATTGCTGGAGGCCAGCAAATGGAGATAAGAGTCAGTGGAGGATAGTAGGGTAGCATAATGTTTGAGTATCACAACTGGTATTTTTCTCCTAGCACAATAACAGAGGGAATTTCTAGTTCTAGTTCTGGGGAGATTCCAGTCATGTTATGCCCATAGATAATCCTCCTCCCACCCTTACTGTTCTTGGAGCAATTCTGAAAGACTGTGCTCATTTTTTTTTTTTTGGTGGAACTGCAAAGATAAAGAGAGCCTCCTGTTTCTCTGAAAATACTTTGTAAAAATATGGATAAAATAAAGATAAAATGTTGCATATATTTATACAATAAATGCTCAGCAGTACCTTGTATGAAACATTGTGCTAACCTTTGTAGGGGATACAAAGATCAGATCTGTTTGACATATCTGAATTTAAATTACACATAATGCAATTTATGTATACTTATGTTTACTTATTATTTCTTGTGTTGAAATCTCTATTCCTTTGTAGTTCCCCCACCCCAGAAACACACACTCAGCTTCCTTCTACCCATGGAAAAGTGCTATTCAATATACAAATACTAAAATATATGATCACATAAAAACATTATTAACATCAATTTAGCACTATTTTGCATAGGTTTACACAACCAGTTTCATTATCAAACAATTGTGAAATATAATCCTTAATTTGTAAAAATAATTTTGAATATTTTGTCATAATCTTTGACTAGAAAACCCATTTAAAACATAGCAGACTGGTTTTAATAAAAATGAAAAGCACCATGTTTAAAGCCAGCTTTTAGAATTAAAACCATATGGGAGCTCTGAACTGTGCAGCTTTTGGCTCTGTCAGGATTTCTGTGATGAAACTGGCACCTGTTTTCATGGAAGTATTTTGCCACCTATGCTGTTGGACATTTGCAGCTTTGGCCTTAATAACAGTCTCCAGCTGATTATTAAATTACCTGGGTAAGGAACTGCAAACTGTTAAGTATTTCTTTTTGAAATTTATTTGTCTTAGTATGGCAGACATAGTACAGACTAACTGCAGAAATTGCCAAATGTTGGATTAGCACTACCCCCCTCAGATCAGAATCTTAAGACACAACAGTAAAACTTTGGTGATTTCCATGATCCAAGATGACAAACAAAGAAGAAAGTCTGATACTGTAAATGATAGTGGGGATTTTTCTCCTTTATATTAAAACTCAGCTAATTAAAGTTCAGCTGGAATTTACAGTACTCAGTGGTCAAAATCAGATGTATGACTTGAACTACAAGTCAACTGCATTAAGAGTAATAGACCAGGATACTTGATGAATCCTAGTTTTACATGTTACCCATTTCAAATTCTCTGTGCAAGTCTGAATTCTACCTTGAATAATTTAGGAATCATCTGCATGAGAAAGTCTGTGTGAATAGACTTTCTTCTATCCTTTGAAATAATATTGATTTTCTGCTGTTTTTCTAGCTAAGCCTTGTCAACCTAAAGTAAATAATTTATTAGTTCTAGTAAAGATATGATGGTAAAAGAAGAAACAACATAGAACCGTTTATGAAAGGAATGCTTCAAAAGTCTGCAGCTATGTAGAGTCTTCTTCAGTGCCTATTTATAAGCCATCAATGAAAACCAGTATAGACAGTTCAGAGTATTTGAGCTGAGAGGTAATACAGGAATTACCCAAGGGAAGAGGAATACCTTGTTCACCCTTTGCCAGCTCCTGCAGAGCCATGCCACACTTAGGAGGAAATAACCTCCACAAACACAAAGAAGTCTTCTCTCAAAGGGATAACCTTTGATCCCTTCCTGTAAGGTGTGTTTGTAAGGTGTGTTTGCTGTATTATTTAAGAATATTCAATTCTCCTATGAAAGACAAGAAAAGCAAATGGAATCAATGAAACTCATGAGAAACATTAAATATATATAGTAAGTATAAAAGTAGCTATGAGACACAGGAGAAACTCATGTTAAGCATAGATAGTAAGTTAGTACCCTGTGAGATTACAAGACACAGATAGAGTAAGAAGAGCATAAGTGATAAATATAGGTGGAGATGGAAAGACCAAAGACACCAAATATTCATATGGCACATGAGACACCAAAGCTTCATATTCTACTAAATATTTATGAGGCAAAAGAGATATCAAATATTTATGAGATACTCAATACTCATGGGATTTAAAATTGCCCCCCACCCATTGGTGACACCCATTCTGGCTCACGTGTCCTCTGCCTAAGACATGCAGATAAAATCTACAACTGCTCTGCAAGCTAATGGGCAATCTACAGCTGTGGCCAGGAATATTTGCCCCCGTGTCTCTCCTAAAGCACAAGCATTTATTGACTTCAGGCACTTTATATTGGCTGAGTTCCTTGCTCACTCTCAACTCTGGTCTTTGTAATTACCCTGACAGTGGGAATGACTGATGAGGAAGAGAGAAAGATAAGACATAGGAACACTGTATAGCACAGAATTCACATAGTGTGGTCCTTCCAACTCTCTATCCTTTCCTAAATGTATTAACCTACCCCACCTATTTTCTCTTACTTCTCACTCTATTTTAAGTTGATTCAATAAATCATAAACTTTGACGATTTGAGTTTAGTTTCTGAGTCTTTCTGTTCTGTGACCTCTGGGAAAGCTTCTCTGGTTGTATACTTGCAGGCTTCCATTGAACTGTAATTTCCCTATATGACACCGCATCTCCGCCACCTCCAATGTTGACTCTCAGCCTTGCAGTCCTGTTTGGTGTAGAGTATGACAGGTATTTAAGGAATCCAGAAGGATCTCAATGATGCTGTTGAGCTCTCCAGACTTAGACCCTCTTGCTGTCATCTATGCCTAAACAACAAAGCACTTTCCTATACTTGAGACATTTTTTATATGAGTAGATTAATTTTCCTTACATAATCTCCCATTTCTTTCTAACCTTTAGGTTGCCAGTTTTCCATTTTATTAGTTTTGTCATAAATAATTTTTCTATTTTAGATCATTACTGGAGAAATTTTTCACTACATTATTGAGAGTCTTGCTCCCACTCCTGCCCTAGTCACACAGTTTCTTTTTCCACAAACAGCAAATATTTTCAGTTTTTTGAGTAGGAGAAAGTAGACAAAAAAGAATGACTCAAGTCACTCAACCAAATTTAATTTTTACACTGTTCCCAAGTCTGGTAAGGATGAGAGGAAATAATTTAACCAATTTCCATCAAAAAACATTTAAAGTATTTTATTATTAATTGTAAAAATAGTTAAAAGTGGTTTTTTTGGTACTTTGCATTATGTAAAGGAATTTTCAAATTATATGTTTTGATAATCATTGAAACTCCTAGAGAAATTAATATAATACTAGATGTGTGATCACAGGCAAGTTCCTTATCCCCTCTGTGCCTCAGTTTTCTCATCCCACCCATAAAAATGAAAATACCAATAGTACCTATCTCATAAGGTTGTTATAAGTATTAAAATAACTAATGCATGTAAAGTGCTTAGAATAAATGCCTAGTACTTAATCATTTGAATCGCTTCTTTTGTAAATTGTTCATGTCCTTTTATGATTTCTCTATGACATATTCATCTTTAAGAGAATAATGTTGTAAGCATTCACCATTTATAAAAGATGTAAACCAGTTATAAAGATAATACTACTTAGAATTAGACTTTATTGAACTCTTGCCATGTCCCAGGCATTCTGCAAAGTACTTTATCTAGATAATCTCATTTAATACTCAAAACAACCTTATGAGTAGATTCGTTATTATGTCACTTTAACAGATAAGAAAATGGAAACATCATTATTAATTAGTTTCCCCAAGGTCACGCAGCTATAACATATAGACAAATCTTAAACCAATGAATTTATCCATTTCTGTCTCTAAGGTTCATACTGTTAATATTGTGCTTTAGTGCCCTCAGTCAAAATTTTTTTTTTTTTGGCAGCGCCGTGCAGCATGCAGAATCTTAGTTCCCTGACCAGAGACAGAACCCATGTCCCCTACAGTAGAAGTGCAGAGTCTTAACCACTGGACTGCCAGGGAAGTCCCTATCAAAACTTCTTAAATATTTCACACTCTATAATTTGCCTATTAGCTTTCCTTAATTACGAAACAGAAATGTTTCATTTTATGTAGTAATATCTAACAATGTTTTGTAGTTTCTTTCATTGTTTTAATGATTAGAAAGTCATTTCCCTCCCCAAGATAAGATATTCTGTGATATTTTCTAGTTGCTTTAGAGTGCTTTTAAATAACATTTAATTCATTGATCAATTTGGTATTTGTGTTTTTAATATGAAGTTAGGGATAACTTGATTTTCACCTCCAAATAAATAACCAATTGTCCCAGCACCATTCATCACATAATTTGTTCTTTTACTAATATGTGAATTCACTGTAACTACACAAACTGAGGGGCATTCTTGCTTATAAATTTGAATTATGGGAATATGAAAACATACTCTACTATGAAAATGTTAACAAAGCATTATTTGTGCACAAAATTTAATACCTGCACTCTAAATTTAAAATCTCTCAAGAATATGGTAATTCCAAAAAGAGAAGTAGGAAAAAATGATATACCATCTATGTTCCCGTGCTGCATGCTGCCTGAAGCACAGTGTTGTGTATTCCAGTAAATGATGTTCCTGGTCTGTGAAGCCCTGTAACCAGCAACTGGTGAGTTAGTTTGGGCTCCCCCAGAAGCCACATCCCTCACCCCCAAAAATTCGAATGGAGATGGTTTATTTGAGAGGTGATCTGAGGAAATACTGGTAGGGGAATGGGGAATTGAAAGATAAATGGAAAATGACCAAGGAAGAGTGCCTTATCAAACTCTTTATCGGGGCTTCCCTGGTGGCGCAGTGGTTGAGAGTCCACCTGCCGATGCAGGGGCCATGGGTTCATGCCCCGGTCCGGGAAGATCCCACATGCCGCGGAGCGGCTGGGCCCGTGAGCCATGGCCGCTGAGCCTGCGTGTCCGGAGCCTGTGCTCCGCAACGGGAGAGGCCACAACAGTGAGAGGCCCGCGTACCGCACAAAAAAAAAAAAAAAAAAAAAACCTCTTTATCGCTGTGGGCAAAGTTTAAACCTGTCAGTGCAGACCTCATTCCTTGGAGGTGTCTACCCTAGGAATGAGGGAGCTGGAGATTTTATGCAGCAACTCTCATCAGTCTGTGGTTAAAAGTTACTGGCAGTGGTGTTACTTCTTCAACACTTCCAGCTGCCTCTGGAGGCAGACCTTGCTTCAGCAGCCAGATGACGGCGGAGAGAATGGGGGGTGCACTACAATAGTGAGCTCAGGGGACTGGGATAGGGATTTAAGGCTGCTTTCTGCTCCAATGGTAAACAGAAACGCCATTAGTCAGCATTCATCCTGAATGAGTTGCTGAATTATGGGAAATCTTTAGGAATAAGTCCCTTGTGATTGCTTGTGATGGAAGTGTGACTACTTTTTAGGATGATCTATTCATCTACTCTATCCATTCTGTCTATTCTAGGGTGATTATTCTGATCTATTACTCTGTCAATCAACTCTTGCACTGCTTTTTTTTTTTTTAACATCTTTATTGGAGTATAATTGCTTTACAATGGTGTGCTAGTTTCTGCTCTACAACCAAGTGAATCAGCCACACATACACATACATCCCCATATCTCCTCCCTCCTGCGTCTCCCTCCCTCCCACCCTCCCTATCCCACCCCTCCAGGCAGCCACAAAGCACCTAGCTATCTCCCTGTGCTATGAGGTTGCTTCCCACTAGCTATCAGTTTTACATTTGGTAGTGTATATATGTTCATGCCACTCTCTCACTTTGTCCCAGCTCACCCTTCCCCCTCCCCGTCTTGCACTACTTTGAT
This sequence comes from Orcinus orca, assembly GCF_937001465.1. Lineage (NCBI taxonomy): Eukaryota > Metazoa > Chordata > Mammalia > Artiodactyla > Delphinidae > Orcinus > Orcinus orca. The sequence continues at coordinate 72,612,934 of NC_064567.1, forward strand.
ATTTTAATCACAATAGTTAGGCATTTTAGGGCAAATCCCTCCTTTTTATATTTTTCTTCAGAATGTTTTTAGCTAATTTCATTCTTCCAAGTGAAAATCAGAATTTTTACATGAAGTCCCACACCCACCAAAGAAAGAAATCCTGTCAGTAAATATATTAGGATTTCAAAAATTAATTTAGTAAGAATTAACCTTTAGAAACAAAATCAGTCTTCCTGTACAAATCTGCAAATTCAACTCTTCTTTTATACCTCTCAATATATTGTTGTAGCTTTATTCACAGGACACACAAATGTTTATTCACAGGACACACAAATGTTTTAGAGGATTATTCCTGGATACGTTGTACGGCTTTCATTTTTGCTATTCAGTAAAGAATATCTCACATCCTCTCTTCATTATATCTTTTAGCTAGATATAAAACTGCACATAAGAAAGTCACCGATTCTTAAAAATTCCTCTTATTTTATCTAATCGATTTTTTAAATTCTAAGCATTTTTTGTTATTTTCTTGTGCTGGCTAGGTTATAACCGAATCATCTGTAAAAATGATCATCTCTTCTGTCTTCATAAAATTCTATCATTAAATGTTTGTTCCTTTGAATCAAAGCAATGTCTCTAAGGAGCAACATCCTTCTGGGACATTAAGAACATATTCGGATAGGGAGGGAGGGAGATGCAAGAGGAAAGAGATATGGGGACATATGTATATGTATAACTGATTCACTTTGTTATAAAGCAGAAACCAAAACACTATTGTAAAGCAATTATACTCCAATAAAGATGTTAAAAAAAAAAAAAACAGGGGCATAGTTATGTGAAGAAAGGAATGCTCTCAGTTGTATATTAATGAATATTAAATGCATTATTAATAAATAGGTTTTTTTAACTTAAAAAAACGTATTCGGGTCTTATTAGTTTATTAGTGTGAATTCACTAATCAGATCCTTTATAGGAGGATATTTAATTAAGATAATAACAGGGAAAGGAGAAAATGTACTGGTAGAAAGAAAAGGCTGGGGTTGTTTCTAAGCCTGTGGAGGTAAGATACGAACAAAGCTATTAATCTTGGCTGGGGAAATACCAAAGAAATCTGTTCTGTCTTCTACAATGATAATTAGGGAACGCTCTGATCTCCAGTGGCCTTCCCACTTATCAACCTGGCCCTTGTCCAGGTCTCCATCTAGCTACTGCTTCCACTCCACTTGATGACAAGAAAGAATAGAGCAAGAAATGCTTTGACAAGGAGCTTGGCTCAATACCCACACATTTTCCGAATTGCCTAGGGCTGCATGCTTGGGATATGAAGAGTAGAATATTCTGGATTTCATTATTACACAGCTGGATTATAAAGCATTTTGCTAAGTTTCTGAAAGTATAGAGCTTTATTACTTTTACTCAAGGATACTAAGTGCAGAAATTTAACTTACAAAGAGATACCTTTAGGTAGAATATTAGTAGCATTTTAAATAACTGTAAATAACAAGAAGAAAGAAAGTCTCTATCTGCAAATACAAAACTTCTCTCTCACTAAGCACCATTTGATTGAAAATCAGGATGAAAGGAAAGGAGGGAGGGAAGAAAAATGGAAGAAACTCTTACACAACTAGTAATTCCAAGTGATATTTCCAATGAAAGAATCAGATTTAATTCTCATTTCTGTATTTTACTTTGTTTTTCTTTTATCAGTATGCCTTTCTGTAAGCCACCTTCCTGAATATCTTTGAGGAAAAATTACTTTGGAGATTCTCCAGATGGAAGTACAGTTCTGAAAACTAAAATTGTCTGCAAAAATTATCACCTTTAGAAAACGTAAAGCCTTTGCATGTGAAATGACTGACGTGCAAAACTTGTTTTTAGACCCAATGAGCTAAGACTTTACGAAATTATTCAGGAATAGCTTTCATTATTGTCTTTTTGGTAAATGAAATAAGATTAACACAGTCTAATGTTTTGGAAATCATTAAGTAGAAAATGAAAAATCCTGAAACGTAAAGCTAGAAGCACATATTTCTTAATTGGAACCAAGTGAACACCACCTGTTATATTCTTATTCAGCAAAGTCAAACCCTTAAAATCCTGACATAACACTGATGTGCTGGGAAGGTAACAAGTCCTGACTCTAGAGGGAGAAGACAACCGAAGCTTTTTGTTTGAAACCCTCCCAGACCTTGCCCTATGCATCTCTCCCTTTAGCTGGATGTGATTTGTATCCTTTGCTGTAATGAAACTATAATCATAAGTATAGCACTTCCCTGAGTTCTGTGAGTCATCCTAGCAAATTATCAAACGTTGAGGGGGTGGGGGTGGTGAGAATCCCTAAATCTGTGGCTAGCTGGTATTATAGCCTATGTCTGAAATTAGGGCAGTTTTACAGAGGAGTGTGCTCCTAATCTGTGAAGTTAGGCCTAGTTAGTATCAGCATCCATTGCAGTCCCTTTTTTAATTAAAATCATGTCACATTCTACTTATATTCTGAATTCTTATAAGTCTTTCTTTTTTGCTTTCTATCTTCTATTAGTGATTTTATAGCCAAATTGTAAGACTGAGATAGTGGTTTTTTTAAGTATAATTGGGTTAAGGAGGTCACATCTTATACTGTTATTTTTCCCTGTTATCTTCCTAGGTGGTGGGGTGATATTCTCCCATCAGGATTCATTTCCCCAAGCCATGCTTCTGCACACCATCTTAACTTTGCTAAGTAACTATGTTAATCTCCTAAAGTTTGTTTATTTAAAAAAAAAAATCCTTTACTTCTAAAAGAAGCTACATTCCTTAGGATGATTATCAGAATAAACTGACTTTAAAAGAAGATTTTTCTTATGATTTAGCACTCTTTTGCTAACTTACATTATTAGATCAGTTCTATTTTGAAGGAGAAATTCTTCTTCTGCCTGACAGGTAAAAGAAATGTTTAACTATACTATTATTTTTATAAACAGATCTTAATTTGTATCCATAATATAGAGTAATAAACAAATAGCAATAGTCTAATGAACCTCTAGAATCACTCCATCTCTTTTCTGCTAGGACACGCACATATTATCTAGGTAGGTATCCAAGTTACAGCGGTCTCTGAGGACTACATTAACTATCATATATGAACTCCTGGCTGCAAGAAGTAATTTGCCATTGATGGGAAATGCATTAGACTCGAAGTTCCTTAGGTTATGTAAAAGCTTCCCTTATCAAGGATGTAGTGTTCTCAGGAAAGACCCTAACTGCAAGAAAAAAAAAAAGATTCTAGCGTTTCCCCCACCATTATCAAGGAAGTTCATGTTTCTGATTTCATTTTTTGAGATGAAATTTCAAAAAAGGAAATAATCAGAAAACCATACCATGAGGAAACAGGATCAGAGAATGTGAATGTCTTTGATATGGGCACAGGGAGCAATGTACCAGGAATGTTAGCAGAGCACATAGTTCACTTACCCAAGCCAAAACCCAGTGTCAAAAGTTTTGCTTTCTAGCTGCTAAAAATGATGAGCCTATGAGATTCATGTAAATGGATTAAACAGCTTCTCAGGAAATGTTTGTTATTTAATTCTCACTCTATTTTTGTATCTGGTAACTTCAGTTACACCAAGGGTTTGAAAAAATGAGGAACTGAGAAGCAGAGTCATACCCACTTTATAGAAGCAGTCTAACAGTACACATTGCTTCACTTCTCAGGAGATGAATGGCTTAAAGTAGTTATTTAAGGATAACTGTCTAAGAGGAAGAGAATGTGGAAGGTTGACTGAACCATGGACCATGTGCCTCCTAACTTTCTCATTTCCTGGCTAGCTTTTCTTTTTTCCCAGCTTGCTTCTTAGACAGGAGGTAAATTTTAAGGAAAAGACAAGTGCACTCACACCTCCTTTTTCTGCCCAGCTAACTTTTACTTCAAATAGTAATAACTGTACCCTAATGGCAGAATATTGGAAGGAAAACAATCAATATGCTCAATATTTGGGCATACCTATCACCCTTTAGTGTAAAAAATTTCAATATGCCCTTGGTAAGCCTAAATCTCTGTGCTTAGTGTTTATTTTGTCTTCCAAACAGACTATATTCCTATTTATTTGGTTTGTTTGCTCATGAAATCCTGCCTTGTTCAATCAAAAGAGTTGAGATACTTTAAAGTCAGAGTATGCCCAATAAAAATAACTGTATAACATGAATAGAAAGAGAAAATCTAGACAGACAGGCATGCAAATAGACAACCTAGACCAAATCTATTAATATGTAGAACATATAAGCAACCTTAGCTTCTTTAGTTGGGTTTCTGAGTTTCTAGGTGAAGTGAAAGAATATAATCACTCAATTCTCACCTTGGAAAAAGAGAAGGTCATAAGTCAGGTTCTTTAGGAAGGAGACTTCTAGGCAAAGATTTGTTTTCAAGAAGTTTAGTGGGGAGGGCTCTTGGGATTAGCACCTATGGGGGAGTGAGGGAAGTCCAACGGACGTAGAGAGAAATGGGACTGTGAAGCCAACAAAAGCTTCCCTATGGGGAGCACTGAAGCTGGGGTGGCTCTTCAGAGTTTTTCCAATTGGATAACATAGGCTTTATAACTCTCACTCCACCCCCTCAGATTGGGCTGTCACTGATGTAGGCTGCTCCTGGGAAGTGGAGTAATGTTGGGCCAGGTGGCTCTCTTCAACAGAGCGCAATGAGGGTAGATGGGAAGGGCCTTAGCTGCGAGTCATCAGCTGTCCATTCTCCCAGGAGATTTGTTATGTGTGCTTCAATCCTGAAGGTCATGGTTTTGGTGCACCCCTACTGTTCACTTACAAAAGAAAGAAAACAGATTACTCTCTCTGGGAAAGCAAAGTTATTCCAAAACAGGATGAAAAATAAATTATTTTTCATTACTTGGTATATAGAAAACAGAGTTGTATGATGGAAAAAAATTCTCACTAATAGCCCTACAGGAAACACAGTTAACAGATTTCATGGGGCTATTTTCTACAGTGTCCTTGATAAGAGAATCACATTAATATGCCTCTCCATCAGATTCTGTAAGGGGCGAACCACAAACAACCCTGGGGCCCAGTCTTCTGGTGATCCAGCTTCATTCATTGATTTGTTCCTCTATTCAACAAATAGCTATTGAGTGCCTAACGTGTGCAAAGTATTTTGCTAGGCACAAGAAATATTATGAGATGCGGGAAAGATCCCAAAGAAATTGCAGATTTTAATCAGAGAATCACATGATGAACAAATGTGAAATCACACCTTTGATAATTACACACAAGAGAGGCTCACTCTCCAGTGTTAACAAAGCTTCTAGTAGTGGAAACTGACCTGGTTATGGAGGTAAGAGATGCATCAGAGATGGTGCATGATGGTCAGAGATAAGGAAGTGATTATTTTTTAAGGCAGAGTAGGAGCTAGCCAATTGTAGCAGAAAAGGGCAACGGACCCAGTGTTAGAAGGGACCACAGGACACCAAGAAGGCTCGTTTGACTACAGTGCAGACAGATGCTGAGGGCAAACTTGAAAGAAGATGAGAATATGGCATTAGGGAAAGGCAGCCCAGGCAGAGCCTTGTAGATTATATTAAGGAATGTGGTCTTCATCTTGACAGAAATAGGAGAATCATTGAAATATTGTAGTGAGGAGGTGCTGAGTGAGGAGGTACTGCTAATAAGACTCATTTGGAGGATGTACTAGTTCTCTATGGCCGGTATAACAGATTACCACAAACTTAGTACTTAAACCATGCAAATTTTATTATCTTAAAGTTCTGTAGTTCTGAAGTTTATAATGGGTCTCACTGAGGTAAAATCAAGTTGCCAAAGGGCTACATTCCTTTCTGGAGGCTCTAGGATAGAAGCTGTTTCCTTGTCTTTTCCAGCTTCTAGACACTACCCACAATTCTTGGCTCATGTCACCCTTCCGTCTTCAAAGCTAGCGACAGCCAGTAGAGTTTTTCTCACATCACATACCTCTGCCACTGACTACTGTGCATCCCTCTTCCACATTTAAGTACCCTTTTGATTAGATTGGGCTCACTCAGATCATCTACGATAATCTCCCCCATCTCAGTATTAGCTAATTAGAAACTTTAATTCCATCTGTAGCCTTAATACCCCTTTGCCTTATAACCTAACATAGTCACAGGTTCCAGAGATTAGGACACAGACATCTTTGGGTCTACCTACCAGAGTGGAAGCAAGGAGAACGAGGAGAGAGGCTTTTGGATTTGGTGGTGGTCAATATGCAGAACTCTGGACAGATTTGGGAGTAACTTAGGAACTAAAACTGAGAGGACTAAATCATGATTGTCCTGGGAGTGAGATCTATCCAAGGAGCAAATTCAGAACACCTGAATGTATTCATTTATTCAATATTTCTCTTTGTTCAGATATTTTGTGAACAGATACTGTTCTATTTTCTGGGGATGGAGCACTGAATAATTCATAACAGCCTCTGCCCTCATACAGCTTATGTGCAAGATGAGCTGCTTATGCCAAGAATTATTGTCTATAAATATCTCTTTTCTCAGGCAGACATTTGATGGGTCTAGATAATCACTCCTTTCGGATAAGGACATGACTGAAGCTTTATCCTATATTCTCTGTTGGTTGCAGACACAGGCTACCTGAATTTTAATTATAGTTTTGATATGAGCATATACCTTTATGTTAAAACAGGAAATTATGTGGTCTAAGCAAATATTGTCCTCAATTTGCCACAGCTGAATTCTTCATCTCTCCAAGAGTTATGGAAATTTGCCATAAACTTGCTTCTTAATTCTGATTATCACATGGCATATGAAAGTTTTAGGAGAAAAGAGATGCCTTTTGATATTCAAACTAAGGGGTTCCACATTGGACTGGGACCTGAGATTTCTCAGATTTTTTATCTTACAGGACATATTTTGGACCTTGTAGAACTTGTTCACTTTCATACAGAGTCTGATTTTTATAAGAAATATACAAATTCCCCTCACAGATTTTGAGAGTAAAAGGAAACAAAAATTATCTATGGCTAGAAAGTAGTTACCTGGTTGGAAAAGATGAAATAGCACTAAACAGAGGCCTTCTGCAGTATTAAATGTCTTCTAGGTTACCTAATGCCCGTATTTTATGTTCCATAATTTAGCTCCTAGCTATTGAAGCAGGTATGGGATTACATATCACTAATCCTTTTCCTTTTAACTAAATAATTCTGTTCCAAATTATGAAATACTTAATGTGCTTATAACAGAAAGTTTCATACTTGCATTTATTCAAGTTTTATGAATTAAAAATATCTAACCTAATTCAAGTAGTATTATTTTGCTTCTCTCCTTTTTAAAAAATAAATTTATGGGAAAATATCAAAATTTAAATCAGCTTCTGAAAGCAAGAAAGACTGGAGAGGCAACTCTTACATCTTAAGGGTTTACCCCTAAGTGCAATTTCAGATAGCTTCCAAAACTTTCAAATAGAGTTGTTAGGACTAAAATTATAAAAAACCATTAACTCCCATGCAGTTGGTTATGCCTTTTCCTGCAAGGGTTTGTAATTCTCTGGCAATATATTTCTAACAATTACTTTGTTAACTATAAATGGTATGGGTAAACTATGATTTTTCTTCAGAAAATCAGTTATAGTAATTAATCTGAACAGAAATGTGAAATTTATTAAACACTTCCTACATACACATACACACACACACACACACACACACACACAGAGTTTCACACATCAGACGTTCTACTTTAACATGCAACATGGAGAAGTAATTTTGGCAGATGATCCTAAACATTTGTCTTCCTTAGATGACCATCTGGCTTAAACATTCACCTCATAGTTTTCAGTTGCTCATTTCTATTTTTCAAAAGAAAATTGGTGTCTAAATTTGCAATGAAATGGAAAATACAGAAACTGGCTTTTACATAGTTGGGGCAGTGTTCTTCTGTGGAATCTTACAACTAGTTAGCCATCCATAAGAATGAATGTCAATGAATATATCAAGAGCAATACGAATGGTGTTCAAATCCCATACATGCTTCACCTCAAATATTATCTATGTACCATAGCAGGCAGAGTGGCATTGGTAGGATGGTTTATGGCATGGGAAGAACCAGCATTCTTATAAAAATGGGAGAAATTCATTCCCTGGAGGAGAGAGAAGAAGGGATTAAAGAAGGCTTCATGTACACCCATGTTATAGCAGCAGTATTCACAATAGCCAAGAGGTGGAAGAAACCCAAGTGCCATCTACAGGTGAATGGATAAACAAAATGAGGTACATACGTATAGTGGAATATTATTTATCCTTAAAAAGGAAGGAAATTCTTCCACATGCTGCAATATGGATGAACCTTAAAGACATTATGCTAAGAAAAATAGGCCAGTCAAAAAACACAAATACTGTATGATTCCAATTATATGAAATATCTAGAGTCATCAAATTCACAGAACAGAAAGCAGAATGGTAGTTGCCAGGGGCTGGGGGTAGGGGGAAATGGGGAGCTGTTGTTTAATAGATATAGAGTTTCAGATTTACAAGATGAAAAAGTTCTGGAGATTCGTGTTTCACAGCAATGTGAATACATTTATCACTACTGAACTGAACACTTAGAAATGATTAAGGTGATAAATTTCATGTTGTTTTTTACCACAACTTTAGAAAAATAAGTCTTCAAAGAGAAAGATCACTTGAAATGAACAATAACATGAATAATTACAATAAACTGGTGGAATTGGGGGACAATTCTAGGGAATCTTAAATCAAGAGGATACCTTGGGAAAAGGATGGAATTGGGAAGATACAGAATAGTCACAGACTGGCAACTAGTTTAGGGTAGGTCATATTCCACTGACTAATAGGCTGAACAATGCAGCTGGAAATGTAGATCTGAGCCTATGGTGGACATTTATTTGTCTCCACAACACCACCTCTCAGCTGTGCATGACTTGCCCCCCTTTTCCATTTAATCTTCCTCAATCCATATGGTTTGGGGAGAATTAACCACAGTTTCAATAATCAAAGTATCCCCTCCCTCAAACATATATACACATACACAGATGGGACATTTAGATTCCTCTGTAGGATTTTGTAGGAATTTATCATGGAAAGAGACTCCATCTTCCATAGACATAAAATTTAAAGATCACGTCAACCTGTAGATGTGCCTAGACATCTTTTCCCATGTACAGAATCCTACTGACAATACAGAAGAAATAAGAGTTGAAATAGAGAAAGAAATAGAGTAGGTGGAAGAAAGAAGGGAAGGAAGGAAGGAAGGGAAAGGGGGAGAGAGAGAAGAAGGAAGAGGGAGGGAGGAATAAAAAGGGAGGGGAGAGAAGAAGAAAGAAAGGAAGAGGGAGAGAGAATGAGAGAATGGGGGAAAGAGACAGAGGGAGGAGGGAGGAAGGGGAGGAGGGAGGGAGGAAAACTTGATACCTGATAATATTATTTGACCATCTGAATCCACCTATGCCAATCAGAACAACCCTGGACTGTTCTATTTTATAGACCCCAAATTCCCTTGTTTGGCATAAGCTGATTTAAGATGAGTTTTTGTCACTTGAGATCACAAGAGCTCTGACTAATCCAGGGCTAGATTGCGGGGAGCCTACAATAAGGCAATTGGAAAATATTTTATGAGTATTCACTTTGTTAGATACTGTGCTAAGTCCTTCAGATATTACAATGAACAAAACAACTTTTGTCCCTGCCCTCACGGAGGTAACTATTTCTTAGGCCTCTAACAGTTACCTGAGCCTCATTTCTGGTTATAGGCATCTCTCTGTTTTTTCAAAAAGCCCTATTGTAATGGTAAAGCACAGATAGATTTGGTAACCACTAATCTAGAACGGCATATCCAAACTTTCCTGATGATAAGTCACCTGGGTTGCTCATTAAAAAAGGCTTAAGTCATCCCCGAGAGCAACCTAATTAGACTCTCTAATGGTGGGACCTGAGAACACCCTAAAACATTAGTTGCCCAGGTGATTCTTATAAGCAGAGAATTTTGTGCGATGCTGATCCTGCTATTCAATATGGGTTCCTTGGACCAGTGGCAGAGTCATCACCTGGGAACCTGTTAAAAATGTAGCATCTCAGGCTTCCCTGGTGGCACAGTGGTTGAGGGTCCGCCTGCCGATGCAGGGGACACGGGTTCGTGCCCTGGTCTGGGAAGATCCCACATGCCACGGAGCAGCTGGGCCTGTGAGCCATGGCCGCTGGGCCTGTGCCTCTGGAGCCTGTGCTCCGCAACGGGAGAGGCCACAGCAGGGAGGGGCCCGCGTACGGCAAAAAAAAAAAAAAAAAAAAAAAATGTAGCATCTCAACTCCCTGCCTAGACCCAATGATTCTGCCTCTAATATTTTAATATGAATAGCTTGTATTATATGGAAATTTTTAATCTGAAAATCAGACAGGAAGAAAGAAGTCTAAAAGAAAATTCACTCAGAAGTGCTTTCTAACAAAATCCTTTTATTTCAAAGTCAAGATGATATTAATAAAAATGAGATATTACTTGCATTGTTTTTGTCTTAAGCCCATTGCCAGTGATGTCCCTGTTTGTGAACTGTATCTAAGGTTAAATAGTATCTATATCGCACAACTCTAAAAAGGACCATTCATGTTGTGTGCATGTGAATGGTGCCCTCAGGAATCATATAAAGCAGCAGCCCTGGATCCAAGTGCAACCAGACATTCATTCAGAGTCAAGCTCTGAAAATTGAACCTGGGGACTGCTTTGAAGTGATAAGGAGACACACCTTTTTTGATAACCGAGATAACTGACAGTGATGATGTCCAAACAAAACTTCCTTTCTCTTTGAAGAGGGCTTTCTTCTAGTCACTAACAGAAATATTACAAAATAGCAAGCATGCAATAATATAATACAAAATATAAAGATGATAGAATAGTACCTACTTTTATCCCACCCCCTTGTTTTTACATTTAGTTTATCTTATAGGTATAAAAGGACCTATGACTTGCTTTCACAGGCTTTCATAGTGATAATCTGTCACTTTCATATGTTTGCAGATGAAGGAAGCATCATCATATGGCAACTCTTAGGAACCCCTCAGCTATTTTACAGGATTGTCGACCATACAGGCAGTTGGTGGACATTTGACCACTCAAGGTACCTAGTTTCAGCTGCTATAAAGTAACGGTATAATGTAGTAATTGAGAGCCTGGACACTGGAGCCTATCAGGTTCACATCTGACTTTACCACTTACTAGCTACGTAAACTCAAGCCAGTTACTTAAACTGTGTCTCTCTTTCTACATCTATATAATGCAGATAATAACGGGATTTTGTCAAGAGCCGTGAAGAGTCTTAGATTTTACCTTATGTGCAAGCTAACAAATTAACTTGCCACAGTTTCACATATACTGACAGAAGACACAAAACTTCTGAATCTGAGACAAGCAGATAGCCAAAGTGTCAACATTGCTGTGTCAGTTCCCCAAAACAAAGTTCCCAGTGGCACTGCAGGTTTGGCTAGATGAATGCTTGCACACACTGAGAACTGTGCTACAGAAGAGGAATTCTGGGCCTGGAGAGGTTGCTGCTTTACAGCAGACTGTAAGCAAGCCAACTCTTTGTCCCAGAGCTGGATATTACCTCATCTCCCAAGCACTGCAAACACAATCTTGAAAAGTGACTCAGGTAAAAAGCTCTCAGGGTCTTGCATTCTTGGCATTCTCAGCAAGATAGATAGCAGTGCAAGAGACCCATGGAGAACTAACTGTCTCCAACAGGTTGTTGAAAGGGTTGAATGAGTTAACGTATGCAAGGTGCTAAGAAGAGTAACAACTCTGTAGAAATATTAGTAGTAGTAGTAGTAGTAGTAGTAGAAGCAGTAGTAGAAGTATTATAGTAGTAGTAGTGGTAGTATATGGATGTTAGCTGCCTGTTTCTTTAAAGTAGCCCCTCAATAATATATGTATATATCTAATATAAAATATATATTAGGTACATATATACATTTGGACAGATATATCAGATAGATATAATAGATATACAATATATATTTTAGAAAGTTGCAGAAATACAAATGAAAATAAACTCTTAAAATCTCCACCAATGCCACCATCAAGTTTTATCCATTTTGTTTTGCTTTTTGTTTTTCTATGCACATATATTTTTATTTTCTTAAACTGATATCCAAGTCCAGACACCATTTTTATCTTACTTTTTCCACTTTTTATGACATTGTGAGCATTTTTCATTCAGTAAATATTAGTCTAAAACTAATTAATTTTAATAATACTCCAATGTATGCATATATCATAAATTTTTTACTTATTCCCTCACTGTTGGACATTTTGGCTGTTTCTCATTTTCTGCTAGATGCTTAACTTCTACCACAAATGATTAAGTTAAGTGGAATTCCAATTAGAAGCAACCCAAAACATAAAGTTACATAAATTTAATTCCTGGACTCTCAACTCTAAGTCTTTCCTTAATTGGCAATAAGCTTGTTCTTTTTCCTCAAACCACATGAAACTTAATATCTAATTTATCCCGAGTTCCCTCATGACCTACACACTTCGCATTAATAGGGAGTCACTGTGGCAGTAAGTTTCAGCTAGGGCAGAATCTAGCGTTGCCACAGAAGCTTACTTAATTTAGGAAAACCTACTCTGCAAACTTTGTTATGATTCCCTATGGAAATATATCCCGTCTTTCACCCATTTTCTAACTGAAAAGTAAGCAATAAAAAAAGAAGCAAAAGAGGTATCAAAAAAGATCCATGCATAAAAATTTTACCCATACAAGAGCCCTCAAGATCAACCTACTTTTATTCTACATCTAATTGTAAACTACTTCTCAGAAATTAACACTTATTGAATCCCTTAGTGTATCAGGTACATATGTCAGATATGTTACATGCCTCATTATAGTCTCTGCAGACTGGGAAACATTAGAAGACCTATAAAACACTGGGAAACATATAGAAGATCTATAAAAGTAGAACTGAGCTCTAAAAATCATCTTAGCCCATTTAGTGCACTGGCTTCTCTACAGGAACATCTAAAGGGAAACTTAGACTCATAAGTATTCCCTCAAGTTATTAAGAAAACATTCTATTGACGTTTATACCATGATAAAGACACTTGCATTCAAGATATATTTAACAAATATTTTTACTAATGTGCTTAAAACAGTTACCTTTAATTTTTTGAAAAATGTGTTTATGTGAAACCAATTGTTTTTTGACATTAAATATGTGGAACTTTTAGTCATTACTTTGCTGAATGGGCCACCTATGTCATTTCTTCTTTCCATTTTGCTTTCATGTCATCTGATGATTAGTTTCCTTCTCTGGAACATTTACCATAATGGAAGACATAGCTTTAGCTAATCAAATAAAATGTAAAGAATAACAAGGAAGAGTGAAAACATAAATCAAAACGACATACTAACCAGAGGATACAGAAATGGAAAAAAAAGTGTGCTATGAGATGTTAACAAATATTTCCTTTGTTTATAAGCCAAATAGAAATGAACTAGCCATCCATAAATTTTGGAAAGAAAATCAAAATAATGGAATTTTGTTTATCTGATTGGTTTTGGGTCTTGTTTTTAGTGCTTTCTCTTCTGCTTTATCTCACTTTTCTTTAGTGCTTTAGTGCTACAACAGTTCTGTTAGTAAAAGCTCCCTGTTAATATAAAACAGCAATTAATTCAACCTTATTGCCCTTCAAATTTGTCAAGACAAAAGAATTTTAACTTTTGGGGGGTTCTATTAAACTTCTATTTATCTAGTTCTTCCTATCAGAGGCAGTTAATTAAAATCAAACAAGTTAGTAATGGGGATCAAAGCAGAATAGCAGCTGTGAAAGGTGATACACAGTGACCAAACTGTGATGCAGAAGCTGAAGGGGCTTAGATGAGGTAAGGAGAGCCTAAATTCCTCCCAAAGAAGAGTAACTTTTCTTTCTAAAAGTCTTAAAACCACAGCAAGATGAAGAAGACGGACAGTGAGTGTGATGGCTAGAGAATAAGTCTCTAGGGGTCCCCTCACTTAAAAGAGGGAAGGCACGAAAAGGATGTTGTTGGTGATGCATCAATCAAGTCTTTGTGAGCAGGCCCCAGGAATCACCCTCCCCATAGTAGGTCCCGATAAACTATGGAGAGGGGCCAAGGAACAGTAGCACTGACAAGCTTAGAATGTCCTCTAAAGATCACTTAAAATCTAAAATTCTGATGGATTTAAATGCTATAATTTTTCCAGTTAAAGAAAATCTTTATCATAAATACCAATTTGCAAGTAGAAAGTACAAATACCAAGACATGTACTCTTATCTGTTCTAATATAAATAAAGAACCCTCTACTATGCAGTTATATATGAGGAAAAAGTCCTTAGCTTTGATAAGTAACAGCTCACTCAATAGTAAGATCAAGGAGTAGCCTAATTGACTTTTTCAGCATACCATTCTAATGTTTAGTCAGGAAAAAACAAGTACCCTGAGAATCCCTGATTTGGTTTCAATGTATGACTTTCAATCTGGTTTTTCAATACAATCACTCAATTCTGTGACTACAGGTATCATTAAAATGATATGGAAATGCCTTAAGAAAAAAATGGGATATGACTGAGCCCCTACGTGTCAGGCACTTTATAGAGGATATCTCACTTGACTCCCACAACAAATCAGAAAAGTTGAATAATTTATCCCTTGCCCAAGTTGATATAGCTTTCTGGGGGAGAAGGCAGGATCTGATTTTAAGATGGTCTGGCTTCATAGTTCATTTTCTGCTCATTACAGCATACTACCTTCTATCATTTCCTTGTATAGAAAGGTGAAGAACTGACCCATAGATTATTTTCCCAAGTGAGCCAAAAATGCATTGTTATGATACAGAGACATTAAGAAGTACTTCAAAGGAAGTGAGAAAAGGCCCTATCCACTGAAAAGCTTTTTTGATATACTAAATATTTCCAAAATGCTGGGGCTTCCTCTACCAGTCAGCAGAGACCAGACACCAAAGAGCTGATTGTACATATGATAGGGGATTCCCTGTCTTTCACCTTTATTTTCCCCATCCTAGCATGAAGAAACATTATACCATAGAAGACACCAACACCCCCCTCATTATCTTCCCTGCCAACACAGTCTTTAAAAAATGTATATATAGGATATTTAAAACATATAAAAATGTGTGCAGAATAAAACAATATATAGCCAAGCACTCACATCCCAACTTAGCAAACAGCATTTAGTCACATCAGATTTTAAGACTAAATATGATTAGGGGGAAAAAATTCAAAAGGAGGAGAGTTTCCTAATAAATTTTATTACACATAGTGTGAGGGAAATCCATTAAAAAGTCAAGATATAGTTCTGTCCCAAAGCACATTAAATAATTTATATGAAATGCTTAATATGTCTAAAAACTAAGTATGCATAATGGAAAATGTACAATAGAAGAATTAAGAGGGTTGCTTCTATGTAGAACTCAGTGGTATCAGAGATACAACTCTGAGACTTAAGGCTGTGCACAGTCAAAGCAGACAGCAGACACAATGACATGTTAAATTACCCACATGATGGATGGCTTAATGAACCCCCTTGTGTTGATCATACTTGGCATTAATCAAAGAGCCATGAACAGATTCCCTTATTTTCTCAATGCTTCTCTTATAAACCAATTTCATTTAACCTTGGACAGCAACTTTAATAGCTTCCACGGGACACCTGCTGATACCTTCCTGGGTATACAATGATTAAACCACAACCCAGGAAGTATGCCATGAATTTTCTTCATTTGAAATTAGAATTTTTATTCTTGACTATTTGTGTAAAGTATGCTAAAAACACTGAGATATGTAAAGATTTTCATTTATCCATGCTCTATTTCAAAACATTAATTAATGTCATATTCATGAAAAAAATAACACATTACCAAAACTTTGGTAGCTCTGAGACTTGATCCCTGATCACATGCCCCTCACTCCCTCACAATATAACTACCATTCTAAATTTATGCTTATTTCCATATATTATCTATACTTTTACTCCATTTGTATATATTCCTAAACAACATGTATCACAGTCTTTACATGTTTCCAAAACTAAATGCAAATAGTTTTACACAGTACAAACACTTCTGCAACTTTCTTTTTTTGATGATCATATGTTTGTGAGATTCACAAAGATGTTGATATAGAAGGATCTGTAATAACATTTCAACTGCATGATTCCATTGTATCAATATATAACCTTTTTCCTATTGACAAACAGAATTGCTTTGCCATTATAAATAATGCTGTTCTAAATGTTTTTATACCTGCATTCATACATGAGAGCTTCCCGAGGCTACACTTACAAGTGAGATTTCTGGGACTTCCCTGGTGGCGCAGTGGTTAAGAATCCGCCTGCCAATGCAGGGGACACGGCTTCGAGCCCTGGTCCAGGGAGATCCCATATGCCACGGACCAACTAAGCCTGTGGACCACAACTACTAAGCCTGAGCTCTAGAGCCCGCTAGCCACAGCTACTGAAGCCCGCACTCTGCAACAAGAGAAGCCACCACAATGAGAAGCCCGCGCACCGCAACAAAGAGTAGCCCCCGCTCACAACTAGAGAAAGCCCACACACAGCAACCAAGACCCAATGCAGCCAAAAATAAATTTATAAAAAATAAATATATAAAAGTTACACAGAATTTTTTTTTAAAAAAGGATATTATGAGGGTTTAATGTTTGTTATGGACTGAATTGTGTCCCCCGCAAAAATAAATAAATAAATAAAAGTGAGATTTCTGGATAAAAAGTTATGTGCATCTTCAACTAAATTAGATATTAAAACTGTTTTGGATGGAAGAAAGTTCAACAAATTCACAACCCCTCTCTTTCACCTTTTTAAATAGATATTACCAAACATAAATTGCAACTACAACAATGCTTGATTCTGGGTGAATCCTCATTCCAACAGACATTAAAAGAAGTTTGTTCTTTTACCCATAATTATGTTCCACCTCCTCAACCAAAGTAATTAAGTTAATCAGGCCAGAGTTCAAAGGGATTGCCAGTGATTAAATGTGGCCTTTCTTGGGATTGGATCAAGATGGTGGAGGGAAAGGACGTGGAGTTCACCTCCTCCCATGAACACATCAAAAATACATTTATGTGTGGAACAATTCTCGAAGAAAACTAACTGGAAACTGGCAGAAAGATTCCTGTACAAGGAAGACTGTAAGAAATATATACACGTAATTGGGTAGGAAGGGAAGGAAAGTAAATGGGTCAGGACCTATGCCCCCGGGAAGGGACTCAGAGGAAAAGGGAGATTACACAGGTGGACATCTAGCCAGAGGAGTGAGCGCATTGAGTCACAGATTGGGGACCTAGTCCTGGGGTCCAACATGGAGTAGACAAGCTTAATTGGCTGGTTGGAGGGCTGCTGGGACAAACAGAAGGCTGGGTGGAGAAGCCTGGATTCTGCTCCTGAGGACAGTGCATGCTGGCTAGCCCCTGAGACAGGGAAGAGAGAGGTCTGCCTTAGTGGCTGCCTGGTTTTCCTCAACCACCTCGCCACATGTCCCAGCCCAAACTGAGCAAATGCTCCAGCCCCCTCACTCCATGCCATAGTGCAGCACTGGATCTGGGATGGTCACGACTAGAGGAAAGACTCGACTTGGGAACACAGGCAGAGCCCTGGGCGGGACAGTAGCAGCCATTGTGGATGCTTACTCAAGCAGCACCTCAGGAGCTACCTACATCTCTGACAGCAGCTGCTCCATCACAGCTGGCCTACTGATACACACTGAGAGTCCACATGGGCCTCCTCCAGCCCTATAGAGCAGTTTCATGGTAAGGCAGTGGGCAGCAAAGGTGGTGGGCAGTCATCAGATGTGACAGACAGAGGAGACTTGTGCCTGAGACTGTGTCTGGGCAGAGCTATGAACACATGCACAGGCAGCATATCAGACCTTTGTGTGCACACAGGCCCCACTTCCTCCAGCACTGTCCCCTCTGGGGCAAAGGTCAGAGTGTAGGAAGAGGGAAAAACACACACATAAGGAACAGAGCCAGCTCAAGCATGACCCACATGGCTTCTGCTTTAGCAACTTGGGATCAGACCATGACCCTGATAAGGCAGTGACAGCCACTGAGCAGAAAGGAAGTCCTTCCTCACACCCAGTGCCAGCTCTAGCCCCTCCATCTCCAGCCCGACCCCCTACCAAGGTGACAGCTGACAGCACCATGAGGAAAACTGTGTCTTGCATCCACATCAAATCCAGCTCTCCCACCTTAGGCACTGAGCACATGCAGTTTGTATAGAGATGTTCCACATAACAACACCCCTTCAACACAGCAACAGGTAACTGCTTCACATAAATTCATAGAGGCAGAGAAAGTTAAGCAAAATGAAAAGGCATAGGAAGTACTCTCAATTGAAAGAGCAAGATGAAATCCCTGAAAATATAAAAAAAAAACAGAAATAAGCAATTTACCAGATAAAGCATTCAAAACATTAGTAATAAAAATCTTAACTGGATTAAGGAAAACAATTGATCTAAACAGTGAACATTTTAACAAGGAACTAGAAAATATAAGAAAAAGACCCCAGGGCTTCCCTGGTGGCGCAGTGGTTGAGAGTCCGCCTGCCGATGCAAGGGACACAGGTTCGTGCCCCGGTCCGGAAAGATCCCACATGCCGCGGAGCGGCTGGGCCCGTGAGCCATGGCCGCTGAGCCTGCATGTCCGGAGCCTGTGCTCCGCAACGGGAGAGGCCACAGCAGTGAGAGGCCCACGTACCACAAGAAAAAAAAAAAAGAAAAGAAAAAGACCCAATCAAGAATGAATAATTCAATAGCTGAAATAAAAAGGCACACTTAGCAGACTAAGTAATACAGAAGAACACATAAGTGATCTGGAAGATATAATAATAGAAATCACCAAATCAAACCAACAGAAATAAATCAAATTAAAAAATGAAAGCAATTAAGAGATCTCTAAGATAGCATTAAGCATGCCAACATTTGCATTATAGGTATTCCAGAAGGAGAAGAGAGAGAGAAGGGAATAGAAAATGTATATGAGGAAACTATGGCTGAAAATTTCCCAAACTTGAAGAAAGAAACAGATATGCAGGTACAAGAGGAAGCACAGATGGTCCCAAAGAAGATGAACCCAAACAGTCCCACACTAAGATATATCATAATTAAAATGGAGAAAGTTAAATAGAGAATTCTAAAGGCAGCAAGATAAAAAACAAAGAGTTATATGCAAGGGAATCCCCGTAAGGCTATCAACTAATTTCTCTGCAGAAACTTGGCAGGCCAGAAGGGAGTGGCATGATATAATCAAAGTTTTAAAAGAAAAAAACCTTCAAGCTACAATACTATAGCCAGCAATATTATCATTTAGAATAGAAGGAGAGATAAAGAACTTCTCAGACAAGCAAAAACTAAGAGTTCATCAATACTAAACTTACCCTAAAAAATGTTGAAGGGTTTTCTCTAAATAGAAAAGAAGTAAGAAGCTAAAGGAAAGGGAAAATCTCACTGAGAAAGGCAAATATATACAACAGTACAGATTGATGATCAATCATTTAAATTAAGCAATAAAGGGCTTCCCTGGTGGCACAGTGGTTGAGAGTCCGCTTGCCGATGCAGGGGACACGGGTTTGTGCCCCGGTCTGGGAAGATCCCACATGCCGCAGAGCGGCTGCGCCCGTGAGCCACGGCCGCTGAGCCTGCGCGTCCGGAGCCCGTGCTCCACAACGGGAGAGGCCACAACAGTGAGAGGCCCGCGTACCACAAAAAAATAATAATAATAATAATAATAAATTAAGCAGTAAATAGATCAAAAGACAAAAAATCGTAATATCATCTATAACTACAACAAACAGTTAAGGAATAAGCATGAAGATGAAAAACATGATATCGAAAACAAAATGTGCAGGAGGAGAGTAAAAAAAAAAAGATCTTTTTGAATGTGTTTGAACTTAAATGACTACCAGTTTAAAACAAGACATAATTATAGGTTAACATATATGAACCCCATGGTAACCACAAACCAAAAACATACAATAGATACACAAAAAGGAACACAAGCAAATAACTAAAGAAAATCATCAAACCACAAGGGAAGAAACAAAAGAAGAAATGAACAGAGAACTACAAAAACAACTATATTTCTATTATGCCATATAGAAAAAATAATAAAGTGGCAATAAGTATGTATTTATCAAGAATTACTTTAAATGTCAATAGACGAAATGTTCAAAATACACAGAGTGGCCAAATGGATAAAAAACACAAGACCCTTCAATATGCTTCCTACAAGAGACTCACTTCATGGAGAAAGACACACACAGATGGGAAGTTATGGGATATAACTTTCATGCAAATGGAAATAACAAGAAAGCAGGGGTAGTAATACTCATATCAGACAAAATAGACTTGAAAACAAAGGCAATAGCAAAAGACAAAGGAAGGCATTATATAATGATAAAGGAATCAATACAAGAAGAGGATATTACACTTGTTAACATATATGCACCCAATATAGGAGCACCTAAATATATAAAGCAAATACTAACAGACATAAAGGGAGAAATTGACAATAATACAATAATCATAGGGAATGTTAACACCACACTGAGATCAAGGGACAGATCATCCAGACAGGAAATCAATAATACAACAGTGGTCATAAATAGCATAACAGTGGTCATAAACAGTTAAAGCTAATTGATACTGACATGATATTCCATCCAAAAACAGCAAAATACCCATTCTTTTCAAGTGTACATGAAATGTTCTCCAGAACAGATCACATTCTAGGCCACAAAACAAGTCTCAAAATAAGAGGAGAAAAATTATATCAAGCATTTTTTCTGACCACAACAGTATGCAACTAGAAATCAATTAGAGAAAGAAAAATGGAAAAGAACAAACATGTGGAGACTAAACAACATGATACTAGAAAACTAATGGGTCAACCTAGAAATCAAAAAGGAAATCAGAAAATACCTTGAGACAAATAAAAATGGAAACACAACATTCCAAAATCTATGGGATTCAGCAAATGCAATTCTAAGAGGGAGGTTTATAGAGAAACAGGCCTTCCTCAAGAAACAAGAAAAATCTCAATAAAACAACCTAACATACCACCTAAAAGAATTAGAAGAACAAACAAAGCCCAAAGTCAGCAGAAGGAAGGAAATAATAAAGATCAGAGAGGAAATAAATAAAATAGAGATCAAAAAAAAAAAAAACCAGAAAATTTCAATGAAACCAAGAGCTGGTTTTTTTGAAAAGATAAACAAAACTGATAAACCTTTAGCCAGGCTCACCAAGAACAAAAGAGAGATGACCTAAATAGTACTGTGCACAGTACTGGCACAAAAACAGACACATAGGTCAATGCAACAGAATAGAGAACCAAAAATAACCCCACACACCTATGGCCGATTAATCTATGACAAAGGAGGCAAGAATATACAGAACATACAATGGAGAAAAGACAGTCTCTTCAACAAGCAAAACTGGGAAAACTGGACAGCTGCATATAAAACAATGAGATTAGAAAATTTCCTCACACCATATACAAAAATAAACTCAAAATGGATTAAATACCTAACAATAAGACCTGAAATCATAAAACTCCTAGAAGAGAACATAGGCAGAACACTCTTTGACATAAATCATAGCAGTAGTTTTTTGGATCTGTATCCAAAGGCAAGAGAAATAAAAGAAAAAAAAACCAAATGGACCTAATTAAACTTAAAAGCTTTTGTATAGCAAAGGAAACCACTGACAAAATGAAAAGACAACCTAATGAATGGGAGAAAATATTTGCAAATGATTTGATCAACAAGGGATTAATATCCAAAATATATAAACAGCTCATACAACTCAATATCAAACAAACAAACAATCAAAACATGGGCAGAAGGCCTGAATAGTCACTTTTCCAAAAATGACATACAGATGGCTAACAGGGAAATGAAAAGATGCTCAACATCACTAATTATTAGAGAAGTGCAAATTAAAACAACAATGAGATATCACCTCACACCTGTTAGAATGGCTATCATCAAAAAATCTACACATAGGGCTTCCCTGGTGGCACAGTGGTTGAGAGTCTGCCTGCCGATGCAGGGGACACGGGTTCGTGCCCCGGTCCGGGAGGATCCCACATGCCGTGGAGCGGCTGGGCCCGTGAGCCATGGCCGCTGGGCCTGTGCATCCGGAGCCTATGCTCCGCAACGGGAGAGGCCACAACAGTGAGAGGTCCATGTGCCACAAAAAAAAAAAAAAAAAAATCTACACATAACAAATGCTGGCAAGGATGTGGAGAAAAGGGAACCTTTGTACACTGTTGGTGGGAATGTAAATTAGTGTAGCCACTTAAGAAAACAGTATGGAGGTTTCTCAAAAAACTAAAAATAAAACTACCATGTGATCCAGTAATTCCACTCCTGGGTATATATTCGGAATAAACGAAAACACTAAGTCAAAAAGATACATGCACCCGAATGTTCATAGCAGCACTATTTACAGTAGCCAAGATAGGGAAGCAACCCAAATGCCATTAACAGACAAATGGATAAAGAAGATGTGATATGTATATACACAATGGAATATTACTCAGCCATAAAAAAGAATGGAATTATGCTATCTGCAGCAACATGGATGGATCTAGAGAATATTATGCTTAGTGAAATTAGTCAGACAGAGAAAGACAAATACTGTATGATATCACTTATATGTGGCATCTAAAAAATAATACAAATGAATGTATATTGAAAACAGAAACAGACTTACAGATATAGAAAACAAACTAGTGGTTACCAAAGGGGAGAAGAAAAAAAGAGGGGAAAATGAGGGGTATGGGATTAAGAGATACAGACTACTATATATAAAATAGATAAGCAACAAGGATATATTGTATAGCACAGGAAATTATAGCTATTATCTTATAATAACTTTTAATGGAGTATAGTCTATAAAATACTGGATCACTACGTTGTACACCTGAAACCAATATAATATTGTAAGTCAACTATATAGTTCAATTTTTTAAATGTGGCCTTTCTTATCTTTGGTGTAGCCATTCTGAAAAATAAAGACCTCTTACCTCTTTTTGAGAGCAATTTAGCAATATCTATCAACAGTCTTTAAAACTGACTAGTCTTTGATTCAGAGGTATCTGGAAATTTAAGGACATATTCAGAGGTATACATTAAAATTTGTATGGTAAGATATTGACCTTAGTGTTAAATATGATGTCCGTTGCAATGTTGTTGGTACAATAAGAAAATTATCTATCAGGTAGCAACTAAATAAATGATTCTATATTCACATAACTGCACACTAAGCAGAAATTTAAAAGAATGAGGTAGAAGAAAATGAACTGATACATTATTGTTTCGGTTATTGTTTGCTACATAACAAATCACTCAAATACAAAGCAATTATTTACAATTTCTTAGGATGCTGTGAATTGACTAAAGGTATTCTTCTGATCTTTCTGGTGTTGGTTGGGGCCATTCAAAGCATTGCATTCAGCTGGCAGGTGAGCTGGAGCTAGAACATCCAAGACCTCACTCACACAGCTGTCATTTGGTGTGGTTGTCACCTGGAACACCTCAGTTCCCTTCCATGAAACTTCTCTTCATCCAGAAGTCTAGACCAGTTTCCTTACAGCATGGTAGCTGTGTTCCAAGAGGGAGTGATCCAAGAGGACAAGCCCCACCGTGCAAGTTCTTATCAAGCTTCTTCTTGCATCAAGCTTGCTAATGTCCCACTGGCCAAAGCAAGACACATGGTCAAACCCAGACACAGTGTGGGAAAGGACTACACAAGGCTGTGAGTCCAGGAAGCATGATTCATTAGGCATCACCTAATGAATGTGTAACGGTCTACCACAATTATTAAGCGAACAAATGAAAAAGCAGAAGAGTAAAATAGGATAAACATTGTTGTTTTTTAAAAAAAAATTTTAACCATCATTTTCAAAGTGTGTACATAGAATATATAGGGAAGAACACATAACAAGCAGTGTTTGAAACACTGGAGTGAAATTTGCATGGGAAGTGGTAGTCAGGAACAGACTTTTTAATGTTTGTGTTGCTTGAATTTCTTATAATAATCATATATTTTATAACTTTAAAACTATGAAAGAAAATGAGATTGTAGAAGACTAATTATATAAGTGAATATGTAATATACAGCAACTGAAATATAGCAACTGAAATAACATATAACTGAAAAATGTTAATGGGATTATTTCAAGATAAAGGAATTGTGAGAAATTTGTTTCCCTTCATGGTTTTCTATATCATCCACACTTCGTATGAGAAATACACATAGACTTTGACATTAGGAAAAAACAAATGAACTCAAACCATTGGTCAAGTCTTTCTTATTCTTCATGCAAGTACTTCCAAATTACTGCAGCATTACTTTATCTATATTTTACATTACCAAAATGCTCATATGTCTAACAGTAATAAAATTTTCCCAGTGGCAAAGTGAAGATTATATGTGCTAATCTATTTTGCATCATGTTTTGCAATCTAATAAGATCATGAAGCAACTGGAAATAGTTCCATGATGATGGGTTTTTCCAAATATGCATTTTGGATTTCCCAAACTCAAATCCATATTTGCTAACTTATGAGGCACTTTCTGACGAAGCACTTTCCCAATTGTTTACAGCTGTCATTATGTCTTAACCAGGCCATCAGTTCTATGATAGCAGGGAAAAGTGCGTTCCTTTTCTTCACTGTTTTTTGAGAACAGATTATTGTCCCCTCACATTCAACTGTGATCTGATATTGTGTGTGATTTCATTAATTTTTTTAAGTGGCCATCACTAATATAATCTAGTCCCATGTAACTGAAGGTACAGTACTCTATGTGATGGAAGAAGTGAAGAACATTCCCCCTCTACTTTTTTTAATAAGGAGAGATTTTTTTTTAATTAAACATTATGCTTTAAAATATATTAATCATAATTCATGGAAACCTAGTTAAATTTAACTGTGTTTATTATTATTTACACAAAACATTTTTAGATATTATTTATGAATACATAACACATGCAGTGAAAATGATAAGCTATATTCACAACATATTTGTGATAATGGCTCTTGCTGGATTCAGGGAGTACAAAGGGTTAGGGATGGAGGTTTTTTTTAGCTGTATCTATAAGTTTTTCATAAAAAAACATTATGAGCTGAAAGAATTGTTAGATCTGGGTGATAGAAAAATAAGCATCTGTTATATTATCTTCTGTATGTTGAAGTATTTTGTAATTAAAACATTTTTAATTAGAAAAATAAAAAGAAATTTTAAGTGCAGCTGGTGCCATCATCAGGATGGCTACGACAGAGTCATGCACAACTAATGAGGTGATTCCTGAAATAAACCAGGCCCAGAAAAGAATCAGATGCTCAATAACCTAGTCATGCCAGGGTTATTTTTAGGCTAAGAATTTGATCCAAGACATGTAATGTATACAACAGGACTACACTTTCCTTAATATGTTGTCTCTGGGGCAAAAATTAAGGGCCCAGTTTTGGCAGTGTGTGCTGGCTTTTTTTTTGGCTCTTGCTGGAGATAGAACAGGTCTAAATCCAACTCTCTCTCCTGCTTTTGGGACTAGAGCCTGACCAGAGGGGAGCCTCATTAGAATCCAGACAGGCCCTGGACTTTGCTTGACAAAGACCAAGTATCAAGAGGTAGTTTCTCCCTATGGCCAGAGTTAGCCTTTCCCAAAGATGGGGAAGAAATACCAGCTAAAGATTTGAAGGAGAGATCTTTAAGAGTTTACATTCCAGCAAGTGCAGGAATATGCAACTTACATAAAATTACCACAGAGAACATGGTCACCATTCCTCTAACCAAGTTCTCCAGATTCCCAAATCAACTAATCTTTCTATTGGATTGATGTCCAAATCTGGTAAATAATTAAGATTTCCAGTGAATTTTTGAATATAACAAATGGAGTCCCTGCCTCCATTGCCCCACCTCCATGCGTAATACTCCCTTTTGAAACTTTAGCAGTATGGCCCTGTCCTGTGTGGGGATGGGATGGGGGAGGGATGGTTCGTGTGTGGGGGGTCTGTGTATGTGATGTCTGCATGTGGTGTATACATAGTGTGTGTGTTTTGTGTTTGTGGGTTCTGTGTATGTAAGCTCCCAAGTGGTTCTGATGCATTCTGTCCTTGGGCCTTGGATTGGAAAATTACTTCATTTAGATTAAATTATTTACTACTGACTCAATTTGGAGATTTACCCCACAAGCATCCTTCTCCTTATTAATGCAGCAAGGCACCATTTTCTATAGCTACAGATGGTGTTTGGACCGAGCAGGTGAGCTGGGAAATTGCTTCTATTAAGAGGATGGTACGCAGTTTCTGCATTTTAGAGTAGAAACACTGGTCTTGGTTCTTGGGGCCAACTCTCTAAATGTCTAGAAAGGATTACCATGTTGAGTCTTTTACTTGTAAGAATGTACATTTTGTGAGAACAGGGTATGTATCTGTTAATTACCACTGTATCCCAAATACTTGGTAGAGTGTCTGGCACATAGTATATACTCAACAAGTATTTGTTCAATGAACAGAATACAAGGAATGGAGAGGTAGACTTTGTTCTCAGGAAAGCCAAGTAATAATGGAGTATCTAAATGCATATGTTTCAGACTAAATCCTTAATCCATCTGTGCCATGATATAAAAGGCAGTCTTCATTTCAGGCCAAATGGCAATGACAATTATTGAACGGTTTGTTCTAGTTCATTTGTTTGTCTATGTGTTGATGTTTTCTTTCCTCTGTATTAGGCTAAAGGCAGAAAAGTTTGGAACTCTGATGTAGCCCTGACAAGAAGGGAAAGAAGAGGAAATCTGAAGGGCATGCTCCCTTTTAGGGAAGATAACCTGCCCTCTAGCAACCCGCAGGGCCTCAGGAGAAGCACAGCCAGGAGGGGGCACTCTCTGAAGAAGCCAGACCTAGAGCAGAGACTGAGTCAGTGTTAAGTTTTTCTCTGCATTGTAATACCCTGGGTGTCCTTAAGCTTTAATGAAAGCTATGTTAAAACCACAGGCCAATGTCAGTTGGGAGTTGAGAATTAAGGTCTGAGAATGGGGAGCTGCAGCAGCATGGAGGGGCTATTAGGTGGCAGCAGGATGCAGAGAGCAAAAGAGTCCAGAGCCATCACTGGAAGTGGTCCTGGCAAGCACAAATCTCAGTGGATGTGAGAAACAAGTATTTTCTGAAGCCCTTAATGAACACTGGTAGAAAGAATGCAAAATAAGATGAGAGCTTTGGACAGGAATTTGGAAAGAGCTCTTGCTATAAATATTTGTGGCTTTAAAGGGAAAGGTGTCTTCTCCAGGCTGGAAAAGTTGAA
The DNA here is from genome assembly GCF_937001465.1 of Orcinus orca. NCBI lineage: Eukaryota > Metazoa > Chordata > Mammalia > Artiodactyla > Delphinidae > Orcinus > Orcinus orca. The sequence goes on from NC_064567.1 coordinate 72,640,256, forward strand.
TTTTGGAGTGAACCCAGTGGTTGATATGAGGACCTAAACCTACTCTGCTTATCAGATTAATACTCTGAAATAGTATGTTAGTGTTCAATGATTCAATAAGCATTCAAGTGTTTGCTAGGAGCAAAATACTGTACTAGGTGAAAAGGGATAAAGACAAATGTGCTTATGTACATTTCTCTATGTACATATGCAGACATTCTAGACATATACTAAATATATATAGACACACATGCAAACATATACACAAACATACATAAATGACATCATAACAAACATCATTTTTAGAGCTCTGATTCACCATTATTAATGGCTGTATTACCATATCATAGTAATGTTTCCTTAATCATTCAGTCATTTAAGGAATATTTATTAAATGCCTATAAAGCAGTTAGAATTTATTCAGCTGCAAGTAACAGAAAATCTCATAGTGCAAGATCAGGATTGCCCCAAAATGACTAGAAGCTCACTCTAGAGAACAAAGTATCTGAGACTGGGGATCCCCTTTCTCTCAGCAGGAGGGGCTGCACCCCAGCTTGGTCCCCCACAGGACTCATGGCTTCCTCCATCTTATGAACCTCAAGGCAGCTCTGTTCCCAGAAGACTCATGTGCCACCTGAGTTAAGTTAAGTTAAGCAGCTTATGTATTGTCCCACTGACAAGGCTGTTCTCAATGCTTGCACTCTAAGGAAAGGAAGAGTGTAGACCTACAGTGCATGTTCCAGAGATTGTCAGGCCCCTGAATGTTTCCCAGTATGAGGATGGGAAGATGGGAGACTGGTCCTTCTTTTCCCTTGCCAAGCTTGGGTGTGTGAGGGTGATTGCTGGCATTGGTTAAGTGGTTAGACTGTATCAGGGCCAATATTTCTGCTATTTTCTTGGCCTTTTTCTTTTGCTGTTTGTCTTGCGGTCACAAGATATCTGCTATTTGCTATCTTGATTTTTAATTTTTAAAATGTAGATATATGGTGCATGGACCTCAAGCTGTAGTTTTGTTGTGGACCCTGCAAAGGTTAAGGACAAGGCTGTTTGTCTCTATTCCCTACACTGAAATAACTCATCAAGGTGAACAATGATTTCCACATTGCTTAACTGAATAATTTATAGTCCTCATTCCCTCCAACCAGTAAAACTTGACATAGTTTATCTCTCTCTGATTTTTAAAATACATTTTTCACCTGGTTTCTAGGATACAAATCTTGAATCTTCTCTTTCCTCACTGGCCACTTCTTTACAATCTCCTTTGGGGGCCCCTCCTAATCTTCTCAGGTTCTTAATGCTGGAGAACCCAAAGATTCACTCCCTAAGAACTTTTCCCATTCTTTGTGTGATTTCATTCAGTTTCATGGCTTGTTTCAATGACAATTTTAAATTCTGTTCTCAAGTTCTTGAACCCCAGATTTATTTATCCATCTGTCTCTTGACTTCCCAGTTGATATTTTAATAACCATCTCAAACTTAACATGACTAAAACCAAACTCCTTATTCCTCAAATCCTTCCTTCAAAACCCTGCTCCTCCACAGACATCCCCATTTCATTGGCAATATTTTTGTTGAGTTAATCAAGGCAGAAATCTGTAGTTATCCTTGATTCCTCTTTTACTCTCTCCCATTCAATCCACTAAGAAATGCTCTTGGCTCTATCTGTAAAATAAATTCAGGATCTGTTACAACCTCAAGTGATACCTGGTCTAAGTTTCCATCATTGCTCACCTGATTATTGGAAGAGCCTCCTAACTTTTTCTGCTTCAGTCCTTGTTCCCTACAGTCTATTCTCAACACAGTGCCCAAAAAACTTTTAAACATGTCAGATCATGAGCAAAAGGCAAAGTTCTCAAAATAGGCTAAAATTGTTACATAATCATGCCTTCAATTCTTATCGTGCTCTTATCCAGCCTACTGGCTGTTCCTTCTAAAACAGAAGATTTAAAGAGCTAGAAACTATCTATGAAGATAGTTCAAGTTCAGTGGTTCCTAATATCTTGCTACACATTTCACTAATTGTAATATTTTGCCATGTACTCTTAGTCAAGTATATCAAATGCAGTCCCTTCCTCCTGCCACATTCATTTTATTTGCATTTATAGAATTTTAAGTATTAGGACCCTGGCAAAGTTTTCAATTCCAAAAGGGTTTACTCCATTCAAGAAAGAGGTTATCATTATTGCTATTAATACTTCATGAATCCCTGCTGACAGTAAGAGCATGCTTAATGAGGTGTATTTACTTTATCAGCTATCTATCTAGATAGACATACTTTTGTATATTAGTATATATATAAAACAGTATCAAATATATATAATTATACATATTTGCTGACCTTGAGGAATTAAAATTTATGTGGGGAGTTCAAATTTGGGAATATAAACAGCTTGGTCTATTGGTTATTGACTTAAAATCCACGTAATTTATTCCTCCTAAATACATAAGAAGAATATGCCTATCGATATGCTTATTTCCTAATTCAATGTGAAAGCATAGTGTGACCAAATTAAGGTTAAAAACTCTTCTCCATTTGAAAGCTCAGTTCTGTCTTTTTAACTCTGTGTGCACATTGTTCTTAATTTCCTAGGCTTTTTATTGTCTTTTCACTACTAGAAGGCATGGTTTTGATCTAGAAACTAAGAGTATCACTGAAGTCCTAAATATTCATTTACTAGGTATTTTATAAATAATATCTCATTTAGTTCTTAGAATATTCTTAGAATAACTCAGTTATGTATTACTGTTTTCATTTTACAGAGGAGGAAACTGAGGTTCAAAAAGATTAAATAATTGACATAAAGTCAAAACAACAGGCAGGTCTGTCTGATTCCACAACTAGGCTGTTTCTACTGTATCACACCACTTCCTCATAAAAGTGATGGCTAAATAACAAATTCCAGTATCTCCAGACAATTTTCTATCAAGAAATTCAACATTAAAATGCCCCATTAATTCTTTCTGCACCAAATCCTATTCATTTTTGTCTTTCCTTAGTTGTTTTTTTCATAAAGATAAAGGAGACCAAGCCAAATCGCCAAAATTCCTACTTTATATAGGAAATTATGTCTTGTTTTTATTTTCTGCAGACCAAATATTTATGCCAATACTCATCAACTGTTCATAGCATTTAAATTCATATTTTTAAATTTGCTGTTGATTCTCATCATATTTATAAAACCTTCAAGCCATGGCCTTTAAGTCCTGCCTTTAACTTACTAATTGAATAATACTAACCAACCAACACTTAATATTTAAGTGTCTAATTCTAATTTATGTCACTCTTCTCTAGTACTACCTGCAAAGAAGGCTTCCAGTAGATTCCCACCCCACAAAAACCTCCTGATTGACCTACTAGGATGCTAACATGTAGAGATTCAATCTTTACTTTTTTTTCATTTACCCACATTAAAATTCTCATATCCCAAGGAGAGGGTCTATACTGAGCTAACACAACAGTAGAACAAACTTTCAGATTGTTAGCCAGGCATTACAGGGCTCAGGAAGAAGAAAGAAGTTCCCTTAAAGGGTCAGTGAAAGGACACCAAAGACGAAGTTCCCTTACATCACAATTTTGCTTCATTTCCCCTTTACTGCCCAATAGCCTTGGAAATGTATCTCAGTGGTGGTGTTATGATCCCTTTACCCTCCACCGTGGCTTTACTCACGGAAAAAGAGCATTCCAACTTCTTGAAAAAAAATCTTGCAACTGAATTTAGTTGCCCAACAGCATATGAGTCTGAATCATTTTCCCATCTCTGACACAAGTAATCTGGCATTTTTACTTATTCCCAAAACTTTGCAATCAAAAGTCATTTAACCACAGGGCATTTAGTACCCAACAACCTAGGCCCACAGTCTAAACAGCTTCAGGAGGGTTCTGGAGCTTCCCAAAAAGGATCCGTGGGAATGGGTAGTCACTGTGGTGTGACAGAAAGATCACTAGCCTCAAAGTCAAAAAACCCTGAGCTTGAATCACAGCTCTGCCATTTACCATCTCTCTGGCTTGGGGCAAGTCACTTAACCTCTCTAAACTCCGGATGCTTCATCTAAAACCTGGACATAATATGGTCCACTTCACAGGGCTTTTTCCAAGAATGACATGTAAGAACACTTAGCAGAAGGAACTCTAACAAAAAGAAGGCACTCCATAAAAGTGTTTATTTTTAAGTTAGTCTGTTTTTCCTCTGTGGTCACGGGATGAAAAGCTTTGAATAATTTAGAGTTAACTCCTTTCCCCTAACAATCCCCCAGCATTCTGGAGCCTAAAACCCATATTTACATGTACGTGCCTGACAAGTTACAGTCGTCAAACACCAAATGCTTAATTTCAAGAGAACAAAACAATGTTTACCTCTAAAACCACATACTATAACAAAGAAATTCTAAAATTCCTCAATTCAAAATCAATTTTTATTAATTATTTTGATGGTACTTATTTACAGTATAAATGCCCCAACAGAAATAACACATTAACCTTATAAGTTATTTACATTTCAGTAGGAATGACTTTCTGAGGTAATATTTTATGAGACCAAATATATCCAAGAAGGAAATAACATGCAAGTAAGGTCTCTTCCTGGCTCCTCCAAGAAAAGGACCCATGTAGGAAGGTAACTGGAGTCTGTGAGGCTCAACTTTTCCTGCTCCATGATTTTGCGTTGCATGTAACTCTGTGAAGAGGTAGCAGAATTCCTAATCAGGAACAAAGCCCGGAACTCAGAGATAACCTTCCAGGACAGACAGAGCCTTCCTAGTCCTATACAGAAAGCTTTATACTCAGGTTGCCAGCTTTAGCAGATGAAAATACAGGACACCCAGTGAAATTTGAATTTCAGATAAACACCATTTTTAAAAAATTAAAATGGAACGTAATTATATTTCTTAGTATACTTATTCATTGTTTTTCTGAAATTCAGATTTCACTGGGTATCCTGTATTTTATCAGGCAACCCTATTTTATATCCTTGAAAGGCCTAGGAACAGTAGAATCCTCAAACTTTTCCAGAACTCAGCTATTGAATAACAGAAAGATGTGGTAGCCAACACTGTCACTGTGAAGGAAAGGTTGTAGGAGGAAGTTTTCTATCTGTGGAGAGACAGGCACCTTTTGGGTCTTTCCTTATCTAAATGGATGATACACTGAAGCTGTGTTTCTTTATTCTTTCGTCTTACTGGGCAGCAACCATATTCCAGCTCATATACTGTGCTCATCCTGGGAAAACATTACTGAGCTAGACAAACACCATATGTACCCTAATGAAGCTCTCAGCCCATTGGAGACTTAGGCACTAAACAGCAATCCTCACATTTAACATGACAATTACAACAGTTACAAGTGCTATAAGCTAACAAAATGTGTGACTTAAGCTGATTCACTGATCTCATTCTATGTATGTGGCTCTGTACTAGGTAATGTCAGGCATATAAAGATGAGCGTAGATGAATAAGCCAAGATTATTTTTTTCTCTCCTTGAAGTTCACATGTTCTATTCATAATAGAATTGTAACATTTATAAAATGATCCTCTCTTTACTAAATCTGCATGATTGAGGAAACATGCATTACAAGCCATTTTTGTGACTTTTGTTGCTAATAAAAGGGTGAAACATCCTTATTGGTATCTAAAACAAATGACTACAGCTATGTCACAACTAATATTAATGTACTAGATTAAATCTCTGAAAAAAAATTAAGAATTTGGCAAAGACTTTTTTTATTCATCTATGGTCCATGGTATATTGTAACCCAGAAAAACACACAGGTTCTTCTCACTTTAAAAAACGCACGATAGTAATTCTAGGATTAATATAGTTCAAAGAATGAAGGCAACTTTATGAAAATTCAATCTGTGTTTTAAAAATTTTTCATCAATCATGCCAAAGCAGACTTAATGACAAAACATTGTTCTGCAGTCAACCGCCTTTTATACTAGTGCATGAAAGTTAACAAAGGCAAACTTCATCCTTTCCCCAGGTTCCACTATTTCCATCCTTTCTCCTCTTGGTATTAGTCTCCTTACTCATTTCTACCAATTTCAGAAGCCTTGTTCTCTTTACTTTCCCTGTCCTTCTCCTACTTAAACAACACAAAGCAAAATATGAAAAGTTCTGATGAACAATTTTAGCTACATATTGATTAGTGATTACTCTTTAATGACTGATTAGTGATTACTCTTTAATTAAAACTGCATTTGAACCAATGAGCTATCTCACTGAGGACTTTACTTTTTCAAGTTGTTAAAGGAAAAACCGTGTTCTAGTTAAATCTGTCCTTTCAATACCAAAGGATACTAACTAAACTTTGCCGCCATCTGAAATGGCCAAAGACTTTCCATCCTGGGGCAACACTGAATTTCCTTTTCTTCAAGTTAGGCCTTTCTTAGCTAATTGCACTACTTGGCCAGACTATCACTCTGTCAGTGATCCAGAAATCATTCTTGAATACTACCTCTCTCTTCTTCTCCTTCATTTTTTCTATCTATTCCTGAGTAATAAAACTCTCCAAAATTTAGTGCCTGAAAGCAACAAAGATCTATGATTTCTCATGACTCTGTGGGTTGGTTGGCAGTTCCTTTGCTGATTTCTTCTGAACTCACTCATGAAGCTGCTTTCAGCAGAAAGTTCAGTTACAATGTTCCTCACTCTGGCAGATAATACTGGCTATTGGCTGGAGTGCCCAGGATCTCCTCGTCCTCTGATCTTCACATCTGCTACACTGGCTTCCCGACATGGCCATCTCTGGGAGCATTCCATAGGTCAAAAGCAGAAGCTTCAAGCTCAGAAGTCGCATAACATCATTTCCACCACATGCTTTATTTTTCTTCATGGCACTTAATATCACATGATATGATGTGATGATGTATATTAGAGGACTCCTTTATTTTTGTCTCTCTCAATAGAATGTAAATCTGTGAGAGCAGAGACTGTCTTTCTTTACTTCAGTATCTCCAGCACCTATAACAGAGTCTGGCACAGAATAGGAGTTCTATGAATAATTACTGAATGAATGTAAGAATATATCTTCTTCTTCCTTAGTCACCAGGTCCTGCCAATTCAGTATTCTAAGCAGCCAATTACCAGATTTCCATCAACTCCCATGGGGACACTGTGATAGCCTCCTAACCCATGTTCTTGGTCAGGTTCCTCCCCACCTCCAGCCTACCCTCCTATGAACCTGAGGGTTGTTTCTGAAGAAGAGGTTTGATCATAGCATTTCTCGGCTTCAGAACTTCAGTGGCTTCCTTGCTGCCAATACAATAAAGTCTCATACACTTACTGTGGAATTCAGAACCTTCATGACATGATCTGAATATCCCTTTCCTGCCTCTGTTCTTCATCAACTAACCTCACACTCCCAAACCACAGATCTTGCTTCCAATGTGCACTGACCTCTCTCCTATTTTCTGTTCATTGAGTGCTCCAAGCTCTTTAATGTAACTTGCATATCACCTTTGCTGGCTGACAAATTCCTTCTCATCTTCAAGATCCAGCAATTTCATTACCTCTCCAGTGGAAACTTGCCCAACATGCCATTTACTCTGGGTTTCCTCAGAATTCTGAACCGAGGTAAATAACTGTTTTATTATAATTGTTTCCTTATAAGCCTGTCTCTCCTCCTCAACAAACCATTATCTCCTTGTGTCTTTTTCTTTTCTTTTTTAGAATTTCTATACTACATGCAAATTAGGGCTTGGTACAAACTATGTATTAAATAAATGTTGGTTGAATGAATACTCCCAAAGGTAGATTTGGGAAGGATCAAGATTAATGACTCAGTGAAGCTCACTACATGCCAGGATAATTCCATACTCAAGACCACACTGGACCCAGGCATTATGAACAAAGAGAGATGGAGAGATAACATACTCCGAGGCTTTTGTTATTTGGTTTAAATCTTCAGGCTTCTTCTCTTCTGGTAGCCTCATCAGAAGTCTAATTCACAAACACTAACTACAAAGAATGTGATTTGTTATAAACCCATATGGATAGGTAATTGCAGGGAAATCAGAGAGGCTGGTGTTCCTACTTACTTCATAGGACATGGCAGGGTAATGAACTTGAAATGCCTGAAAGCGGGAACTGTGGCCAGTGATTAATTGATCCTGTATCTGCTCAGCCTCACATTGTCTCCACAACTGTTGGAAACAAGAGACTCCTAGAGTAAGTAAACAATTTTTCCCCAGAAATTTTTCCCCTAGTCAAGGATGATCAAATCCCTGAATAAGCAGTATATATTTTTTGCTCAGTGAAATACTGAAGCTTTCTTCTTCTGCATTGATTTTGAGAATGTTTTTAGAAATGTAAAAACTAGCATTGACATTGTTTAGTTCTCACCACACAATAACTTTTCTTATAACCCCATCATGACATTTTTAGTAGACAGTGAGTCAAATATCCTGACCACCTACTCTGTGACATTTCCAGCAAGAGGTAGAAGCCTGCCCTATGGAAGGTACACCAGCTGGTGGACCTAAAGAAAGGCACTCCTACTGGTGATATTTCTGTCATATCCCATATCTCAAGGCCTTCTGTTAGCAGGAAAGCTGAGTACAGATCATTCTACCCTTGAATTTTTTTCAGTCAAGGATGACCAGCTCCCAAGAGAGCAGTTTGTGTATTTTTGCTCAATGAAATATTGAAACTTTTTTCTTGTACACTAATGTTAAGAACTTTTTTGGAAACATATCAACTAGTATTGACCTTGTAAGTACTGAGTTCCTTTTTAGCTCTAATTTCATCTCCAGATATAAAAGAAGGAACATTCTTTCTATATTTCTTCAACAAGCATGTGATTAAACACAGTAAGTTAAATATTTTTTTCTTTTTCCAAAGAAAATGTACTTAATCAGCATGTCCTTTTCCATTTATTGATCATAGTCGTGAACATAAAAATGTTCAGAATAATACTGAGTGATGCCAATAAGGTCCTTTCTGCTCTAAAATTATACTACTTCTCCTCTTCCTGGGCTGACAATTTTGGTGACTAACAATACCACCATTATCTGCAGATGTGATGTGGGCACACTGCTAATCTGTCCTTATTTCTTTAGCCCTCATATGGCAGATATGAGGCTCATGTACAGTCATGTTCTCCTTCTGAATTCATAGAAGGACAGTGTGGATACAAGTCCCCAGAGGCTGGTGTCAGATGCCAAAGAGAAAAATGGAACAGGTAGCCCATTCCAGCAATGATTTAAACATTAAACATTTTGATGTGTTTTTCTAACATGAATTACATATTAGCATAATTCTTAAGTACTATATATTGTACATAGCTTTAACATTTTTATAACAACCAGCATCAGTCATTATTATGAACATGAACTACTGCAGGATCCATTGAGTTATGAAAGCTATTGAAGTGTACACAAGGACATGCATTTGGGCCTGAGAATGAAACAAAAATTGACCAGGCATTTTGCATGTCATTTCAATTAATCCCTACAACCACTCCACAAGTTAGATTATACAATTTTCATTTTACACATGATAACACAGACATAGAGATTTTAAATAGCTCGCCTAAGGTTATAACGCTAATCAATAGGTGGTAAGTGGAGATTTTACATGCAGGACTCTGTCAAAAAAAGCCACACTCTCGATCAAGATGGCGGCACGGGAAGACGCTTAGTTCGTGTCTCCCCACAACTAGGGCACCTGCTGGACACTGGTGGGGGACCTCGAAGTACAAAGAGATGGGAGGAACCCCCAAGTGAACCAGTAGCACATGAGAGACTAAGTGGGGAGGAGAAGTGGAGGCTGGACAGGACCAGCGCCCCTGAGGGGTGGCTGAGATGGGGGAGGGGTTCCCACGCTTGGAGGGACCCTCAGCGGCTCAGATTAGGGGGGAGCCCGCTGAGCGTTTCCCCTGCCTAATCGGACAGGGAAGTCTGCCCTGCACTGGGCCGGGTCCTATGCCCTCAGAGGCCCCCTCGGGGCCGTGTTGGTCCTGGGGACGTAGGAGGAAGGCTAGGGCAGAACAGGAGAGGCAGGTGGGAGGGGCCCTCTGGGACCGGAGGAGCCAGAGAGGAACAGAGGGCGTTTGCCCCACCCACTCGACCCCGGGAAGCCTGCTGGGCTCCCAGGTGGGGTCCCTGGCCCTTTGAGACCAGAGGCATGCCTGGGCCCCTTCTGTTCCCTAGAGCTTAAGCCCCACCTCCCACACCCCCCAGGGCCTTTTCCAGCCCTGTGGGTCCTAAGTACAGGCCCTGCTCACCATCCAAACCCCACCCCTGCTTAGGCTCCGCCCTCCACAGCCAAGGCCTTTTCCACCTTTTCTTTTTCTTCTCTTTTTTACTATTGGGGTTCTGTTTTACCTTCTGGTTATGGTTTCATCTATATTTTTATTTTTATATTCTTTCTAACATACCTGTTAGTTTCCTAGTCTAATTTTATTTCTTACTCTTTGTTATTGTTCATTTTCTTTCTTGTCGCCAGAGCAGCTTGCAGGATCTTGGTTCACGAGCTGGGGGTCAGGCCAAATCTCCTGCAGTGGGAGCTCCGAGTCCGTACCACTGGACTAACAGAGAATCTCAGACCCCAGGGAATAATCTTCGGAATAACATCTCCCGGAGGTCCTCATCTTGGAGCCAAGACCGAGCTCTACCCAACAGCCTACAAACTCCAGTGTTGGAAGCCTCAGGCCAAACAACCAGTAAGACAGGTACACAATCCCACCCATCAAAAAAAAAAAAAAAAGTGAGATGACAAAAAAATATGTCACAGATGAAGGACCAAGGTAAAAAACTATAAGACCAAATAAATGAAGAGGAAATAAAGATCAGAGCAGAAATAAATGAAATAGAAATGAAGAAAACAATAGGAAAGACCAATAAAACTAAAACCTGGTTCTTTGAGAAGATAAACAAAATTGATAAACACTTAGCCAGACTCAACAAGAAAAAAAGGGAGAGGTCACCAATCAATAAAATTAGAAATGAAAAAGGAGAAATCACAACTGACACCGCAGAAATACAAAGGATTCTAAGAGACTACTATAAACAATTATATGCCAATAAAATGGACAACCACGAAGAAATGGACAAATTCTTGGAAAGGTACAATTTTACAAGACTGAACCAGGAAGAATTAGAAAATATAAGCAGACCTATCCCAAGTCATGAAATTGCAACCGTAATTAAAAATCTTCCAACAAACAAAAGTCCAGGACCAGGTGATTCCACCAGCAAAATCTATCAAACATTTAGAGAAGAGCTAACACCAAGCCTTCTCAAACTCTTCCAAAAAACTGCAGTGGGAGGAACACTCCCAAATTCATTCTACAAAGCCACCATCACTCTGATACCAAAACCAGAAAAAGATATCACAAAAAAAGAAAATTAGAGACCAATATCACTGATGAACATAGATGCAAAAATCCTCAACAAAATACTAGCAAACAGAATCCAACAGCACATTAAAAGGATCATACACCATGATCAAGTGGGATTTATCCCAGGGATGCAAGGATTCTTCAATATGCGCAAATCAATCAATATGATACACCATATTAACAAACTGAAGAATAAAAACCATAGGATCATCTCAATAGAAAGTTCCCTCATACCCCATTGTAGGCAACCCTCTCACCACCCCTAACCATTGGCAATTACTGCTCTGTTTTCTGTCCTATAGTTTTGCCTTTTCCAAAATATCGTATCAATGGTGCATATAATATGTAGCCTTTTTAATTAGGCTTTTTTCACTCAGGTCAATATGTGCATCAGCAGTTTGTTCCTTTTTATTGCTGAGTTGTATTCCATTGCATGAATATACCACAGTTTATACATTCACCAGTTGAAGGACATCTGGGTTGTTTCCAGTGCTTGATGATTATGAATAAAACTGCTGTAAATATCTGTGTACGAGTTTAGAATGCACATATATTTTCATGTCTCTTGAGTAAAAACATCTAGTACTGTGATAGCTGAGTCATATGATAAGTGTATGCTTAATTTCTTTTTAACATCTTTATTGGAGGATAATTGCTTTACAATGTTGTGTTAGTTTCCACTGTATAACAAAGTGAATCAGCTGTATGTATACATATATCCCCATATCCCCTCCCTCTTGCGTCTCCCTCCCACCCTCCCTATCCCACCCTTCTAGGTGGTCACAAAGCACTGAGCTGATTTCCCTGTGCTATGCAGCTGTCCCACTAGCTATCTGTTTTACATTTGGTAGTATATATATGTCAGTGCTAATCTCTCACTTAGTCCCAGCTTACCCTTCCCTCTCCCCATGTCGTCTAGTCCATTCTCTACGTCTGCATCTTTATTCCTGTCCTGTCCACTATGGAGAACAGTTTGGAGGTTCCTTAAAAAACTAAAAATAGAACTACCATATGACCCAGCAATCCCACTACTGGGCATACCCTGAGAAAACAATAACTCAAAAAGAGTCATGTACCACAATGTTCATTGCAGCACTATTTACAATAGCCAGGACATGGAAGCAACCTAAGTGTCCATTGACGGATGAATGGATAAAGAAGATGTGGCACATATGTACAATGGAATATTACTCAGCCATAAAAAGAAACAAAATTGAGTTATTTGTAGTGAGGTGAATGGACCTAGAGTCTGTCATACAGAGTGAAGCAAGTCAGAAAGAGAAAAACAAATACCGCATGCTAACGCATATATATGGAATTAAAAAAAAAAAAAGAGTTCTGAAGAACCTAGGGGCAGGACATGAATAAAGACGCAGATGAAGAGAATGGACTTGAGGACACGGGGAGGGGGAAGGGTAAGCTGGGATGAAGTGAGAGAGTGGCATGGACATATATACACTACCAAATGTAAAATAGATAGCTAGTGGGAAGCAGCCTCATAGCACAGGGAGATCAGCTTGGTGCTTTGTGTCCACCTAGAGGGGTGGGATGGGGGGGATGGGAGAGAGACGCAAGAGGGAGGGGATATGGGGATATCCCCCATGTATGCATATGGCTGATTCACTTTGTTGTACAACAGAAACTAACACAGTATTGTGAAGCAATTATATTCCAATAAAGATGTATTTTAAAAAAAAAGCCACACTCTATATTGCTTTCTCCCTGATGTCTGACATTAAATGGAGTTTTTAAATTTACTTTTTTTTTTAATCTCTTCCTATGTTGAAATCCTGTTTGTTGCTAACAATGTATGTGCGTTTAATAATACCCCAAGCCTTTCTTTTTAATTTGCTGCTTCTAACAAGTAGTGAGCTAGGGAGAGCAAACAACAATTCTGTTAGATGTGTCAGGAGGAAATATGCTCTCGCCAAGAACCTGGTGTACTTGCTCTATGAGCACAGGAGTTTTAACACATGGACTATGTGAAGTCTCCTTTTGAAGTATAAGGCCTATATTTGCAAACTTCAGGGTTTTCAGACAGGTTCTAAAGAGTGAAATTTACCAGAAAAGCAAATTTCAGCTAACTGAAACGTTTCCATCCACATTTATATTTCTTTCCTTCTGCTGGGAATTTTCATGAATGTTTGCTGTTGTTGTTTATGATAACAGGCTTAAAAATGTAACAGAATGGTCTTAAAAGATGATACTTTTACAGATATGCTGTGTAAATGTGCTGGATTTAAATGAGTCACTTAATGATCTAACAGAATTGCTTTTAAGTTATTTTAATTTTTCCCCCATTACATGTTTCTTCAGTTAAATTAAAATTTTTCCAAATGCTTCTTACTCTTATTTTATTCAGTAATTTCATTAAAACCTCTACTGATTAAGCAAAAATAAAATATTACTGCCTTTTTGTGGATCCTTTTGAGAATATTACTAATATATAAAATCAGTCAGTATCATAAACTATTGCTTTTATCAGAAGGAAGTGACTATACTGTTTGCGATTTCCTTTTGGATCTTTTTCTTCCCCTTAGTTGTTTTTTTTGTTATTAACTTTTTTCAGTTATACATATAAGTAATAATGAATAATTATTAAAATTTCAAATGCTGCATTAAAGTAAGCAGAACAAGGTAGGTCATTTTCAACAATTTCAATTTTGTTCAAGTGCTATGCCAGGTTCTAAAGATCCAAAAATAAATTAAGAGATGATTCCTTTCCTCCTGACAAAAGGAAACAAAGGCAGGATAGTCTGATGGTTATGATTTACAACCGTGGAGTTAGACACATCCGACATGGAATTCTGACTCAGGCATGTGATGGCAAGAGTATTCTTAGATGAGACACTCCTGAGTCTCAAATTCCTCATCCATAAAATGAGAACCAAATTAGAACAATAACAGTACATCCCTGAAGTTGGTAGTTTTATTGTTTCAATTACCTGAGATATGGTAGGAGGGGGGGCATTGTCTGTATGGATAAGTCTGTGGATGCTAGAATTCAATTGTAACGGTTCCTTCCCTGGCTTTCCCACTCACTTGCCCTTGAAAAATTATCATATCCAAAAATCCTTTGTTTGCAAAGTAGGAATAATAATAAGTGTATTCTATAAGTTATTAGTCTGTCTGTATTCATTCACTAAGGCTGCCACAATAAAACTCCACAGACTGGGTGGCTTAAACAACACAAATTGATTTTTTCTCACAGTTCTAAAGGCTAGAAGCCCAAAATCAAGATTTTGGCAGGGTTGGTTCCTTCTGAGGCCTCTCTCCTTGGCTTGTAGACAGCCATCTTCTCCCTGTGTCTTCACCTGGTCTTCCCTCTGTGTCTGTGTCCTAATTTCCTCTTCTTACAAGGACACCAGTCATATTGGATTAGGGCTTACCCCGAAGACTTAATTTAACTTTAACTGCCTCTTTAAAGACCATCTCAAATACAGTGATAGGCTGAGGAACTAGGTGTTAGGACTTCAACATATGATTTGGGGATGAGGGTGGGAGACACAATTCAGCCCATAAAACTGGCCTATAAGAAACACTCAATAAATGTTGACTGTCATTGTTGCTGCTGCTAGTTTTATTATTATGATTATCACTATCATCATCATTATTATTATTAAATAATGTATTAATCTCAAAAGGCAGTAAGGCACCAAAACTGATTTAACAGTAAGCTGTTTTCTTATAATTTTTTCACAAACAGGGCATTTTAATCATAATGACATTTAAATAGTGTTATCTGCCACATCATGTGGTTCAGGAGAATTCTAAGTTCAAGCTTCTG
This sequence comes from Orcinus orca, assembly GCF_937001465.1. NCBI lineage: Eukaryota > Metazoa > Chordata > Mammalia > Artiodactyla > Delphinidae > Orcinus > Orcinus orca. The sequence continues at coordinate 72,655,356 of NC_064567.1, forward strand.
GTAGTTTCCACATTATTTAAAATACTAATAGGGTAAATGTCAAAGATTCAATTCATATTTAGGCCAATGGCTTCATTTTGTTCAGTGGTTGCAGAATGTACCCCAAGCCTGGTTCATCACATCACAAATAAAAGCCACTGTTTCACCATGGGAACAGGGCAAGAGGGTGTGCACGGATCAGCAGAAATCTATTGGCATGACCAGGAAAACAACCCAGAGTGCATGCCCTTCCTCTAAATGAATAAATTATTTCTTATCAGATCTGTTTTTTAGAGTGAGATGCAAAAATGCTTAAGAAAAGACAGTTCCCCCCCAAAGGAACAATAAGTAGAAAATTAGATTTTGCTTCCATTTTCCCTTTTTAAAGCACTTAAACTAGAAAAATAAAATTATTGACATCTATAGAAACATTTAATGTCTAAACACTTTACTCGTTATTCCTCTTATAATTTCCTTAAGATATTGAAACAATTTGCCCTGAGAGGATTAAGTGGGGAAAAGGCTCCATTTTATTTTCAGATATGGATACACACACTTTATTTTACCAATAAAAGTGTCAAGAATCAGCTCCATTTTGAAAATGGTTTGCTCTATAATAAATATAGATGACAGACTTATGTGTATCAATAGCCTACCTTCAAGATTCTCAAATTACTGTAATTTGTAATCACTGACATTTACATAGGAATTTAGATGATAAAGAAAAGAAAATTAAAAAGGAATGATTCTCTTCCATCAAAAATAAACTGAATATTTGAATTCATCTCCTCTGTCCACATATACTTTTTTATGAAGCCACATTAAATCAAAATAAGTACTGCTTATAAAACAAGCCCTAATGATATGTTCCTAACTTGATTCTGCTACTAGCAGAAAATAACTGAGGGAAATTTCTGCAAGCTACAGTTTTATTGGACAATATTATTTTATATTTTTATGAGTCTCATATTCAACACAGAAATCTGCAATGATTTGGATCACGATGCAGAATTTCTTGAGGTATGATTGTCCCTCTCTAGCCAAAAAAAGAAAAGAAAAAAAAATCACTAAAATAGGGCCCATGGCAAATGCTCTAGATCTCCTGAGCTCAAAATCTGAGCCACAAAGTAACAGTCACCAGACTTCACCCCGACAGTAAACAGTAACTCTCAGAGTTGGCTCCAAACTTACACAGCTCTGCAATACATCCAGACCGAAATGACAGTGCAATTTTCCCAGCTGGAAAATTATATCAGTGATTAGGAAATAATTAAGATATACCCTGCTTCGTCCTAAGGAAGGGACACCTAGCAAGACAGTGGAATTCTAGGCAAATTGCATTTGCCTCCACATTATTAAAGCAACTTTTAAATATGCCTTATTATAAGCAAATGTATTTTTTAAAGGACCTGAACAACAGAACAAATTCTACAGACACAAGGTTAACCATAGTCCCTGCCTAATAACATCTCTCTATATTTAGCATAAATATAGAGTTTTAGATTTTTGCATCAACCATAATAGCTACTCGTTTTTAATTCTTACCATTGGTAAATGCTTTAAGAAAATAATCTCTTTGTTACAAGGCTGCAAGCAGGTAAAGAAATGGAAGCCCAAGAAAATTAGGTAACTAGCCTGAGGTACCACATTCACTAAAAGGCAGGACAAGAATTTGAACACTGCTCCATGCAATTCCCCAAGCCTGTGCTGTTTCTGCTATGCTCAGCTTACAATGTTACTATCATCCTCAAATTTTTCAAGAGAGAACATGAATAAAGACGCAGAAGTTGGCTTCAAGATGGCGGAAGAGTAAGACGTGGAAAGCACCTTCCTCCCCACAAATACATCAGAAATACATCTACACGTGGAACAACTCCTACAGAACGCTGGCACAAGACCTTAGACCTCCCAAAAGGCAAGAAACTCCCCCACGTACCTGGGTAGGGCAACAAAAAAAAGAATAAACAGAGACGAATAGGGACGGGACCTGCACCAGTGGGAGGGAGCTGTGAAGGAGGAAAGGTCTCCACACACTAAGAAGCCACTTCACGGACGGAGACTGCGGGTGGTGGAGGGTGGAAGCTTCGGAGACATGGAGAAGAGAGCAGCACGCTGTGGAGGGCAAAGCGGAGAGATTCACGCACAGAGGATCGGGGCCGACCGGTACTCACCAGCCTGCGGTGTTTGTCCGCTCACGCACCGGCCGGGACGGGTGGGGGCTGAGAGATGAGGCTCTGTCTTTGGAGGTCGGATCCGAGGGACAAGACTGGGGTTGGCTGCGGGAACACAGCCTGAAGGGGGCTAGTGCGCCACAGCTAGCCGGGAGGGAGTCCAGGAAAAAGTCTAGAGCTGTCAAAGAAGCTAGAGACTTTGTCTTGCCTCTTTTGTTCGTGGTGCACGAGGAGAGGGAATTAAGAGCACCGTGTAAACAAGCTCCAGAGATGGGCACGAGCCGCTGCTATCACGACGGACACCAGAGACGGGCATGAGACGCTAAGGCTGCTGCTGCAGCCACCAAGAAGCCTGTGTGCAAGCACAGGTCACCATCCACACCTCCATTCCCGGAAGCCTGTGCAGCCCGCCACTGCCAGGATCCCGTGATCCAGGGAGAACTTCCCCGGAGATAACACATGGCGCGCCTCAGGTTGGTGCAACGTCAAGCTGGCCTCTGCTGCCGCAGGCTTGCCCGGCATTCCGTACCCCTCCCTCCCCCTGGCCTGAGTGAGCCAGAGCCCCCGAATCATCCACTCCTTTAACCCGGTCCAGTCTGAGGGAAGAACAGACGCCCTCAGGTGGCCTACACGCAGAGGCGGGGCCAAATCCAAAGCTGAATCCCAGGGGCTGTGTGAACAAAGAAGAGAAAGGGAAATCTCTCCCAGCAGACTCAGGAGCAGCGGTTTAAATCTCCTAAAGAACTAAAGAGCAAATTAAAACCTTTACAGAAAAGCAAAAGCTTAGAGAATTCAGCACCACCAAACCAGCTCTACAACAACCAACTTGATGTACCATGCATCGCTGGAGTACCTGAATACACAACCAATCATCCCAAATTCAGGAGGGTCTTGGTGCTCTGGCCAGGCATCAGGGCTGTGCCACTGAGGTGGGAGAGCCAAGTTCAGGACATTGGTCCACCAGAGACCTCTCAGCTCCAAGTAATATCAAATGGCAAAAAACTCCCAGAGATCTCCATCTAAATGCCAAGACCCAGCTCCACTCAACGACTAGCAAGATACAGTGCTGGACACCCTATGCCAAACAACGAGCAAGACAGGAACACAAGCCACCCATTAGCAGAGAGGCTGCCTAAAATCATACTAAGTTCACAGACACTCCAAAACACAGCACCAGATGCAGACCTGCCCACCAGAAATAAGATCCAGCCTCATCCACCAGAACATAGGCACTAGTCCACTCCACCAGGAAGCCTACACAACCCACTGAACCAACCTTAGACACTGGGGGTAGACACCAAAAACAATGGGAACTACAAACCTGCAGCCTGTGAAAAAGAGACCCCAAACACAGTAAGTTAAGCAAAATGAGAAGACAGAGAAACACACAGCAGATGAAGGAGCAAGGTAAAAACGCACCACACCTAAAAAATGAAGAGGAAATAGGCAGTCTACTTGAAAAAGAATTCAGAATACTGATAGTAAAGATGATCCAAAATCCTGGAAATAGAATGGAGAAAATACAAGAAACATTAAACAAGGACCTAGAAGAATTAAAGAGCAAATAAACAATGAGGAAAACACAATAAATGAAATTAAAAATTCTCTATAAGGAATCAAGAGCAGAATAACAGGCAGAAGAACAGATAAGTGACCTGGAAGATAAAACAGTGGAAATAACTCATGCAGAGCAGAATAGAGAAAAAAGAATGGAAAGAATAGAGAACAGTCTCAGAGACCTCTGGGACAATATTAAATGCACCAACATTCGAATTTTAGGGGTGCCAGAAGAAGAAGAGAAAAAGAAAGGGACTGAAAAAATATTTGAAGAGATTATAGTTGAAAACTTCCCTAATATGGGAAAGGAAATAGTTAATCAAGTCCAGGAAGCACAGAGAGTCCCATAAAGGATAAATCCAAGGAGAAACACACCAAGACACATATTAATCAAACTATCAAAAATTAAACACAAAGAAAAAATATTAAAAGCAGCAAGGGAAAAACAAGAAATAACACACAAGGGAATCCCCATAAGATTAACAGCTGATTTTTCAGCAGAAAGTCTACAAGCCAGAAAGGAGGGGCAGGACATACTTAAAGTGATGAAAGGGAAAAACCTACAACCAAGCTTCTCTACCCAGCAAGTATCTCATTCAAATTTGATGGAGAAATTAAAACCTTTACAGAAAAGCAAAAGCTGAGAGAACTCAGCACCACCAAACAAGCTTTACAACAAATGCTAAAGGAACTTCTCTAGGCAGGAAACACAAGAGAAGGAAAAGACATACAATAACAAATGCAAAACAATTAAGAAAATGGGAATAGGAACATACATATTGATAATTACCTTAAATGTAAATGGATTAAATGCTCCAACCAAAAGACATGGACTGGCTGAATGGATACACAAACAAGACCTGTATATATGCTGTCTACAAGAGACCCACTTCAGACTTAGGGACAAATACAAACTGAAAGTGAGGGAATGGAAAAAGATACTCCATGCAAATGGAAATCAAAAGAAAGCTGGAGTAGCAATTCTCATATCAGAAAAAAAACACTTTAAAACAAAGACTATTACAAGAGACAAAGAAGGACACTACATAATGATCAAGGGATCAACCCAAGAAGAAGATATAACAATTGTAAATATTTATGCACCCAACATAGGAGCATCTCAATACATAAGGCAAATACTAACAGCCATAAAAGGGGAAATCGACAGTAATACAATCATAGTAGGGGACTTTAACACCCCACTTTCACCAATGGACAGACCATCCAAAGTGAAAATAAATAAGGAAACAAAAGCTTTAAATGCTACATTAAACAAGATGGACTTAATTGATATCTATAGGATATTCCATCTAAAAACAACAGAATACACTTTCTTCTCAAGTGCTCATGGAATATTCTCCAGGATAGATCATATCATGGGTCACAAATCAAGCCTTGGTAAGTTTAAGAAAATTGAAATCATATCAAGCATCTTTTCCAACCACAATGCTATGAGACTAGATATCAATTACAGGAAAAAAAAATCTGTAAAAAACTACAAACACATGGAGGTGAAACAATACACTACTTAATAACCAAGAGATCACTGAAGAAATCAAAGAGGAAATCAAAAAATACCTAGAAACAAATGACAATTAAAACACAACGACCCAAAACCTATGGAATGCAGCAAAAGCAGTTCTAAGAGGGAAGTTTATAGCAATACAATCCTACATTAAGAAACAAGAAGCATCTCAAATAAGCAACGTAAACATACACCTAAAGCAATTAGAGAAAGAAGAACAAAAAACCCCAAAGTTAGCAGAAGGAAAGCAATCATAAAGATCAGATCAGAAATAAATGAAAAAGAAATGAAGGAAATGATAGCAAAGATCAATAAAAAAAAATAAAAGCTGGTTCTTTGAGAAGATAAACAAAACTGATAAACCATTACCTAGAATCATCAAGAAAAAAAGGGAGAAGACTCAAATCAATAGAATTAGAAAGGAAAAAGGAGAGGTAACAACTGACACTGCAGAACTACAAAGGATCATGAGAGATTACTACAAGCAACTCTATGCCAATAAAATGGACAACCTGGAAGAAATGGACAAATTCTTAGAAATGCACAACGTGCCAAGACTGAATCTGGAAGAATTAGAAAATATAAACAGACAAGTCACAAGCACTGAAATTGAAACTGTGATTGAAAATCTTCCAAGGAAAAAAAGCCCAGGACCAGATGGCTTCACAGGTGAATTCTATCGAACATTTAGAGAAGAGCTAACACCTAAACTTCTCAAACTCTTCCAAAGTATAGCAGAGGGAGGAACGCTTCCAAACTCATTCTATAAGGCCACCATCACCCTGATACCAAAAACAGACAAAGATGTCACAAAGAAAGAAAACTACAGGCCAATATCACTGATGAACATACATTCAAAAATCCTCAACAAAATGCTAGCAAACAGAATCCAACAGAATATTAAAAGGATCATATACCGTGATCAAGTGAGGTTTATTACAGGAATGCAAGGATTCTTCAATATATGCAAATCAATCAATGTGATACACCATATTAACAAATTGAAGGAGAAAAACCATATGATCATCTCAATCGATGCAGAGAAAGCTTTCGACAAAATTCAACACCCATTTATGATAAAAACCCTCCAGAGAGTAGGCATAGAGGGAACTTACGTCAACATAATAAAGGCCATATATGACAAACCCACAGCCAACATTGTTCTCAGTGGTGAAAAACTAAAACCATTTCCTCTAAGATCAGGAACAAGACAAGGTTGCCCACTCTCATCACTATTATTCAACATTTTGGAAGTTTTAGCCACAGCAATCAGAGAAGAAAAAGAAATAAAAGAAATCCAAATCGGAAAAGAAGAATTAAAGCTCTCACTGCTTGCAGATGACATGATACTATACGTAGAGAATCTTAAAGATGCTATCAGAAAACTATTAGAGCTAATCAATGAATTTGGTAAAGTAGCAGGATACAAAATTAATGCACAGAATTCTCCTACATTCCTATAAACTAATGATGAAAAATCTGAAAGTGAAATTAAGAAAACACTCCCATTTACTATTGCAACAAAAAGAATAAAATACCTAAGAATAAACCTACCTAAGGAGACAAAAGACCCAAAAGACCTGTATGCAGAAAACTATAAGACACTGATGAAAGAAATTAAAGATGATACAAATAGATGGAGAGATATACCATGTTCTTGGATTCAAAGAATCAACATTGTGAAAAAGACTCTACTACACAAAACAATCTACAGATTCAGTGCAATCCCTATCAAACTACCACTGGCATTTTTCACAGAACTAGAACAAAAAATTTCACAGTTTGTATGGAAACACAAAAGACCCCGAATAGCCAAAGCAATCTTGAGAAAAAAAAAAATGGAGCTGGAGGAATCAGGCTCCCCAACTTCAGACACTACTACAAAGCTACAGTAATCAAGACAGTATGGTACTGGCACAAAAACAGAACTATAGATCAATGGAACAGGATAGAAAGCCCAGAGATAAACCCACGCACGTATGGTCACCTTATTTTTGAAAAAGGAGGCAAGAATATATGACAGAGAAAAGACAGCCTCTTCAATAAGTGTTGCTGGGAAAACTGGACAGTTTCATGTAAAAGAATGAAATTAGAACACTGCCTAACACCATACACAAAAATAAACTCAAAATGGATTAAAGACCTAAATGTAAGGCCAGACACTATCAAACTCTTAAATGAAAACATAGGCAGAACCCTCTATGACATAAATCACAGCAAGATCCTTTTTGACCCCCCCTTCCAAGAGAAATGGAAATAAAAACAAAAATAAACAAATGGGACATAATGAAACTTAAAAGCTTTTGAACAGCAAAGGAAACCATAAACAATGCGAAAAGACAACCTTCACAATAGGAGAAAATATTTGCAAACGAAGCAACTAACAAAGGCTTAATCTCCAAAATTTACAAGCAGCTCATGCAGCTCAATATCAAAAAAACAAACAATCCATTCCAACAATGGGCAGAAGACCTAAACAGACATTTCTCCAAAGAAGATATACACATTGCCAACAAACACTTGAAAGAATGCTCATCATCATCAATCATTAGAGAAATGTAAATCAAAACTACAATGAGATATCATCTCACACCGGTCAGAATGGCCATCATCAAAAATTCTACAAACAATAAATTGCTAGAGAGGCTGTAGAGAAAAGGGAACCCTCTTGCACTGTTGGTGGGAATGTGAATTGATACAGCCACTATGGAGAACAGGATGCAGGTTCCTTAACAAACTAGAAATAGAACTACCATACGACCAAGCAATCCCACTACTGGGCATATTCTCTGAGAAAACCATGATTCAAAAAGAGTCATGTACCAAAATGTTCATTGCTGCTCTATTTACAATAGCCAGGACATGGAAGCAACCTAAGTGTCCATCAACAGCTGAATGGATAAAGAAGATGTAGCACATATATACAATGGAATATTACTCAGCCATAAAAAGAAACAAAACTGAGTTACTTGTAGTGAGCTGGATGGACCTAGAGTCTGTCATACAGAGTGAAGTAAGTCAGAAAGAGAAAAACAAATACCATATGCTAACACATATATATGGAATCTAAAAAAAAAAACCAAGGTTCTGAAGAACCTAGGGGCAGGACAGGAATAAAGACACAGACGTGGAATGTGGACTTGAGAACACAGGGAGAGGGAGGGGTGGGTTGGGACGAGCTGAGAGAGTGGCATGGACATATATACACTACCAAATGTAGAATGGATGGCTGGTGGGAAGCAGCTGCATAGTACAGGGAGATCAGCTCGGTACTTTATGACCACCTACAGGGGTAGGATAAGGAGGCTGGGAGGGAGACGCAAGAGGGAGAGGATATGGGGATATATGTATATGTATAGCTGATTCACTTTGTTAAAAAGCAGAAACTAACATACTATTGTAAAGCAATTATACTCCAATAAAGATGTTAAAATTTTTTTTAAAAAAGGCACAGAAGTTTGAAAAATCAATGTTGTGATTGGGGTCTGCTTTAGCACATAGGCTAAGTTATGCATACATTTGATAACATTAAATATAGGTATAACTACATGGCACATATTTTTTTAAAGATATTTTGTTTTTATAATGAGACCAGCCCTTCACTGGTTCCATCCAATACTCTACTTCTTTCTAGTTTACTAATACCAGTTTATGACATGGAAATCTCTTTATAAGAAATTGCAAAGAAAATGTGGATATGAATTCCAAAAATGTATACAGCATTTCTTAGTCAGAATCAGAAGTTTCTTTCAGAGTTTCTTTTGTCTTCTTTCCTTTATCCCACATTTACTGAATCTTTTCTATTTTGATAGTTCTGTGATTATGCATTATTAAATATCAGGTGGCTAGAAGAAGAAGAGCCTAATGTCAATTCATACCCAGTTACTATGTAACTTGGTTTGTATCTGTTTTGAGTACATACAGTTCTTTTCTACACGGAGGAAAATAATGATTGTTTGTAAGCCATATATAAACTAGAATTTAAATATTAAACAAAAAAAATGAAAGTGCTATCTGAATAAATTCTTAAAACTTTAGGTAGATCTAATTTTTATAACCTATAATGTGTTTCTTATAATATTTAGAAACAATACTAACATAAAAAATAACTAGGTAAAAGTGGGAATTACATGCTAGAACACTTATGGAGTTTGATTAAGTTAATCTAAAAATATATTTTGATAAAATAAACTAGAATTTATTACCTAGTAATAGACACTCCAGAGAAGTCCAAAAAAATATTACAATCTTACCCACTTTGAAACTAGGAGAGTCTACAGGAAATTTTCAGAACATCTATGTACCTAATTTTTAAATTCCCATGTAAATTTCATTCCTTTTTCCGATATAAAGTACTAAAATTTATAGTTATAATAGTAAAACAAAAACATAAGAAATAGACATATACACAAATAAAATAGAATAGAGTACCCAGACTTCCAGTCTCCAGAACTACGAGAAAATTAATTTATGTTGTTTAAGCCACTCAGTCTATGGTACTTTGTTATGGCAGCCCCAATAGGCTAATATAGGTGCCAAAACTAAAGGACAGTCTCTTTAACAAATGGTGCTGGGAAAACTAGATATCCACATGCAAAAGAATGAAGTTGGACCTTTAAATTATACTATATACAAAAATTAATGCAAAATGGAACAAAGACCTAAACATAAAACCTAAAACCATAAAATTTTTAGAATATACATGGGAAAAGCTTCATGACACTGGATTTATCAAGGATGTCCTGAATATGACACCAAAAGCACAGGCAACAAAAGTAAAAATAGATTGTACTATATCAAACTTAAAAACTTCTGATCATCAAAAGACACAATCAACAGAGTAAAAAGGCAACCTACCAAATGAGAGAAAATATTTGGAAATCATATATCTGATAATGGGTTAATATTCAGAACATAAAAAGAACTCCTACTACTCAACAACAACAAAATAACCTGACTAAAAAATGCACAAAGGACTTAAGTAGACATTTTTCTGAAAAATATATAAATGGCCAATAAATTTATGGAAGTATACTTAACATCACTAATCATTAACAAAAATGAAAATCAAAAGTACAGCGCAAAATCACCTCACACCCATTAGGATGGATACTGTTAAAGAAAAAAAAAAACAGAAAGTAACAAGTATTGGCAAGGCTGTGCAGAAATTAGAACCCTTATGAATTATTGGTGGGAATGTAAAATGGTACAGGTGCTGTGGGAAACAGTATGTCAAATCCCTGAAAAGTTAAAAACAGAATTACCATATGATTGAGCAATTCCACTTCAGGGTATATATCTAAAAGAAGTGAAAGCAGAATCTCAAAAAGATATCCGTACATCCATGATCATAGTATCACTATTCATAATAGCTAAGAGATAAAACAACCCAAGTGTCCATGGGCAGATGAATGGATAAATAAAAATGTGGTATATATATGCCATGGAGTATTATTCAGCCTTAAAAACAAAGGAAATTCTGACACATTACAATATGGGCGAACCTTGAGGACTTTATGCTTAGTGAAATAAGCCAATCACAAAAGGCAAATACTGTATGAGTCCATTTAAATGAGATATCTAGGGAAGTCAAATTCATAGAGATAGAAAGTAGAAATCAGGAGATTGGGATTGATATATATACACTACTATGTATAAAACAGATAACTAACGAGAACCTACTGATAGCACAGGGAACTCTACTCGGTGCCCTGTGGTGACTTAAATAGGAAGGAAATCCAAAAAAGAAGGGATATACATATACGTATGGCTGATTCACTTTGCTGTACAGCAGAAACTGACACAGCAGTGTAAAGCAACTATACTCCAATTAAAAAAAAAAAGAGAAAGTAGAATGGTGGTTACCAGCAGCCTGGGTAGAGGGAAATGGAGAGTTGTTGTTTAGTGGGTATAGAGTTTCAGTTTTGCAAGAAGAAAAAGTTCTAGAGACTTATTGCCTAACAATGTGAATATACTTAACATTATTGAGCTGTAAGATGGTTAAGATGGTGTTATGTTATGCATTTTTTACTACAATAATAAAAAAATACAAGAAATCCACAGGATCCTTTTTTAAGCATAAAGTTAACATCTACCTCAATAGTGTTCCAGGAAAAGCACATTGAAAAAGAGAAAAATCTCTATAAAAGAGACCACTCCATGGTGAAATGGTCAGTGTTTTATACTCCAGATATAGATTAATCAGTCCCATTTTTATATAAAATAAGTTTAATATGTTGGGAAATGCTTCTTTGCCTTGGTCAGAGGTGGGGAGAGAGAGAATTTAGACCAAGGAAACAATGGTTCATTCAGCACTGAAGGCAGCAAGTGTTGGCCTCTTTCTCCCTCTCTTTTTGTCCTCTAAGATATTTAACAAAAGTGTGATGTCACACAGATCTTACTGAGCTGAATAACTATGGGATCCATGGTGACCTTAACATCTGAATTCACACTCCTACTCAATGGGTAGCTTTTTTCAGAACAAAGGCTTTTTTTACATATTTGCTACAAAGCACAGCAAGATATCAGGGAAAGAATATGTGACAGCTGAAGAAAATGACTACCCAGAAAAATTAATAATATGGCAATTTATGGATGACATACACACTGGCTGCATTGGCTATAATATAATTAATTCCTAGCTAATTTCCAAGGAACAATGAATCACATGTGATTTGCAAATACTGGGCTTTTTGTATCATAAACACCTACAGATGTGTTGCTATTTGGAATGTTAATATGGACACATAATAATTATCCCTTAGTCTGAAGGCAGTGCTGGTAGGTCAAGGGAAAGGATTGAAGACACAGGAAGATACATCCAAGGGGGATGTGACTTTGAAAAGGAGGAAGAGTAATACACTCTGTTTCTTTTCTATTGTTTTTTTAATTCTTTCTTACGAGAAAAGTTGTCACCATCACTTACAGAGTTCAAAAGACTCTATTGGATTTTTTGAAGGCTTACTTACCATGTGCTGTGTCAGGAAAGCAGACAGGAATGTACATGACTATAAAACTAAAGTGTTGGAACCCAGCCAGCCTAGCTCTTTAACAAATGTCAAGTTCTTTTTGGTAGATATTGGAAACCTCTCATATTTAGAGGTAGAAGGGGAGGCAATAGTCCCCACCCCATCCCTCACTTCCAAAGGGTCTTTTTCAATAAGAGAAATCTCAGACCACCTTCTTCCAAAAGCAAAGGCATTTATTAGCAAGTAGTTGTGACCACTCTGAAGCTGCAGAGTTCTTCTCTCCGACCTAAAAAATAGCCAGCAGCCCCTTGCATGGAATGCCCACTGAAAAGGGGACTCAAAGTCGAATCCTGTAGTTTGATCCCCATCTGCTAGGGCAAAGAGGTCTGCAAGTCCACCAGAGCACAAACCTGGAGTTCGGCTCCACTGACAGACACTTCTGGGCTAGTGGGTGTCTTCACTTATATATTTGTTTAGGCCAAGGTAGTAGGTCCTGTATTACCATTCCAACCAACTGCATAACGTAAATATCATTCATTTCAATTTCACCAAAAACAACATTTTATTAATTAACTAATGCTAAGGCATTTATTTAGGATAAGGAACTCATCTAGTAATTAACTCTCCCTAAAGTGTTGACTATAGGTAACTTGTACTTAACCATGTAGTACAGTATTTAGCATGAATTATCCCACAGACAGTATAACCAGAGGAGGAAGAACTGGAGCTGGGACTTGAATCCAAACTAAACTGAAGACTTTCTAATTGCTAAGTCCTCCAGCTTTAAGATAAATAAGAAAAGAAAGGGAGAGAAGAGTAGAAAAAAGAAAGAGGAGAGAAGAAGAGAGGAGGGGTGGGGAGGGGAGGGGAGGGAAGGAGGAGGAAACAAAAGAGAAAAGAAAAGAACGATTTTCTTTTCCCCCGTGATTTCAGCATCTATTCATGAACGATAACCAGGATGGTTGTTTTATTTGTGTAGGTGGGTGGAGTAGGTGCAAATGGGAAAATATTTCTAGCTAAGAATATCTGATTTCTACAGAAGCCTTTATGTGACTTCTTTATAAATAACTAATGTATTGGGTGATTAAACAAGAATAACTGAAAAATTTAGGAAAACATTTTCTTTCCTTTTCTTCTTCCCTTCCTTCCTACCTTCCATTTTTAATTAGAAAAGTACATGTGGCCATAAACACAGATACACAAGTAAAAGCTGAGACTAGAGAGCAGAAGAATCTCTGATTGATCTGAAGGAATCTGACCTGTGACTCTATGTGGCTGGGAATTTTTTTTCTAATAGACTCTCTTGTACATAGTGGCTAGATATAATATTTTCTCATCTCCCCTGAAACAGTCTCCAAAATTTGGAAGAAATCCTTTAGTAGTCAGCATATCAAGACACAAATCATAACATAATGAGGCAAATAAACTGATGCAAAAGTGATATTTGCACGAAGAAGCAGGTACTAAAGCCCCATACTACTGCCCCCAGCCCCACAGGTCACCACAAGATTGGTGGCATCAACAGAGGGCCCCCTTTCACCACCCCTACACAATGTACAGGGTTTCTAGGGGACATTCATACTTGGGCCTGGAGCTGAAGTCATGGAACTGGAAAATATCAAGTGTTCTCCTCTTGTCCTCCATGTGAGATCTTGGAAACACTAACACGAAGTGACTTCATTGTGGTCATTGTCCAATCGTAACTTTGTTAAGTGTGACCAACACCTCCCAGACAAGTGGGTTGCTAATTTTTGCCTCAGAGGAGCTGAAGAAATCCCAAATTGACAATATTCAGCACCAGCAAGGAGAGTGGTATTAACTTAAATAAGGAACAGACAATTTTCTGTTGGAGGCAAAACCCAGAACTTGTTGAAAAATTACAGGCTGTCACCATATGTTTCCTAAATTTTTGTGTTGTGTCTGCTTTGGGCCCCAAAGTAAATTCTTGATACTCAAACAATGACAAGTTAGAAAAACAACAATGAGAAACCACAATCCAGATCTGGTATTAAGGGAGAGCTGATCATCTCCCCAGCCAAAATATGGACAATGCTTTAAAAATTTAAGGAAAAAAGACAGAAATAGAATCCTACCACAGCTAACACTCTGCTCATAAAACATAGAAACAAATTTTTTTTTTCAAGTCAGGAGATGAAACTCTCTACTTTAAAACCTAGATGACAAGCAGATGGAATTATAATGCTCCTTTTAATCCCCAACTAGCTGACTCATTGCAGAAGGGTATGGTGATGTTAGTTTATAACAGAGCCACCCACTAACACAGAAATTAGCAAGGAATGATGATTTTGCAGTGGAAGTAAAATTAAGATATAAGGGGGCTAGGTCTAAAATTTCATTACTACCAGCATCAGATACTCTAAACTACTCTCTAGATAAAATCAACTAAAATCACAAACAAATATATATGTATAATTTTAACTTTAAATGTATTAATGAGTTAAAAACTAAGAAAGGAACAAAAGGATCCCCCACACAGCTGCACAGGAAACTTGGGAGACAAGCCAGATAGCTTTTCTCTCTGAGAGTTTCTGCCCAATCCTGGACAAATGAGTTTTCTCTAAAGACTGACCAGCATGCAGGGGGCAGGTGATAATGCTTAGGAATTGCTCAAAGTAGGAAATCCAATAAGGTTTCCTATCAGTAGTATAAAGGTGAAGAATAAATAAAACCTGCTACCCATAAAGTGGTAGCAAAGAAGCTCACCTATCTTAAGCCAGGACATAGATGAGGATGAGGTAGGGGGCACAGGAAGGAGAGGAGAGGAGTATCTCTCCTGAAAATTCATAACCACTAAGTAACATTCATGGATCTATAGTTGAATTTATAACACCTCTGTTGTCTGAAAGATCTTAGGTAGAGAATAAAACTTAAATAATTTAATGAAATGCAAAGGTCATTGAAAGAAGCAAGTGAAAATCTAAGGAGAGAATTGGTGAACTGAAGGAAATATTCAAATAAATTATCCAAAATGTAGAGAAAGAAAACTATGGTAAATAAAATGAGAGGTTAAGATGGCATATGTGTAAGTGCTCCAAAGGAAATAACAGAAGAAACTGAGATGAGACACTACTAAAAGAAATTAAGGCCAAGAATTTTTCAGAAATATTGAAACACACTAATCATGAGAATGAGAAACAGCAACTATGAAGTTAAAACCT